>NW_025110916.1:1200000-1800000 GCF_015476425.1 Leptopilina heterotoma
GGTCAGTGCAAAAATTTTACCAATATTTAATGGGCAATAAATTCATTTTATGCTCAGACCACAAACCTTTACTCGCGCTCTTCGGTGAGCAGAAGGGAATTCCACAGATGGCCGCAGGAAGATTACAACGTTGGGCGCTATTTTTATCGTGGTTCGACTACACTCTTTAATACCTGAAAGGAGAGGACAATGGTACCGCTGACGGACTGTCAAGATTACCCAGACCTGTGATTGCACCAGCAGAGGAATCAAAGGACTACTTCAATTTCATCGTGGAGGACAAACTTCCCATCAACGCCAAGGATTTGAGAATGCAGCTTCGCAGAGATCCAATATTGAGCAAAGTGTTTTTATACATTCAAAACGAGTGGCCCAGCGAGATCGAGCCAGAATTGAAACCCTTTTCAATCAGAGCAAGTGAACTCAGCATCGATGATGATCTTCTCATGTGGGGATATCGAGTAATTGTTCCAGCCAAGTTTAGACATCATCTGCTGGAAGAAATTCACCAAGGTCACATCGGAATCGCTAAAATGAAATCATTGGCTCGCCAATATTTCTGGTGGCCCAAACTGGACGCAGACATCGTGAATTTCGGCAAAAGTTGCTCCTCGTGCAAATCACAAGCGAGGAATCCGGAAAAAGCCGAGCTAATCAAATTCAAGGAAGCTGAATATCTTTTCGAGCGTATACACCTGGATTTTTTAGGCCCCTTCCACGGCAAAACCTACCTGCTGCTGATCGACGCCTACTCCAGATGGCCGGAAGTGATTGAAATGCGGAAAACTGATTCAAAATCAACCATTGACGTACTACGAGAAATATTTTCAAGATATGGAATTCCGAAACTTCTCATATCCGACAATGGACGACAATTAATCTCCGAGGAATTCGAGAAATTCTGCAAACTAAACGGAATCATCCACAGGACCACAGCTCCATATCATCCGTCAACGAATGACTTAGCTGAAAATGCTGTAGGCAGCTTCAAACAAGGAATCAACAAGGCGCTCCACAATCAAGAAATCACTCCAACAAATCAAAAAACTGCTGTTACCAAATATCTTTTTGCATACAGAAATGCACCGCATTGTTCATCGGGAATCTCGCCAGCCAAAAGATTCTTGGGAAGAGAATTGCGAAATCGACTGGACTTGCTCAGAGCGAAAAGAACAGATTCAGCATCACACAACCAAGTGAAATCGTTTCGAGGAAAAAGGGACATCTCATTTGAAGAAGGTGAAAAAGTGTGGGTGAGAGATTACAAGAATCCAATGAAGCCTTCTTGGTCAACAGCAACAATAAAAAAAGTTCTGGGTGATAGAACTTTTCTCTGCAACCCGGAATCAGCTGATCCATCTCTCATTTGGAAACGACACACAGACCAAATCACCAAATTGGATTCTCTCAAATTTGATAATTCGGAACCAGCGGGACCTGAAAATCTTCAAGAAGATGACATCATTCAACCTGAGGGGGAAGGAGATCAACAGAGTGCTCAACCCAGCGAATCATCCGCGAAATTCAATTCGTCAGTGTTGTGTCCGGAAGTCGTAAATAAAAAATATGTTAAAATCAATGATCAAAAAATCAATCCCGGTAGTGATTCAGTTTATCATTCACCAAGGTCAATTTCGAGAAAAAGTTTTAATTCCGCGACAAAAGTGTCAAATGAAAATTCAAAAGAAACTCAAGACAATAAAAAGACTTATTTCAACGTGAATCAACGACCGAAAAGAATGATAAAACCCATTGATCGCTTAAAATATAAAAAAAATATAATTTGTAAACTTAAAAGGGAAGGAATGTAATATAGTTCTACTTTATCCCTATATGTGTCACTACTATAGAAGTGGGGGGCATGCAAAAAGTCCGCTTGACGACTGCTCAGTAATAAGCGAGATTCTCAGTTAGTCACACCTTTCCCAACTTATGTATTATCATCAAATATATCAATTATTCACATAAGTAATTCTGGTCTTATTTCACGACACCACATGGGCTAAATTTTGCTATGTAGAAAAATCAATCACATATGGCAATGCTGGATTTAATGGAAATGCTTGTGCCAAGCTTCTTCGCAACGTTAGTTATTTGCGGCAAATCTTACCAATCAATTGTCTTAAGTACGTTACAACATTTGATTTCCTCAAAAAAGTCGTTGATGGATGTTTTTCCAACCATCTTGATTCAAATTATGAGTCATACATTGAAAATTTTAAACAAAGTCTGAAGGATTCTGACATACGTTTAACTCCAAAATTGCATGGAATTACAGAACATGTTCCACATTTTTGTCAAAAATACCAAATGGGATTGGGATTTTTCTCAGAGCAGGCAGTGGAATCCTCCGACCACGATTTTTCCGAAATCTGGGGTTTTCACAAGATATCTAAAAATCAAGAAGATTACGCAGCCAAACTTCTTTGTGCTGTATGTGTATACAACGCCCGCTACGTCAATTGAATTACCCATTGTAAAATAGGTTTAACTTCAAATCTATTTTAATGTATAGTTTCTTTCAGCAATTTTATTTTATATTTAACATTAAAATGTTTACCATTAAAATAAAAATAATAAATTTCTTCCTATATATGTTTTTTATGTAAAAATGAATTTTTTTCATTTTTTATTGATTTTATGCTGTTTTGAAGGGGTGGAGCATTTGTTTTTGATTTAAAAACTATTGGACTGACTTCCTAGTATCTCGAACTATCATCCACAAAAAGAAAATCGGAGGTACCTGAAAATTTATATAAAACATCTTTACGGCGAACCGTGAACTGCAGACTCTACGAGCACTCCAACCTCTCTCTGTCCGAATTTTTGAGAAACCCTTCACACGTCTCTAAGATCCTAGATCTTTCCGTTATTAAAACCCCCAAATCCAACAGATTTTTATTTTCCTTGTATCCCAGATTTCTGATTAACCATTCCAGTTTTAATGCTTAATTATACCTTTGAGTAACCGTTTTTCCCTGTTTGACAGTTCGAATATTCTATTACAACAAATTTTGGGGTAACGGTTAACTATCATATCACGAATCCTTTCTAACCATTTAAAAATTTACTTCAGGACTCGGAAAGACATCTGACCCCTTCTTGTCTCCCCTCTTACAGCGTTGCCCGGCGTGCTTTTTGGTAACATTAAGATCTTTTTAAAGAATGTTGTTTGGATTTTTTCCAGATCATGCAAATAAGTAGAACCCCAAACTTCCACCTCATAAAATGCAACCGATTTTATCATAGAGTCGAATAGTCTGCTCTTTGGTTCCCAAGTATCGGACTATTTGCAGACGCGAGTGCTTTATTTGCTGCCGTTCTAAAAACACCCGAACTTGTAAAATGTGTACCCAGATATATATAATCATTGACAATTTCAACTTTACTTTTCCCATAAGGAAATGAGTATTTCTTTCTTCGCCCCCCTTCTGAAACATGAGTATTTTAGATTTTTTGAGATTGACTATTCAATCCTTTTCTCTACAATATTTACAAAGAATATTCAACTTTCTTTGAAGGTCACTAGGCGAATAAGCTAGAATTACTATATCGCCTGCATATGCTATAAATATTATTTCGTTTTCTTTAACAAATCGATACTAGCGGATCGCTATAGAAGCTTGCTCATATAAATTTTTACACACTCTCACAAATTTCGAACTTAGACCCATACCGAACAAACTACTCCATAGTTTATTATGGTTAACTGAAGGGAACTCACCCTCAATATCCACAAAAAAGGCAAACAGTTTTTCTTTTTTCCTACTCAGGTGTATCTGAATCATTGAACTCAACACAAAAATGTTGTCCAGGCAGCTTCGTTTCTCCCTGAATCCCGGTTGAAATTCAGGGAGAATCTCTGTTTTTCTGCCCACGACTTTAGCCTCTTATTTAGTATTTGTGTAAAAACTTTAGCTGTTGAGTTCATGAGTGCTATACACCTATAGCTTTCGGGAACAGACCTGTCATCGTTCTTGTGGATCATAGATGCATGCGATTGTCCCCAGGCTTAAGGAATTAACTCCGAACTTAATACCTGATTAAATAACTGTAACAAATACAGAAGCCAATTTGACGGTAGATTTTTTAAAAACTCGTAAGGCATCCCATCAGGACCAGGCGATTTACCATTTTTGCATTCTCTAATAACCAACACTAATTCACCATAAGATATTTCCGAATCCAGCAAGGGATGTCTCGCGTCATACAAATTTACATCAAATGTCATTCTCGGTGGATACAATGTTTCTAACTATTTATTCCATACTTCCATTTCAATGTTCGGTCCACATGTAAAACAGGCCGGATTATCACCTCGTGTTCTACCATTCAATAACAAAAAGGCACGTTCCTCGAAGAATTACATCAATAATCGACCTCTTATATTAATTTTTTGTCCATAGTTTCTCTTGTCCTCATTAAATTCGCGCATGCACTCTCCATAATCGTTTCATCTTCCTGGTTCAGTTCCCCCACTCTTCCATTGAAGTCACCCACACAATTATCGGAACTTCAATGTTTAATTTTTCTACTTGACTAAGAGCAAACTCAAGGGATTCACACCATTGAACATCCGTTAAGCTAGGACTAAAGTATACTGAACCTATAATATATTTTTGATTATCTCTCGTAATTAACATAAACATGCAGCATTCATTCTGAAAAATCATGCGAGAACTTACATAATCTTTTCTGGTAAAAATGCATAACCCACCCCTGGGTCTTCCTAAAGCAAATTTTCGGGTAGCATTACTAGATTGAATATTAAATTTACTTAGCCATTCTGGTAAGAATCTCGGGAGTTGAGTCAGCCATGTTTCCACCAAACAGATCACGTCCCATATCTGCAATGCTTTTAGCCATGACCGAGAGATTGCGGAATCCGAGGACATTCTAGAAGAAAAACGATAAATTTTTCTGATGACTCCTCTGAGAGCTGCTCCTATGAATAGATCTGCTGTTGATGATGTCTCCGCGAGATGTGTTTTAGGTTTTAATAAGTGGGTAGGTCAAGGGTGGAAGTCATTCTTCAATTGTTTCACTTCCCGAGGGCTGAAATTCTTCCTCTGACAATTTATGTTGAATCCTTTTAATAAAAATGGATTTATTAGCTTCTGAAAACTTGCTCCTCATACCCGGAACTTTGAATAAGAACCATATTCCCCGGTGTTAAAGTAGAATTTTGAATTTAATATTTAATTTAAAAGGATTAATTTTTAAACTTTAACTTAATGTGTCCTTCGGAAAAAAACGTAAAGGTAGTGGATTTTCCCTCTACTTAGTTATTAATTTAACTAAGAGGTTGAGAAATTACAAAGCAAATTAAGATGATAACAATTATAAATTGTATTTTACCCAAAATCCCTAATACATATGGGACATTCCACCCCAAATCGGAAATTATTTTGCTTTTGCATCTAAAATTTTTTTCATATATTTTTTTTCTTTTAGTGCTTGTTCAAAAATCAGCTCTTATGATTTTTTTCAAATTTTTTTGTAAAGCGATTTAAAAGATACAAATTTTTGAAAAATTTCGTAATTTTTTTTTCAAACTCTCATAATTTTGTTACTATTATGAAACAAACACAATTATAAAAATTAAAATAAGTGTAATTAAATTTGGTGATAAGAAAACTGTGCCCCCACACCATTACACGGCCCTTTACAGTGAGCTGTCGCAAAATAATGCCATTCAACATGAAGTCCAAAGTCTTTTTTGTGATAATTTATGTTGACAAAGTTTTTATAATTTTTAAATTTCTGAGGTGCCCCGTCGGAAAAATAATAAACTTTTGCCGCGTCCTTGAACAGTTCGTTAATAAAAGTAGTTGCAATTTTTATAAATTCACGAACTGCAACTGCATCATGAGATAGACAATCGGATATAGTAACTATACTTTTGTGAACAAGCTCATTATTTTGTTTGTAATAAATTACGACTGGAAAAATTGTTGCCTGGTTATTATTCCAGTGAAATCCAGATGCGGCGTTTTGAATAACAAAGGCATAATTTTCCGCAAAATTATATATAGCAATGTATTCATTTTCTCCTAGTGATTCTTTAAGCGTCCTCAAGTAATCTGACTGTTCCTTGGCAACATAATTATGTGGTAAAAGACTTTCCAAGTATTTACAAAAGTCGTCGACAAAATCGGATGAATCTTTTACAAATGTCTGCAAACTTGTTCGGGGCTTTGATATCCAATACTTATAAATTAATTCATCGATTCCATTTTGTTCTATGCCTGGGCATTTATCACACTCGTGAAAATAACACTTATAACTTGGATTTTTATTTGGCAAATAATCATTTTAAGGCAATCACTGTATAACTGTAACGGGGTTGATAGATGAGCTGTGAGAACTGTTAAATTACATGCTGCAATAAAAAAAGATCAAAATTATTCATTTATAAACACTGAAAAATGTTTTGAGAAGTTTCAACAATTTTTTATTATGATTTTACTACGATTTTACTAGTAAATTACTATCAATTACCTAGAATCATTAGCTTAATGTTTTGGTGCATGGTACACACACAAATAGTATGAGTTCCGCTAGATCCAGCTAGTACGCAATACGGTGGACGCAGTGATGCTTTAGAAAAGCCGACTTGATAGTTTGAATATAGCTTTTTAAAATGTCCATATAACTCTTTTAAGTTAGACATAATAAGTCGTTTCTGAATATGCTCATGTTTTTCATTATCATTTTTAATAGAAAGATAATCTTTCTTCCCGGGCATATTTACACTCATTTCATCGTCTAAGTAAAATTCCAAAATTTTTGATTGTACATCATTTGATAATGGACGACCTAAATGTGAAAAATTTAATCTATTATTACTGAAGGGAAAACAAATAATTATTCTTATGAAAAAGATTTTAACCTAATTTTGAGTTTGGTGTTGAAAGAATGCCCTTTTCTTCTCGAACACATTTTGCTGTAGATGCCATGTATTTTGTACAGCTCATTGCATTACATGACTTTGCTTGGTAAACTCCACGTGTCAGGTAAGAGTGTGAGAATTTGAACCTTCTCCGTTCGTGTCGTACTACTGTCATTATATTTTATTTTTAATTTTTCCATCAGATCCAAAAAATTCTTCGAATTTGCTTCATCGTCAGATTCTTTTGTCACCCCTAGAGACGTTTTTAAATTTCCACACATTTTATAAACCTTTACTTGTAAATAACTTTGGATATTTACATTTTTTTTCATAATTGGAGATACATTTAATAAACCAATTGCATTATTTACAATAGGCAAAACTGTCTCTATGCTTAGTTGAGAAAGGCTACTAGCTTGTGAGGTAAATTCTTCTTGACTAAGTTGCACTATTTCTAAAAAATAATACGAGTAGTAATTTATGAACATTAATTAATTTTTTTTTGTATAACAAAAACAAAATTTAGTACATTTGTACCAATGATGGAACGCTTTTTAAGCTGATTAAATTTTTATGATCAATTTTTTGGAATTTGGTCTGTTAATATGGATAATTTAGGTTAGATTGAACGATTTATATTTTATGTACAGGCGTACAGGTGTTGAAAATTGGAAGTTCCGATTATGGAATACTTATTTGAATGAATAAAATAATAATTCTCTTGACTTATCATAATAATTTAAATATTAATTGTAAAGTATTAAATACAAAAAACAAATTGTAGTTAAGTAGATAATTATAAAATCACTTTTTCTGGTGTAAGTAAGAATAATGCAGAAATACTGAAAATATTTGAGGTTATGTTTGCTAAAATGTACTTAAACATTTCTTATTAAATTAAATACCTAGAGTAGAGGGGGGTAATGTAGTGCACTGGCTTTACTGACTAAACGAATGAATTGAATTACTTGCCGTTGGTATGGTAGGGTTAAGGTATCAAATTATAGTAATGTATATCATTTTGGCTTTATTGTGCTTCTTCTAAAAGAAGTTGTGGCGTCACTTCAAAAACACTAGATTTCGAAACCATATTTCCGTTTTTTTAGTGACTTGAAGAAAATGTAAGGCTCGTTAAAAAAGTATCAGGTAAGTGCTTTTTCCATGTAAAATTTACTTCTGAACACAAATTTAGTATTGTTTTGACGTTTAATTTTGTTTTTATTGAGATATTGAAGTAAACGTGAAAAAAGTGCTTGGGGGCATTGTAGTGCATGGGGTTGGGGACAATGTAGTGCAAATATACAGAGTACCGTAAATATGTAAATTTATGTAAATATTTAACCATGTTTGCTTTTTGCAAATTTTTGCAGTTTTCTTTCAGTTTTATCTAACACAGGACCAAAGAAATCTCTAGTTTGTAGTGCTGTCCACGAGATGAGATGATATCATGCAAAGTCTAGATCTCGTCTCGGTTTTTACATGAGAAGTCTCTTCTCGTGGGCATCATTACTAGTTTATAGTTTTTTTAAGTTTCTTATGTTTCTAATATTATATTTAATAAAATAAAATCGTTTATAATATATTCTCTGCTTTTTATTTCACTAATAAAGTGGTGCACTACATTGCCCCACAAATTTTAGAATGTCGAAAAAAAGTGCCTTCAGTTTTTTTGATATAGAAAAGCTCCAGCTACATCTACAAAAAAATAATGTATACCATAAATGTAGCATAAATGAAGCATTGTCTTTCCAACGAGTCCTTATTGATCAAAATTGGTTGAAAATTGCGACCACAGGAGTCTTCGAAAGAAAAGTGCACTACATTACCCCCTTCTACTCCACTATACAGAAATTATAATTCTTATTAAAATAGTAAAATTTATTTAAATAACTAGAATTTTCTTATCACCAAATTTAATTACACTTATTTTAATTTTTATAATTGTGTTTCATAATAGTGACAAAATTATGAAATTGTTCCAAATTTGGTGGCTTTACCTTACAGTTAAAAAACAATATAATGTGATTAATTTTACCAGATGGAGTGTTTGATATTAACAAATTAGTACAGTCAATCTCAACATTTTTTGATGTTTCATTAACTTCGTTATTATCAACGACAAGAGAATCAGGAGCATTTTTTAAGTCTAACGATTTTCTACACGAAGAGCATAGATAATCAGACTTTCTTAAATTATGCACATTTTGATGATTAGTTGAAGCAGGTCTCAATCCATTTTTCACATTGTGCTTTTCTAAATTTAACGGATTGCAGCAATAATTGTAATTACCAAAACTTTCCATGGCACCAAACTATGACACTACAACAACATATGAAATTGTTTACAGATCTAATGTTATTTAAATCATGGTAAAGGCCTTCTACCTTACCGACAGTGGATATGGGATAAACTCATTCATATGATTTTTCATTTTTGACTAATGCAAAATATTGATTTTTTGTTAAAAAATATTATTATTAGTTACTCAATATTTTGTAGTATTCAAAAATAAAAAAATTATATAATTACTTCAACCAATATCTATTGTCGGTAATGTATAAGGCAAGATATTACCAACAGTACCCGTTTTCACTGCGCATATCAAAATTGAAAAATTTTAAATAAATAGATCCCATCGTTAGTCCACGATCGGACAGGGCTTAAAAGTTGTTAATTTATAGCTAGTTTCTTACAAAAAATTTTGAAAAAAATCGATTGATACAAACATTGTTCAAAATAAAATTTTATTTAAAAAATTTAAAAATTGTATCGAAAATTAAAAAAAAATTGTATATTTTTATTAAATACTACGTCTGAAAACAAAAATTTTCATTATAATAACGTCCAATTTGGTCAATTTTTGTCCGAGTTATGAGAGTTTGAAAAAAAAATTACGAAATTTTTCAAAAATTTGTATCTGTTAAATCGCTTTATAAAAAAATTTGAAAAAAATCATAAGAGCTCATTTCAACAAGCACTAAAAGAAAAAAAATATTTGAAAAAATTTGAGATGCAAGAGCAAAATAATTTCCGATTAGGGGTGGAATGCCCCATATATATCTAATTTTTATAAATAAAAATTAGCTAATTCTGCCAACTTGCAGATTTAGGCAGTAGCGTGATCCGAGTTTAGTGACTTGGATGCACCACTCCTTATATTGATAAATTTAGTTGATTTTGATATTTTCTAACTATTTCTCAAAAGGGTTAATAAACTGTTTGTCAAAGAAAAGGGAATTCCTCAAGAAATAGATTTCTGTCTAGTTGAAGTACATTAGATTAAAATATTCAAAAAGAAGAATGTCCATTTTGTGAAATTACAAAAAGGTTGTTTTTGTGTAAATGCTTAAAATGTGTTTACAAAATCGTATGTTGTGTGTGAATGATGTAATTTTAGATTTTTTTAGTATTATAAATTAATTGTTTACAATTTAAAAGTTACGGAGTTCGGCCATAACACCCGGATTTGGTTCATTTTTCCAATCTCCGCGACACATAATGAATGCATTATTTGTTAATACATTTTGTAATTCGAAAGCATTTTTTCATGTTTTCTTTCAGGCAACGAGATATAATTATACTGCGGAAGAGAAATTTGCTCTGATTGAAGTGATTGCCATGATAAAAGGACTTCAAGTATTAATGGCGAGAATGGAAACCGTTTTTGTCGATGCTATTCGACGAAATATTTATGCTGAACTCCAGGATTTTGTTCAACTCATTTTAAGAGAACCACTTAGAAAAGCAATTAAAAATAAAAAAGATCTTATTAGAAGGTTTGAAAACATTTTATTTTTACTATGTTAATTTTCGTGCGAAACCGAGTTAATATCTTTTATGCAACTCAGGCGTATTATGGTCACTTTATCTAACTGTACAGGTGCATACTAAGTTCTCCCTTATAACCCATCGGTCAATAAAGTGCTCATTATTGCCCTAGAGCAATAAAGTGTACTTTATTGACCGCTTGCAGGTCACACAGTACCCATTATTACCCTAGGTTTTTTTTATTTAATTTTATATTTATCTTGTAAATTAAGTTTTTAGTTTTATTTTTAAATTAAATAAAAATTTGTCTCTATAATTTTTCACTTTTGTAAAATACCATTTTTTTAGTATTATTGTTTCCGTGAGAGAAACTTGCGCGGACTGGCATTTTGGTGTCGAGCCACTTAGTGATCCTGCTTTAAAGGGAAAAAAGGATCCTGATAATGGATTTGGAATTAAAGTTCCAAGGAGGAATGTCGGTTAGTTTTATTTTCTCTTCAAAATCTTTTAAATATTTCTTTTTCTCGTTTGTTATACATTCAATAAATTTGTCTATCGGACATTAAAAATTTACTAATAATTATCATTATATCTTTTTAGGACCAAGTTCAACTCAGCTTTATATGGTACGAACAATGTTAGAATCTCTGATTGCTGACAAAAGTGGAGGAAAACGAACATTGAGAAAAGATATAGATGGCCAATATCTTATGCAAATTGACCAATTTCATAAAACTAGTTTCTACTGGAGTTATTTGCTTAATTTTAGTGGTTAGTAACAGAATTCTAAAGTAATATTAAAAGTGTCAAAATTTTATTTACAATTACATTTAACAATTGAATTATTTTTATAGAATCTCTGCAGAACTGTTGTGATCTTTCTCAACTGTGGTATCGAGAATTTTATCTTGAAATGACAATGGGGCGAAAAATTCAGGTGAGTAAATTTATTCAATTATTCAGGCACCCTATTAAAAAATGTCGATTTTGGGACATAAATTTTATCCGATTACAAGTTTTAAAATTTAAAACCGTTGTTTCCTGTAAAATTTTAAAAACAAAAAATTCGCTGGTTCCCGGACTTATTACATACACCGTTTTGTTTAATGCTATTTATTTCCTGACTGCGCGATGAGATAAATATAAAATCTTTTAATTTCTCATCCCAAATATGATTTTAATTAAAAAATTTTTTCATCTTTTTAACTTCCTGGAAGAAGCAGAGATGTGGATTTGCATTAAAATTTAGTTAAAAGATCTTTTCCCTAATTCTTGAAAAATATGATCAAGTTACAAGTAATCTATCCTCAAATTATTATAAATTTTTCTCATTGTAAATTGATTATTGATTGCTAAAAAAATTAGTAAAATAAACATGTCTATTATGAATTTATCGATTAATGTATGTTAATTGATAGCTATTATTATTCTATTATTCAAAATAGAAAAATTTTTCCCTGTGAAATTTATGTCTCTTACTTTCATAAAGTACCTCATAGAATAACTACAAGTACAATACCGGTCAAAATTGAGAGACCACCCATTTTCAGGCGAATGAAAAACGTTTTAAACAAGATTTATTGAAACTAAAATTTTTTCTGCTCATTTTTTGATAGATGATAAAATTTTCGAAAGAATGAGATATTTGAGAAGTCGTTTGGCCAATAATTCATTTAAATATTTTTTAACCCTCCGTCACACACCTAGGGAGGGAATCCCTCTACACTGAGAGACCTTTGGGTCAGCAGCAGACTTTCGATAGGCTGCTACTGACCATTTTGGAGGAACGCTACAGGACTATACTTTTGGGTTGCTGCGGTAAAATCTTGGGCGCGTGACAGTCCCAAAGTTGTTCAGCTGCAAACCAAAGGCGGCATTCCCACTACTTCGGTGAGCTGCTCACCAACATTTGGGACTGTCACGCGCCCAAGATTTTACCGCAGCGCACCAAAACCATAGTGGAGCTGCTGTCATATACGTTGTTCCGCTACAGTCCCAAAGGTCTCTCCAAGAAGACTAGATACAGGAGGTAAAACTTCGGTAGTGGGGGTATGGCAATGCTGAGTCGCTCAGCTGGTTTATGTTTAGGCGTTTACTTTCAAAAAAAGTTTTCGCCGCAATAGACCACTTGGACTTCTGCGCATCTAAACACGTAAACACGGGAAAATATATTCTATACAAATACAATATGAAATATAAGTGTTTATATTTTCAAACATCTTTTAGTTATTAAAAAAAAGTTTTAAAAACAAAAAAATGTGTAAACTTTAGCACGAAGTGTATTAAAAGTTAACAAAAAGTAATAGTCATAATGTTGTGTTTATCTTTTTTCTTGTTACAACTTTTCACACAGCACGTTTTCGGAATTTTTAACTATTTGAATAACACTTAATTTAATAATCACTCACATTATTTCTATATATCCGTTATGACACACATTGTCAATTGTGTCTCGATTGCACTTTAAAGTTAACCTCAAATTAAAATCATATCATACACGCATGTAAAACATACGGTATACAAGAATTTAAATGTGTGAGTGATGTACAGAAGCACCGCGCTGGCGACTTTTCGAAACGAAAAACGCCTGGTTAAAGAAAGGCTCTTGACTCATCCCCACTACCGAAGTTTCACCTCCTGTCTCTAGCCTTCTTGGGTCTCTCAGTATACAGTTTCAGTATTTTTTAAATAACTTTTGTTTTCCTCATTGCAAAATAAAATCAGTTTCTATACCTTTCGACGGTTTACTCCTCAACACATTTCTAAAAAAACATTTAGTTTAAACATAATTAATATTTCATTATGAAGCTTAAAAGCCAGAAAAAACTCGAAAAGTGAGGTTATGTTAAATAAAAAAATCAAGTTTTTAAAACATTTTTTGTTCCACTGTTGGTTAATGACAAAATTATATATTATAATTAAAATAAATTATTTAATGATTTTTTTGCTTACTTGTTAATGTTACATTATTTTTACATGTAAAGTAGAAATTTCTTCGAAGATGTGCATTCGTGTAATTAATTTTTATTTTTGAGACCGAAAATTAATTTTATTAATTTTATAATTTAGAATAATTTACTACATATTTGTAAGTTTGTGTTAAAATTAAATTTTTGTTGATTCCTTCGTTTATATTGTAATGTCGCTTATTTTACAATGTGGTGAGGGATTCCCTCTAAACGTGTGTAATGGTGTAATTTTTTCAAAGGTGTGTGACGGAGGGTTAAAAATCGTCATTTTCAATGTTTTACAAAAATTTGAATAACTTCTAAAATAATGAACGCTTTTTAATGATCTTAGGCTTATTTTAAAGGTTATTTGTTACACTATAAGAATTACTTATAGGCTTTAACGTGTAATTTTTTTCTTAGAAAATGCAGGCCGTCAAACTTGGACCAAAAAAATTTCGAACATTCTTATTAACAGAAAAATAATTTTCAAAATTCAAAAGTATTTTTTTTATTAAATCATAAAATACTCGTTTTATATATAAAAGTTTATGGTAGAATCATATTAGATTTTATATTTATTCAAATTTTAATATTTTTAGATTCGAATAATAACAGACCCACAAAAAAAAATTTTTTTTTCCGACGACCTAGACTAGTCATTTCTTACGTATTTTAGGTCGCGAAAACCGAATCCGGTGTCAGAATTGCCAAGTTGGTTCGTTTTTTTCTTTCTAACCTCAAAAAACTTACTTTTTTGGTATATTTTTTGAGAAATTGAAACAACGTGAGCTAGTTTTGAAATTATAACCGTGTATTACAATTTAGAAGTTAAATTTACATACCAATTAAATAGATTCTTTAAATTCAAAATGACGGCCCGATATGGCGGATATTTAAAAAATTGATCCGATTCGCTTGAAATTTAGTACTTCAGGTTTTTTTGGGTCGCGGATTACAAATCTGGTGTAAGTTTTTAAAAATTAAAAATGGCGGATCCAATATGGCGGACCAAAAACTTAAATTTCATCAGATTCACCTGCAATCTGGTACTCGGGGGTTTTTGGGGTCGCTGATTGTAAATATAAAGTCAGATTTTTGAAATTTATAACAGAAGACCTTACTATGGTAGATGGAACTTTTTAAAATTGATAGGATTAGCTCAAAATTTGACACGCAAGAGTTTTTCTGGTCAAGGATTACGAATATTCGTTATTTGAAAATTCCGACGTCGTAAACTACGTTGTACATGACGCCGTAAACGACATCGTATCGACGTCATATATCACGTAGTATACGACGTCGGAAACGAAAGCGGAAATTGGGATAGTGAATGACGTAGTATACGATTTCGTAAACTACGTAGTAAACGGCGTAGCAAACGACGTCGTTTACGGTGTGGCGAAAATGATTATTTTAATATTATTTAATAAATACGTGAAAAAAGCAGTTATTATATAGAATAAAAATTATTTTAATTAAAATAAAATCATACATCATTTCAAAAAGGTCGAATTCCTAATTGACAATAAATAAGACGTTGTTTTCATATTCAAATTATTTTTTATTAATATAATATAAAATATCTTTTTTAACATTATGTAACTCATAACAATTTTAAAAAATCTAACATAAGTGAGATAATAAATACAATTACTTAAAATATGGAGTGTAACAATTATTTCACTTAAACATTTAAAGCACTTTTCAGATAAGTGCGCACTAATGTCGTTTTTAACTTAATACAAATTTAAAAGTTATTGTAAAATATAACCTATGTCATGTAAATAACAAAGATCTAGTAATAAGTAAAAATATCTGAAGTGAGATGAATTTAAATTAAGATAATAAATAAAATCACTCATATTTATAAAAGGATAATAATTTAACTTACAAAGTTTTGAGCATTGCTTACAGCATTACGTACCAACGGTCGTTTTTAACTTATTACAAATTCAAAAGTTTTTAAAAATTTTAGAAAAAGTCAGGTAAAGTAATAAAATTCTTGTAAGTAATAATTTTTGAACTAAAATCAATTTCCATTTTAAAAATTTGGAACATTTCTCAGAAAAATGCACTAACAGACTTTTAGTAATTAATAATGGTATAGATTTGGCACAGCGCAAATATACTAAGTACCATTTCACCCATATGAAAACAAACTTTGGAAATGTCCATGGTTTGTACTACTGATTGTTCCCTAGAGATTTCAACAATCTTTTTCAACATGCTACATGCTTCATCATAAGCGTTTGTTGTAGTTAATTGTTCAATAACAGTGAATTCTAATTGATTTACTGAATAACTATTTATTTGAATCAAATACAAATTATTCAAATCAAATAAATGGAGTATTTTAAACTAATAAATAATTATTTCAATCAATTATAAAAATTATTCAACTCAAATAAATATTTACTAGACCTAAGTATTTTGTTTTATCGTATCAAATAAATAGTTATTTGTATCAAATACAAATTATTCAAATCAAATAAATGTAATATTTCAAGCTAGTAAATAATTATTTGAATCAATTATAAAAATTATTTCATTCTATATTTAATACAAAAATTTTTTTTTTAAATATTTAGTATTTTTTTTTAATTTATTAATATATTATTATATTATATTTATATATTATATTATATATATTAACTGATTGTTTAACAGACTTTTAACATTATTTACAAACATGTTCACACAGTTTTTATTCACAACACAACACACAATTTTATTATTTTATATAACGCTTAAAAGGCTTAAAATGAAAAATATTCGCTCGCATGTGGGATCGAACTCACCGTCCCCCCACCCCTAACGCATACCGAAAGTCTTAAGCGCACGTATTTAAACCGCTTGGCTACAGAAGGCTGGAAGGCATCACGCCTAATCTACTATATCAATGCCAGTGCCGTATATTCTGTATCCAAATAACACATTTTTATTTGTCGAAATATTTTTTATTTGTCTTCATAAAATAGGGTATTAGTATTAACTAATTCATTATTCGTATATTTAATAATTTAGTTAATTAGAATCGATAAAATAAATTTACCTATTGGGTTAAATATTTTTTATTTATATTTAATAAATGAAATATTTAAGTGAAATAAATAAATGAACAGTTTCAAGTAATTCATTATTTTCGTTTCAAATAATTATTTAATTGATTGAAATATTTTTTTATTTGTCTTGATAAAATAGTGTATTAGCTTTGAATAACGAATTATTCGGATTGAATAATTAAGTTTATAATAATCAATAAAATAAATTTATTGTGTCAAATAATTTTTATTTGCATCAAATATACGAAGTATTTGAGTGAAATAAATAAAAGAATACTGCCGTCCAGTTTAAAAAAGGCACTATCTACATATTTTACGAAAAATGAGTTCTTTATACCGTTGGATTCGTAATGAAAAGACGAATCTAATAGTCGTGTTCGTAATTGAAAATTATAATTATATTAGAAGATAATTAGCTGTTAATTAAACTATCTACAGAGATTTTCGAGAAATATTTTTTAAAGTATCACTATCTGTAGAAGGAGACGACCTAACTACAAAATTTTCAGGATTTTCAACCCATTTGACCCCTGAAATCCTGATTCACGAGCATGTACATAGGTTAATCAATAAACTGATTTCAAAAGTCACAAAAGTAGAGAACTATGTACATATTGACGTTTTTCGTACATATTTTTCTCGAACTTTGGTTAACTTTCCGCGAGAGAGAGCACTATCTACAAGTTTAATTATGCAAATAAAATAAAAATAATAAAATAATTTGCAAATAAAGCTTTTATTTTGTATTAACACATATATTTAATGCAAATTAAAAAACAATTTTAATTATTTTTTTTGTAAAGTTAACATTTAATTTAATAAAACTTTAATGCAGAACATAATAATCAAATAAAATAAAGTTGTAAAGTTAAATAAAATTTATGTATTGAAAGGCTGATAGTAAAAATGGTTTAAAATAATAACGGGAGCAAAAGTGGAATAAGTGACTTAGAAGCAAAAACAGATTAAAATGATTGTGTAATTTCTTGATAAATTAATTATAATAATTACAAAATATGAATTCAAATAAAATAAGTTTTTTTATTATTGACAATATTTTTTAAGCATTAATATAATTAATTTATCAAGAAATTACATAATCATTTTAACCCGTTTTTTCTCTCAAGTCACTTATTCTACTTTTGCTCCCATTATTATTTATTATAAACCATTTTTACTATCAGCCCCTCTATTGTTCGTGATTTTTCGTTCGGTATTTTCAAAATTAAAAAATATAATATAATAATAAATAAAATAAAATATAAAATAATAATGAAAATATAACAGAAATAAAGGATTGTGTTAGAAAATAATGTAGATAGTGACGCTTTAAACAGGAAAGTGGACGGACAAAGCAATTTTAAACGTAGGTACTATCTACCACATAGTGCACTTTTCATGTATTCTCCATAATTTTCGAATAAAAAATGTGCACTATCTACAGTTTTATTAATAAATTAAAATTAATAATTTTTTTTGCACCAATAAAAAGAGCGTGTCCGAATTAGTGAAGAACATAAGTTTGTTTACAAAATTTTTAATTTTATTAAGATATCTAGATGCAAACGCGTTTCCTTCAATATCTCCGATTGAGCTAAAATGTAGATAGTGTCTTTTTTAAAAAGGACGGCAGAATAGTTTCAAGTAACTCATTATTTGTATTACACAAATTCATTTATTCAATTTAATTAATTATTTAATTGAATCAAATACGATTTATTTGGTTCAAATAAGTGTGATTCAAATAATTCAAGTTATTTTAATCAAATAAATATTTTTTTGATCCAACTAAAAAGTATTTGAATCAAATAAATATTTTTCAAATAATTTGAATTATTTGAATTAAATAAATTTTTTTTTCAGTGTATATTTATTAACTTGTTATACTTGTTCTTCTAAAGGATTTTCATGAGTTACATAATGTTATAAAAGATATTTTATATTATATTAATAAAAAATAATTTGAATATGAAAACAACGTCTTATTTATTGTCAATTAGGAATTCGACCTTTTTGAAATGATGTATGATTTTATTTTAATTAAAATAATTTTTATTCTATATAATAACTGCTTTTTTCACGTATTTATTAAATAATATTAAAATAATCATTTTCGCCACACCGTAAACGACGTCGTTTGCTACGCCGTTTACTACGTAGTTTACGAAATCGTATACTACGTCATTCACTATCCCAATTTCCGCTTTCGTTTCCGACGTCGTATACTACGTGATATATGACGTCGATACGATGTCGTTTACGGCGTCATGTACAACGTAGTTTACGACGTCGGAATTTTCAATGTGATTATGCTATGATCCAATGTATGATATCATACATTGGATCATAGCATAATCACATTACAAATTCACCTTTTCTCATAGGTATTGAAAAAATGACTCATCTTATGTATTTGACATTTAAAATATATCTTTGACATTCCTTCTGTAACCAGGGTACCTCCACGTGGTGACGGTGGGCAACGGATTTGTTTTCTTCATCAGGAAAACAGTTCTGGCTAAAATCCTGGGTTAAATACCTGATGCCGTCATGGTAGAAGGTAGGGGAGACCGTGGCTAAACCGGACGGATTTGGTCTTTGACCAGAAAACTTATTGAAAAAAATATTTTTTGCTTAAGAGTGCGTTCACAGGTTATTTACATTATTTGAAATTCTTCATCGTTTCGGAAATATTTGACTTGTCCGGTTTAGCCCCAGTCTCCCTTACTAACAAACTTTATTACGATGCAGGGTCTCGGTAGCCCAGTATCGGCGACTGGTCAGGATGGGAAAGCGGGTCCGCAGCCATCGTCATCATGCAACCGTAGTTCTGTAGTAGTGGACAACTTGGCTACTACAGAATCTAATGTTACAAGGAAACTTCGGAAACATTTTAAATGTTAAATATATAAGATTAGTCATTTTTTCAATACCTATGAGACAAGGGGAATTTGTAATGTGATTATGCTATGATCCAATGTATGATTCGTAATCCATGACTAGAAAAACTCTTGCGTGTCAAATTTTGAGCTTATCCTATCAATTTTAAAAAGTTCCATCTACCATAGTAGGTCTTCTGTTATAAATTTCGAAAATCTGACTTTATATTTACAATCAGCGACCCCAAAAACCCCCGAGTATCAGATTGCAGGTGAATCTGATGAAATTTAAGTTTTTGGTCCGCCATTTTTAGTTTTTAAAAACTTACACTAGATTCGTAATCAACGACCCAAAAACCGTCAAGTACTGAATTTCAAGCGAATCGGATCAATTTTTAAAATATCCGCCATTTTGAGTCCGCCATTTTGAATTTAAAGAATCTATTTAATTGGTATGTAAATTTAACTTCTAAATTGTAATACAAGGTTATAATTTCAAAACTAGCTCACGTTGTTTCATTTTCTCACAAAATGTACCAAAAAAGTAAGTTTTTTGAGGTTAGAAAGAAAAAACGAACCAACTTGGCAATTCTGACACTGGATTCGGTTTTAGCGACCCAAAATACGTAGAAAATGACTAGTCTAGGTTGTCGGACAAAAAAAAATTTTTTTGTGGTGCTGTTCTTTTATTATAATGCAAAATTGGGAATGCGCAAGAGTATTTAAAATTAAAAAAGACTTTAATTCAGTATTTATAAGTAATATTGTGTTTTTAATAGTATGTTTTTAAAAAACCAATAATTAATTTATTGCGTTACTTGAATGCCTTCGAATCTTTTCTTCTTCTATTCTTTCTGTATGAATTTATTAGATTTAGTAATTGTACTCAACTTTTCTATGACTGCTTTTGTGAATAGAAATGCCAAGTGCGGCACCAGCACAATGAAGAATGCAGCGACTTGATCACCATGGAAAAACGCATTCAGGTACTTTAATGACTAACATCATCTGATTATTATTTATATGTGACGCTCCGCTGTGAAAGGCTCAGTGTACTGTGCATGAAGGCTGAGCCTAATGTTATTTGGAAGATAGGTCCCTTTTACTGTGGAGCGTCACATCTCTTTTCTCTAATTGATCTTCTTTACACATTTAAACAATTAAGTCTCAATTAAAGAGATTTATCCTTCATTTAACATATTTTATAAGTAACTACACTGAAAAACTGTTGGCAGAACTGTTCGTTCAATGCGCCGAAGTGCTGTGTTAAAAGGAAATACACAGCTTACTTTATTTTTGGGAGAGTAGTTCTCCCTTTTGATTGAGCTGCAGAATTATCTGCCAAGCAGCCGCTAACTCAACGCCATTGGTAGTCAAGTAGGAGAGCACCTCTCCTTCTTTTGATAGAGCTATGAGTTCAAACGTCGAGTAGCGCTGACAGAATCAATAGCGTAACTATTCTATCAACAGTTTTTCAGTGTAGACCAAGAGTGTAAGAAATGCAAATGTACGTTTCTCATTTCTACACTTAAGAACTACTTGCAAAAAGTCGCCATCTTGTTCAAATCGCACTACAGGTCTTAATTTTAAATCAAATTAAACCACTTTTTAACAGTTTCTGGCCATATGTTTAAACCAACGTTATAGAATCAGTACAGTCGGGTTGCCACACAGTTTGGACTGATCACTTTTAAACGCTTCACTTCAAATTAAAATGTTTCTGTAAAAATAGATGTAAAAGTTATCAAACTAGGATCATTTTAAAGTTCAATAACTTTAGAGCCAAAAGGCAAGATATAACCAATTTAATAACGTAAATTATGCAAAAAGTTCCGCCAAGTAAAAGTTTTTGTAATTGTCCAAAAAATTAGTGAAATAAAAGTTTACCAAGTAATATTTATAACTAAAGTTTTAATATTGAATGATTTTATTAATATTACAAATTACACTTTCGAATTGAGAGAATGTTTCACGTTATATTTTGAATTTGAACAAATATGAAATTTAATTTCATGATTAACATAAGCAAAAAATGGAATCTAATTATCCGTCTTAAGGGGGGACATCTAAGTAACTAACGTCCTCAATTTTTGATTTGAAAAAAGCACCAAAATGTTGTCTTTTTCTATACATCAACAGCTATCGACACACGTAGGATTTTGTCGATATTTTGATTTTTTGCAAAATGGTGCGTGATTGAACAAAAAAGTGACAATTTTCAGAAAAAAAGTGACAAAATTGTTGATAAAAATAAAAGTAAGTAACATAAAAAAAATCTTACATATGTCGATAGCTGTTGATGTATAGAAAATGACAACATTTTCGTTTTCTTTCCAGATCAAAAATTAAGGACGTTAGTTGTTCGGGACATGGAATCCTTAAATGAGACGCTTTCCAATGAAATGCTGCACAGCCACCATTTTTTAATAAAATTTAAAAACTATATTTATTTTGCACATTAATACTCATGCAATAAAACGTACTTTACAGATTTTTGATTGACCATTTCATTGAGAAAAAAAAATTTCTGAAAATATGCCTATTTTTCGTGAGTTACTTAGATGACCCCCCTTAGGGAGCGTTCACAAATTACGTAACATTATAAAGGGGAGGGGGGGGTCTAGCTATTTGTTATGTACAGCAGAAAAAATGGCGCTAATGTATGTAACAGTGTGTTACATGGGGGGAGGGGGGGTAAAAATTTTTAAAAATTAGCGTTACGTAATTTGTGAACGCTCCCTTAATAAAAAATATCTATTTAAGGCAATTTTTGACGCCAAGATTCTAAAATTATCTTAAATAGATATTTTTTATTAAGACGGATAACTAGATTTCATTTTTGCTTATGTTAATCATGAAATTAAATTTCATATTTGTTACAATTCAAAATATAACGTGAAACATTTACTCAATTCTGAAGTTTAATTATTAATAAAATCAATCAATATTAAAACTTTAGTTATAAATTTTACTTGGTAAACTTTTATTTCACTAATTGTTTAAACAATTACAAAAACTTTTACTTGGCGGAATTTTTTGCATCAAGGATGTTTTTGTTGGGATTCTAAAACTTTTAGCGTCATATCAACTTTTTAATAAATGCATGAAGTAATATTGAAAGGGAAATTGTTTAGAAATTTCTTTTGTAATTAAAAAGACATGCAAATTTCTATAAATTACTAAACAGTGTAACTATGCTTAACAGTGTCTTACACGTAAAGTAACGTAAATTGTAAAAATATTGTGGCCTTTGATGTAATAATTAAAAATATAATAAAGTTTTAAATGAGAATTTATATTTAAGATATTCAAAAATACAAAATGTATTGAAATTTTTAAAAATATATCGAATTTTTAACACAATTAATAATATTCCAGAATATTTTACAAATCCGTTTAGGAATTTAGGTTCTACGCTTGTCTAAATGTCAAAAAGTCGCTATTTTTCAGTTTTTTTTTGCTTAAATTCTATGAAAGTATCAAAAACATTGAATAAAATTAACAGAATTCTTCCTTTTATCATTTTTTATCCAAATCCAACAAAAAAAATTTGAAGAAAATTGATTAAGATTTATTCGAGTTATTCGATTTTATCTATAAACAGTCGATATTTTCAGAATGCCAATTAAAGAAAAATTTTTTGAGATTTGAAAATTTTACAATATAAAGTACAAATACCACTCTTTAATTCTAGATTAAAATTATTCACAAATATTCAGTATTTTCTTTAAAATCTATCAAAATAACTTTTCTTGCTCTAAATTTTTTGAAAAATATAAATTGCAAATTCATTGTTTCTATTCATTTCTTTTATCACTTAAAAACACTTTTGAAAAATATGTACCTTTTTGTTATTGTATAATAAGAAAAATGTCACCTAGAAATGAAACAACACTGAAAAAATTACATTCTAATTTTAAGAAAATCTTCTTAAATTTGCGCCAAGAATATTCCCCACTTAAATTAAGTGGGAAATATTCTTACAATAGGTATGTTTTCGTTGCCTACACTAAGTGTAACTTTTACACCACCTCAAGAGTAGGTGCAGAAAGTGTAGCGAAATGTATGGTAAAATTGCGTCACATCCGGCAAAGAGAACAGCATAATGCAGGTTAGGTGTTAAAGTGTAAGAA
The DNA here is from genome assembly GCF_015476425.1 of Leptopilina heterotoma. Taxonomy (NCBI): domain Eukaryota; kingdom Metazoa; phylum Arthropoda; class Insecta; order Hymenoptera; family Figitidae; genus Leptopilina; species Leptopilina heterotoma. The sequence goes on from NW_025110916.1 coordinate 1,223,687, forward strand.
GTGCTGGCAACGAAAACATACCTTCAAAATCGAGCAAAACTCAATTCGATTTGAATTTTTCACAGCTCTAGTTAATTCATTAGACATTTCTGTCTAATAAAATTATTCAGAAGTTTCTCTAAAGTTTTTAATATGAAAGAAGTTGAACTAATTGGTCTGAAGTTTTTGGCGCCAGTATAACCCCTGGTTAAAAAACCGGACAGATTTCGGACTAATCCGAAATTTGTCCGAAACAATGTGGTTTATGGTCAGGTTTTTGTCACCCGAAATTAATCCGGAAAAATCCGAACTCTATACGGTTTGTGATCAACTAGTGAAACCGGAGTTGGTCCGATGAAGTCGGAAATTAATCAGTTAATTTTGACTAGTGAATCCGGAATTAGTCCGAAACAGTCAAAAGTTAGTCCGGACAATTTAGTGAATGTTAATAAAAAAATAATTATACGTGGTCCTTTGGGAAAACGGTTGTAGAAATTTTTAAGTGCAACCTACACTACCGTCTACGCTGGCGTTTGAAATAAAAACTTAGTTAACTGACATTTATATCGAAACGAGAAAATAAGGAAAAACTGTTTGCTTTCAGAACCCTAATAAAAATTAAAAAATTGTTCAATTCAACTTCACATACTGGGTATAATGATGGTGCTCTATTTAATTATGAAATAAAAAATTAATTATTTAAACAAATTATATGAAAAAATGCACTTGCGTGTTTTTCCGAATGCAAATATGAAGTAAAAAGTTAGGTAAAGTCCTTTGCGTAGTTGCTCAACAAAAAGGTACGCGAGCTCGGTCCTCCGATTTGATGGAAAAACTTACCTAACTGGCAGTGACGTCATGTGATAGGGGGACGTCTGCTGCTGCTTGCGACCCGAGGATAAACCGAGTTTAGCCGAATGCAGTTAAGTAGTCGTTCGGCTCTGTCTCGACTGACTTTTTGATGGAAGAACTTAGGTAATTGCAAGCGTTGCAGATGCAAAGTTTTTATTTCAAATCCAACGCTCGGACTCGACTACTTATTTGATACAAAAAACACACAAATGCCTTTAACTAAGTTTTTCCTTCAAATCTTACATTCGAGCTCGTAGCCTCGTTTGTTTTTTGGACTACGCAAAGTACTTTCCTTAACTTTTTATCAAATATTCTTTCACTTTCTGCAATTTCTTAGATTTTTAATATTAATTTTTTACAAACAATAATTTGAAAAAAAAATTTAAACTATAACTATTAGACGCAGTTTTTCTTACGAGTTCATTGATACAAAAAACTCATTTTTCACCAAAATGTCAGTTAACTAAGTTTTTATATCACACGGCAGTACGAGTATCAGGACGATTACAAGCGACTCTATGAAAAACATGCCATCACTTTTTCAATCATTTTTTCAATCATATCTCGTAAATAAAAGGAGATACAAAAAAATCTTAAATACGGTAAGAAAGCTGATTAAATTTTGCGTAAAAAGGCATCTTTGAAGTCATTTCGTTAACTATTTTTTGAGTTGTAGAGTGAGAAAGAAATAAAAAAATTTTTCTCATTTTTGTCTCTTGACTTAAACTTTTTCAAAAATCTAGAAAACTTTAGATAAAATTTTTCTAAAAACACAGAAATCTTCGTTAGAATTTCAGCTTTAAAATAAGCCTTCGAAAATTAAAAAAGATTAATCCGTCTTCGATATATGTGACTGTCCACGAGAAAACAAGGCTTAGCTCCCAAACGTGAATTTCACAGGGCGAGCGATTGAAGTACTACGATTGAAGTTAACTACGCTTGACATACCCATCTTTAAAACGATATATTGTCGAAAGTAATTGATATTTTTAACTTCTGACTTTTGCATTTGAAAAAGCAACATAAAATCTGTCGATTACCATAAAAAACTCAAATTGATTTTTTCGACCTAAGCCGTGTTTTATCGTGGACAGTCAACGATTGAGGTTAACTACGCTTAACATACCCATCTTTAAAACGATATATTGTCGATAGTAATTGATATTTTTATCCCACATGCACAAAAACGGCGCTTTCTGATAGCAGTCGACAGGGAGGAAAGTCATTCATTTCTTCGATCGTATGAAAATGGCGGCCGTGTTCTCCCAAGGGCAAGAAAATTAGCTGTTCACATGCATTTTTCTTGCCCAAGGGAGAAGACGGCCGCCATTTTCATACAAATCGAACAAGTGAATGACTTTTACTCCCTGTCGTCTGCTAACTGAAATCGCCGCTTTTGTGCATTAGGAATAAAAAATATCGTAAGTAACACGAGAATAAAGGCAGCCAATTTCTTTACGATGATTTTTGTGACACTCGTTCCGGTCTCGGGGCGCCTACGGCGCCCTCGACCTCCACTCGTGTCACAAAAATCACCGTAAAGAAATGGCTGCCTTTCTCCTCTTGTTGCTTAATATACTATTTTAACTTTTGACTTTTGCATTTGAAAAAGCAACATAAAATCTGTCGATTACCATAAAAAAATCAAAATTGATTTTTTGGACCTAAGCCTTGTTTTCTCGTGGACAGTCACATATCATTAAAAATATGAAGCCGATTTTCGACGATTGGAATTTAACTGTGATGACTCGATTCCAGCTTCGCGTGGCTAAGAATGGGAGAAAAAACAGGGAAGAATTTATTCTGGGGAATAATAAATAATGATGTTTCACGAGTAATATGTATAAAGAAACTCGAAAGTTCATCGTTCTCCCGCATGAAGTCGTCCCTGCTTTCTCTCTCATTTGCAACCGCGCGAAGACAGAATCGAGTTGTCAGAGTTTAATTTCAATGCATCTATCGGCCGAAATACGGCTTCACATTTTTAATGATATATCGAAGACGAATTATTTTTTTTAATTTTCGAAGTCTTATTTTAAAGCTCCAATTTCTGTGTTTTTAAAGAACTTTTATCTAAATTTTTTTAGATTTTTAAAAAAGTTGAAGTCAAGAGACAAAAATGAGAAAATTTGATTATTTTTTTTTCTTACTCTACAACTCAAAAAATAGTTAATGAAATGACTTCAAAGACGGCTTATTTTACGCAGAATTTAATCAGCTTTCTAACCGTATTTAAGATTTTTTTGTATCTCCTTTTATTTACGAGATATGATTGAAAAAGTGAGTGCATGTTTTTTTCATAGAGTCGCGTGTAATCGTCCTGATACTCGTGGACGGTAGTGTATGTCTATTAAAAATTAGTCTATATGACATTCTGTTCATTAAAAATTCTAGCAAATGAAAATTTCTATAAATTAACATTGAACTTAATGTAAATTCTATCAAATAAAAGTTTGATTATGGAAAAATGTTTAAATGAAAATTTGTTTAAATAAAAATTCTAAAAAAAAATTTCAGTTAAAAAAACTTCCTACATATAAAATTCTCTCTTTCAAAAATTGTAAGAAAATTTTCTTTATGGAATAATACGGCTCCCCGCTGATTGTAAGTTCTGTTTTGATTTCAATGCAAATATTATTCGATTTTAAATAAAAAATAAAATATGACAAGGTTAGCAGAAATAACTTAGTTCTGTTGTTTTAGAGGAGCAACGTGAGAGTGTTTTTTTTGCATTAAAGTATCGATTTTGAACTCCGTTAAGGTGGATACATTTATAATTATTTAATCCCAAACAATGCCTTTTAGAAAAAGCAACGTGATATGAATAAAATATATTTCTATGATGGAATACAAGTAGTATTTTGGAATTGAAAGGAATTAATTTTTCGTTCACTAAGGGCGGTAATTGTGCGACCCCTACTTTTTATGACTATTGAATATCTTTTAACTTGAAAAATATAATAACTAAACATTTTTTCTTTTAATTTCTAATAAACGCATGAAATTCTGAAAAAAATTACACCTTAACAACAACAAAATATTAATTTTTCAATAAAATATTTAAGAACAACCCCATTTTCAGTGATTTGGCTAATTTTTTTATATCTTCCGAAGAAATGAACGTTTTTCAACGTTCATAGGCTCATTTCAATCGTATTTTTTTGTAGAATTGAGATTTCTTACAAAATTTTATCTACATACATTTCTTTAGAAAATGCAAGTGATTAAAGTTGCTTCAAAAAAATTAGAAAAATTACAATTACTATTAAGATGCCTATGAAGATTAAAAAACGTTAATTTCTTCGGAAGATATAAACAAAATTAGTCAAATCACTAAAAACGGGGTTTTTCTTAAATATCTTATTAAAAAATTAATATTTTTTTGTTGTTAAGGTGTCATTTTTTTCAGAATTTTATACGTCCATTGAAAATAAAAAGGAAAAATTTTTAGTTATTATATTTTCCAAGTTAAAAGATATTGAACAACCATAAAAAAGTAGCAGTTGCACAATGACCGCCGGTAGTGTATATTCTGTCCAACTTGAGGGTATAGAAATTTAGAGAGAATTTCCGGGCCTATCAAAAGTCTGCTACAAGCAAAAGAGTCTCTTAGTGTATAGAATATGAAAAAATTGTAATTCTTTTCTATTCCAGTCTTATAACCAGAAAATTTAATAATTTCTAAGCAGTTATTTTTCATGTGAACGTCTTTACACATTTATTACACTTTATTATAAAATAAATATTTCTTAAGATTCTTTATTTGTACATTTAAAATGATTTGTTTGACTTTATTTTTCTTTCAGTTTCCTATTGAAATGTCGATGCCTTGGATTTTAACTGATCATATTTTAAGAAGCAAAGAGCCATCAATGATGGAGTAAGTTTAATTATGTCAGAGTGTCCAGATAGTAAACAATTTACAATATTATTTTATTATTAAAATAATAGTTTATTTATGTAGTATCATAAGCGGTACACTATTTTTATCTTTTTTAAGCAATGATGAGTTACTGGAAACATTTGAAACTTTGAATATATGGGTGATTCTCCACGTAGCGCACGATTTAGTTATTTCTATTACTGATTTTTTTTTCAAATTGAGTAAAAGTCGATATAGAATCTTCAAATTTAGTGTTTATAAATGAAATATCAGTGGTGGGCCGGACAAAATATTTATAATTTTTCTATTTTTTAAACAAATAATTTTTATATATCTTTTTATACTTTGCGGCTATATTATCCAGTCATGGTAAAATGAAAGCACCTGTTATATTTACAGGCAAATGAAATAATAATTATCTGTATGTTATTTTGCAAATTACAATTGTTTAAGGTAGTACGCTCGCGGCAGTCACTTTCAAAAGTAAATTTTAATAAAATGCTATAGTATGGTGCAGTTACTGTAGCATATTTTTGCTTGGACTGTACTGAATACATAGTCAGCCCTATGTACAGACTAGAATATTATATTATATTATATTATATCTTTTAACTGAAACGGTTAATATTGTTAAATCTTTTTGTTATAAATTTCTCAAACATTCATTTATAATATATTAGTTTTTTAAAACAATCTATAGAAAATTTTAAAAGTTATTAGAAGAAATGTGCCGTTTACATGCACTTTTCATAGGTTAACCATGTTAAATAACAAACTTTGAACTTAAATATCTTGTTTTAGAAACGGTCAATTTTTTTAATATTTTGCAAATACATAGATCTTGTTATTAACTATTCTGATTTCAAATTTCATGAAATTCTATAGAAAAGTGCGATCACGAGCGTACTACCTTAACAATTATTGCTTCACTCTGTTGTTACACGCTGTTCAATACAGAAAAGCCGTACCATGATAAGAAGGCCAGACCATGACGCTCAAGAAAAACTGATTTTTTAAACAATAATTTATTAGCGATTTTCATTCTGTTTCATATTTACGACATTTATATTCACTGATCTAATACTACTACACTTTAATTGACGTAAAATATAAATAATTATTAATTTTATTGGGAAGTATGTGAAGGCCAGACCATGACGATTCTGTGATTCCCTATGCAAGTTTAGTGCTTTTAATGTGTAAAAAACAAAACAATTAATTCTCAAATTAGTTTCTCTCTTATTAATTTACTTAGGAGAGTTTGTTGTTGCGTTTTACTAATATTGAGTAAAGTTTCGATTTGATTTTTATGTAAATAATACAATTTTATAAAAAGGCCAGACCATGACGCGAAAACGAGGGACAAGAATTAACATCAAAAAAATTTTTTTTAAATAACTTTTTTTCGCAAGTTCTTTGTTTTTTACAATCCTACGAACATAAACAATACGAAAATATGAATAGTTTTTAGATTAATTACTGTATTTTATTAAAAATAACAATTTGTTTATATACATTGTACTGGGGACAGGCCTTACCATGACGTTTTAGCACCTTAAAACAGCTCTTAAAGCTAAATTATAAATATTTAAATGCAAACGACTACTTGCTTTTGTTTGTAAACACAGAAATTAGTTTTTCTTCTTGAATTCATTGCAATATGTGCAACTAATTTCTTAAAAAATACGAGGGACATTGAATTGTGCACTACGCGGAGAATCACCCATATAATATCTTATCTGAGTGAAAGTGTCGATTTGGACATGTAAATACACGAGGGAAAGTTTTTACACGTGTAATAATTTTTTCTCACGTATTTATTTATTTAAATTCGTTCGCATTTCAATATTGTAAAAATAACTCTTAGATAACATTTATATTTACAGCATTACACGCCCTTAATTTTTTTTATTATCGATATACCTAATGTAAAACAAAAAAATAGTGCTAAAATTGAATTTACGATTGCCACTTGAATTTAAAAATGTCAAATTAAAAAGTGACTTCAGAGTCGTAACTCGTAACCATTGATTTCTAAAATCCCTAGGTACTAAGACTCACGAGAATTAAATAGCTTTTAAGAATGGTTTGAATTACAAACTACTCTGGACACTCTAAAAATATATAAAATATTTATAATTTCTTGCAAATAGTTTTATGGAAAATTTAGGTACTTGAACGAATACAAAAAGATAGAATTGAACAAAGAAGAATGTATAAAAGTTGTTCCTGCATGTAATTGATTCAAATTATTGCCATATTTCACTACTTATATGCATATATTTAAAATGCGCTTTACTCTGAGGAAATACTAAGGGAAAAACAAATTTAAAAAACTAAATAAGTATAGGTACCAAAAATGCCACTAGGCACTCAACACAGACTTGCTAGGAGTAAAGGCGCTAGCACAGCTCCTACTGCCTGCCTGCCTGCCGGTTGTCACGGTAACGCATGAGAGTAAGAGAGTCAGAAAATTCAAATTAAATGTTTTTTCTCTCTCACTCTCATTGCGCCTGCCTGCGCAGGCAGGCAGGCAGTGAGGTGAGAGTGTACCTTTACTATCTCACTTTCCGAAGTGTTCCTGCTTACAATGAATTTAAGGGGGTAACCAAATTAGAAGGCTCATTTTTATTGTATTTTTAAGAATTTTTAAGGGAAGAATTATTTAAAATTCAATGACAGTTCAACATCATTTTATTGCTGCTAGAAACAATGTTTGAAGTTTGATCCATTTTAACAAAAACTATAAGGCATTGATATCTGCTTATGGCCCTGATATGATTTCTTTACTCGCTCTACGTGCAGAATTTTTCATTTTTATTTAAGTTAAAAAAATTTTTTTTACATTTTTAATTATTTTTTCTAAGAATATCGGCCTTAATACATTTTAATTTGTCAACTATAGCACATAAAAAACTTTGAATTTTGCTTTAAAATTTTTTGAGCCTACTCTTCAATTTATAGTTATGTTATCGATTATATTACCGTAAGAACTGTGAGCGATTAATGACTTCATAAAACCTGCAGGTTTTTATACTTATAAGAGATAATATGCATTCCCAGTCTACAAAAATGTGTTAGGTTACATACTTGTTATTTAACAGTTTTAACGAGAGATTTTACTATGATTTACTTTAACACAGTGAAGTATAAAATAAATTATCTGCATTGAATCCGGATAGTGAATTTGCTCTGCCTCTGTAAAAACTGCCAAATATCCAACTCTCCACACATCTAATCCAGGAATTCTGCTAAAAACAACACCGCAATGCAAAACAGCATAAAATTAGTTAACAAACCTCTCTAGTAATAATGGATAATTTACACTCGTCAAGATTTCTTATCTTCTTATTCCCGGAATGCTTCTTCATTGTCGTTCCTGTTCTATGTCTCTCATTTGTAAAATTAAGATAACCTACACTGAAAAAATTTAAAAGATCCCTGCTTTCCTCAATACGAGACAGAGGCGCGCTCTGTCATAAGGGTTAGCAGTTAACCGTAAAAAGCGAGTATGTTTTTTTGGAAGTAACAGTTACCTTTTTCTTTTGTATCATCAGGACTCAAAGACATTATTTTTCAACAAAAACAGTCTCAACATTTCCTAATTCTGAAAACTAGCCTAAAAAATTTGTTTATGCCCTTAAATTCCAAACCAATTCCGTTTTTGTCCGCAATCGTAACGAATTCCTTTTACTATTGTTGAGTTGTTTATTTCTATTTAATTCAACTCTCAGTAACTGCATGACCAGAATCTGAATTCTCTTTAATGCCGTTTAAGGGAATAAAGTTAATTATTATAGGGAATTAACTCCGCAACTAATGATTCCCTTAAACGACATTATTTTTTTATTTATTTATTTATACACTCGTCTTTTTGCCTTAGTACTACACTGAAAAAAAAAAAAGTATTGAACCAAGAAAATTTTTCTTGGTTGAAGCACATCGTGGGATTGAATACGGCCAAGACTATTAAAGTATTGATTCAAGAAAACGATTTTCTTGACATAGGATATTTGGGAGAAGAACATATATTCTTGATCCAAGAAAATATGGAATTCGACCAAGAAGTTAATCTTCTTATACGAAATATAAAATGTATTAAATGAATAAAATATTTTCTTGTTCTAAGAATATATATAGATGATTGAATTATTTTATTCGATTCATTCAATGTTTTGTAACGTTCGTTCAAGTAATTCAAGATTAAATGAAGAAAACATTTATTTTGTGAGAAGAACAGATATTCTTGATCCAAGAAAATATGGAATTCGATCAAGAAGTTAAGTAGCATGTAAGAAATGCAGAATATATTAATTCAAAATCATTTATGTATCAAATCAAGAAAGTATGTTCTCTGTCCGAGAAAATATTTTCTTGATTTGAGAAAATTTATAGTTTTCAATCAAAAAAATACTTTCTCAATACAAGTAAATTATTTACTTAAATTACCCCCCCCCCTTACCTCCATCCCATCTTTTCTAATACTTAGGTCAAACATTTTTATTATTTAATTAATTAACATTTATATTTTTTATTTAAATAATTAAATAATTATTATTTTACATATATATTTACATTTAATTAATACTTAACACAAATACAACAAATATACCTTGAAAGAAAATTTTCCACGGTCGGAGGAATTGAACTCGGGTTGCACGCACCAGAAGCCGTCACGCTACCACTATGCCATCCTAGCCTCAATGGACAGTTTTCAAAAACTGATATTTAAGTTGCATATACATTTGAAGAAAAATATTTTCTTGGATCAAGAACACCGGCATTGTGTTAAGTAAAAAAAAGTTTCAAAGCAAATAAATAAAATGATTCGATTCAAGAAACATGAATTCTCCAGACAATACTTTATTATTTCGCTTAAGAACATATATTCTAGATTCAATACTTTTTGGTACTTCGGAAAAGTAAAATATTTGGTTGAAATAATTACATATTTAGTTCCGCCAAATACTACATTCTTAATTCAAGAATTCTGTTCAATGCTAATAATTACTTGACACAAGAAAATGAATTTCTTTCTTCAAATAAATATGGGATTAATTGAATATAATTTTTAATCGACTTGAAACAAATATTTACTTATATTAAGATCTTACACTTAATTGAATTGAATAAATAAAATATTTCATTCCAGAAAATATAACATTCTCGCAAGAAATTAATGATTTTGAAACATGAGAATATAGAAATGCTTCAAGTAAAAGAAATGCTTAGATTAATTAATATTTCTTTGAAACAAAATAATTTTTAATTGAGTTGAAACAATTATTAACTTGTATTAATCTTCCCATTTTCTTGGCTCAAGACTATGGGTGTTGGATGAAATAAATAGTTGCTTTAAAGGAAATAAAAAAATTATTTGACTCAAGATACCAAATGACTCAAGGTAAATTACTTGACGTGAGAACATGATATTCTTGATTCAATACTTTTTCGAGACTTGGCGCATGTAAAACAGTTTGTTTGAAACAGTAAGATATTTACTTATGTCAAACCCATATTTTCTTATTCCAATAACTTTGATCAATGCTCAAAATTACTTGACACAAGAAAATAAATTTCTTCCAATAAGAAAATATGGGTTTGTTTCAAGTAAATCAGGTCAAGAAAATGCATTTACTTGATTCAATGAACTTTTTTTTTCAGTGTAGCGTTTACAAGTGTCCTCGAGGAAATTTTCTTACATACTACATTTTCTTACATACTTATTCTAAATTTTTGCGCCTACAGAACGACTTGAAAATTAGGAGTACTCGCATTTGCCTGGACCACCCGTCTAATGGGTTTTCTCGCCAGTGGAGAGGGTAACTGTAGAAAACCTCTCCTGAGTACAACCGGTTTATCGACAGTCGAGTTCTAATGGTGTGTACCGGACAATAATCGACGGTGCACATCATTATACCTCGACGTCAAACCTCCCGCTCAGATTATCTCACGTGCCAGAAAAATACCAAGCCAAATGGGCGCGAACCAAGGGTACTTACCCTTGGTCCTAAAACGTCCGCCAAGCGAGGCATCTATCCGACTGAGCTAATCTGTCGGTCCCCTTAAACGACATTAAAGGGAATTTAGATTCTGGTCATCTGGTTACAGAGAATCGAATTGGATAAAAATAAAAAAACTTAACTTACTAACTTAACAACTGGTTTGAAATTTAAGGGCATAAAAGTGCGATGTTTTGAGCATTCGACGAATTGACGATTCGATGTTTTTAGCATTCGACCTTTTATCCATTCGACTACTTGGTATTGGACTATTTGAACATTCGACGACTTAGCGTTTAGGGGAAATGCATGCGTCTCAAAATATCAAAGAAATAAAAATTATTTGCACCTAAATATCAAGAATTGGCACCCTACAGAGTAGAGTTTTAATTTAACATATGTGACAGTCCACGAGAAAACGTGCCTTAGCTCCCAAATAGAAATTCTACGAGAAACGTATTAGAATTTGAGCATTCCTGATTGGTTCAAATTATGCTCGTATTTGAACATTAATAACAAAAAAATCTACAAGTAAAACGTATTTTAGACTTTTGTACGTGAAAGAGGAACTCAAAATCTATAGAGTACTATTAAAACTCGATATTAATTTTTTGGGAGCTAAGCCACGTTTTGTCGTGGACCGTCACATATAAACCAAGGTTTCTTGAAATCTTTTCTGGAAAGTGGGAGCACTTTAAAGAAAAGAGTTGAGTTTAGGATAAAAAATAAACTTTAAAAATGAATGAAAATTTTTCAAATACACGTTAATGAGAAGATATATGTATAAATGTTTAATGGAAGTGGTCGAGCAGTTGTGCATAGCTTCGAAAAATGTGATTTTAAAAAAGAAACTAAAATGATTAAAAACTACTTTGAGGTAAAACTCATAAATCTTTTAACTTTCCAATTAATCAATACAATCAGGCTGTCAAGAATTTTTAAAAATCATGAAAGGGCCATCAGAATTATTTAAATGTCAAAGAATTAATTTGAATCAAATATACTCGATAGCAATTTTTACATATTTACCCCTCGTCTGTTGTTTAATGTATTTTAAAAAAGTTAATTTTTTTAAGAATCACAATGCTCTCTCTACGGGAAAGCAATTCGATTATATGCTTCAGGTTCCTGTATGAACATGAATCTATAAACAATTAAAATCTATCTGCATTTAATGTTTCAAGTACCACATCTTCTCCTAATTTTAGAATGAAATATTAAGAATCATGGATTTATTTCAGATATGTTTTATATCCTTTGGATCTGTACAACGACAGCGCTCTTTACGCGTTGACGATTTTTAGAAAACAATTTCTTTATGATGAAGTTGAGGCTGAGGTAAACTTGTGTTTTGATCAGTTTGTTTATAAATTAAGCGAACAGATATTTGCACATTATAAACAATTAGCTGCTAGTATTCTTTTGGATAAGAGATTCAGGGTCGAGTGCATAACATTAGGAGCTTATTTATTACCTTATCCGAGAGCGAATAGATACGAAACTTTATTGAAACAAAGACATGTGCAATTATTGGGAAGAAGTATTGATTTAAATAAACTAATTACACAAAGAATTAATGCTGATATGCAAAAATCTTTAGATCTCGCAATTAGCAAATTCGAATCTGGAGATATTACTGGAGTTGTCGTAAGTGAAAAAAGTAATTTTATCGTTATTTAGCTAATAAATCAATTTGGTTATCGTTATAAAAAGCTTAAAACATATGTGACGCGATCTGAAGAAAGGGACCTTAGAAGCAAGAAATTATAGGTTATGTTTGCAATTTTTTAATTGAAAATACAAAAAAAGGATCAACTGTCAATATAAATCATTGAAGTTTAAGTCTTCATTAAAACTAAAATATTTAATAAACACTGATTTTAATTCGAAATAAGTAAAAAGAAACTTTCAAACAAGAAAAAAGTAACTCTAACCCAACCTTAAAATGATTTGCTTCTAAGGTCCCTTTCTTCAGATCGCGTCACATATAATGTATTTTTTCATTTTAAATAAATAATATTCGCTTTTACTTTAATAATATATTTTAATGACTCAAATGTTTATAGGAACTCGACGGCCTTCTGCAAGTAAATCGCCTGACTCATAAATTGTTGAGTAAATGGTTAGCTTTAGACGAATATGATGCAATGTTTCGTGAAGCAAATCACAATGTCCTTGCTCCTTATGGAAGAATAACTCTTCATGTCTTTTGGGAACTTAATTATGACTTTCTTCCTAATTATTGCTACAATGCAGCGACAAACAGGTAAAGAATGATACATGAAAGTCATCGAATTTTATAAAATAAAATGTTAAACGTCGTGGTTTATTGTCTACATACTAATGTCCGCACAAAAAGTCTTTGCCCCTCAGAATTTGTTAACTTTGCAAGCTTATAACTCTTTTAAAATTTTTTTTTAATTTTGGAATAAACAGTTAATAAAGCGTAGTTTATCTGTGCAAATAAATATATGCTATTCATAAATGGAAAAAATTTTGTTTTTAATTTGTAATCAAATATGTATAAAAATGTCCCTTAAAAATGATACTTTATAAACTGTATGTACTTTTACTAGTCCCTGTGATGTTATTAACAATGGAAAAAATTTACAAAACGTATAGCAGATTTGTTAATAAATGTATATTTTGGAAAATTAAACAAAATTTGAAGACTTGTATCTGAATGCAATTTAAATTGTGCTCTTTATCCTTTTAGAAAATTTTCAATTTTTAATGAGGTGTCGATTTCACATTTAGCATAAAAAACGTAGAAAAAAAGGGTCGCATAGACAAGTGCAACTTGCCGACCGGAGAGTTTCTTACGGTCAATTTCAAGACCAAACCTTTGTAGGTTTTTAAACTCAGGGATGTGTCATGGAAAATGAGAATAGTCGTAAATATTTTTATGTTAAAGGGGCTTCACCTACTGCAATATTCCATTATACATCCCTGACTCCCAAAGCCCAGGTATAGTTTACTGGTGAGCCATGTTTCCGAGCAGCAAGTGGCACTAAATTTTTTCTGAAATTTTTTTTTCAATTCAATATTCAATCCAAAAAATGCCTTTTTTCTTAAAAATTAAAATTATTAATTAACAACTTCTTAGCTTAAATATTTTTGAATGTTGTACTGGATATTTTACAATTTGTCGCAAAGCTGTATCTTCATTTTAAAGCCAGATAGCACATTAGCATAAAAATGCTCATTACAACGATAATTAACATAATTTTAGGATTTTTTAAACTTCTATATAAAGGTTAATTATTAACAAATCTGCTATACGTTTTGTAAATTTTTTCCATTGTTAATAACATCACAGGGACTAGTGAAAGTACATACATTTTATAAAGTATCATTTTTAAGGGCCATTTTTATACATATTTGATTACAAATTAGGAAAAAAATGTTTTCCATTTAGGAATAGCATATATTTATTTGCACAGATAAACTACGCTTTATTAACTGTTTATTCCAAAATTAAAACAATTTTTTAAAAAGAATTATAAGCTTGCAAAGTTAACAAATTCTGAGGGGCAAAGACTTTTTGTGCGGACATTAGGAGTGGTTTCATATACAATATACTTTTTTAGAAGTATATATGTCGTAGGCAACTAGAAGAATCCGGCATTAAGCTTAATTCCTAGGCAATAAGCTTACTGCCGGCAATTAGACGAATACACGACGAAATCGTTCAGATTTGTCTATTTGCCTAGGCAACTCAAGGCCTAGGCAACTCAAATAAATGCTTCTTGACTCTTATAAATATTTGTTATCATTGAGAAATATTTCTTGAGTCTAATAAATATTTTTTGACTCAAAAAGAAATAATTCTTGGATGAAAAAAAATATTTCTTAGGAAAATATAAATTATTTATTTGACTCAGGAAATATTTTTTTTACTCAAAAAATATTTAATTCTGTCCAGAATTATTTAATTGATCCAAGAAATGTTTATTAGACTCAAGAAATATTTTTTTTACCCAAGAAATATTTAATTCTGTCCAGAATGATTTATTTCAGTTAAGAAAGTTTATTTGACTCAAGCAATATTTATTTTAGTCGATAATTATTTATATGAGTCAAGGAATATTATTATCATTATATTATTATCATTATTATTGTTTTTAATTAATTTTTTATAGGACGTTTGTGCACTGCAAATGGATTCTAATGTGATTCGTCTAATTGCCGAATCTTCATCGGGCATTAAGCTTACTGCCTAGGCAAATAGACAAATCTGAACGATTTTGTCGTGTATTCGTCTAATTGCCGGCAGTAAGCTTATTGCCTAGGAATTAAGCTTAATGCCGGATTCTTCTAGTTGCCTACGACATATATATGTCGTAGCCACATTGTGAAAAACCGCACTTCATGAAATGCCTAGACGTTTCATGAAGTGCAGGCACATTGTGAAAAAAATATTTACTTCACCATGTGTCCAATATTTTTGGACATTTCATGAAGTGCAACAGCCAATTATGCATTTTGTGAAACTAAATAAAATTTCACAATATGTCCAAATATAAAATGCATTTCATGAAATGCCCAAGTCATTGAATGCCGATAATGAAGAAATTGTATGAACTTTCTTAGTATTATTTCTACGGTAAGTATAATCTCAAATTAAAATCTGATTCCCCACCTTAACCGATTAATTAGTCATTCATTTACAAATCAATGTCATTATCTGTCTATTAATGTAGTGTTGTTAGTACATTTGAAAAAGAAAGACTGATTATCTAATTTATATTTTTTAAAAAATGGAAAACGAATCTGTGACGCGCGTGGTAGTGAAATAGTGTCGACAAAGAATAAACTGTAAGTAATCTGTAAAACCATAATTTAAATATAAATAAAAGAAATTTAATTTGTTATAATTAAGAAAATTGAAATAAATTAAAAAAAATTTATATTAGATAATCAGTCTTTCTTTTTCAAATGTACTAACAACACTACATTAATAGACAGATAATGACATTGATTTGTAAATGAATGACTAATTAATCGGTTAAGGTGGGGAATCAGATTTTAATTTGAGATTATACATACCGTAGAAATAATACTAAGAAAGTTAATACAATTTCTTCATTATCGGCATTCAACGACTTGGGCATTTCATGAAATGCATTTTATATTTGGACGTATTGTGAAATTTTATTTAGTTTCACAAAATGCATAATTGGCTGTTGCACTTCATGAAATGTCCAAAAATATTGGACACATGGTGAAGTAAATATTTTTTTCACAATGTGCCTGCACTTCATGAAACGTCTAGGCATTTCATGAAGTGCGGTTTTTCACAATGTGGCTACGACATATATATGAAGCCATCCCTGCAACATACATGTCCCCCATGACATCACTACTTTTTTAGACTCAGCGTAGTAGGAATTTAGAAAAAAAATTTCCATTAGTACATTGATAAAAAATTATAAATTTTCAGATTCGTAAAATGTCATGGAATTCAGTTTGTCCAACCAGTTCATAGAGACAAACCTCCACAAATGTCTCATCATTACTTGTGGGGAAGTAAACAATTAAACCTTGCTTACACAACCCAATATGGACAATATTCTGGTTTTGTTGGTCCATATCATTTTCGAACCATGTGTAAGCTTCTTGGATATCAAGGAATTGCCGTGGTTATGGAAGAGTTGTTAAAAATCGTTAAATCGTTAATTCAAGGAAGTCTTCTTCAATTTACTAAAACACTTATGGAAGCGATGCCGAAGGTTTGCAAGCTACCAAGATACGATTATGGATCTCCTGGAGTTTTAGGCTATTATCACGCTCAATTGAATGACATTGTTCAATATCCAGACGCTAAAACAGAGCTTTTTCACAATTTTAGGGAATTTGGAAACACCATTTTATTTTGCCTTTTAATGGAACAGGCTTTATCACAAGAAGAAGTTTGTGACTTGTTACATGCTGCTCCATTTCAAAATATTCTACCAAGGCCTTATTGTAAAGGTAAGAACTACAAAAGAAATTAATGTTTTTTATTAGTTGACATTTAAAGAATATTAATCGGTTTCCGAGATATGACAAAAAATTTCCGCGTACACTGAAAAACTGTTGGTAGAGCAGTTCCGCTATTGACTGTTGTGCAGCGCTACTTAACTTTAAACTCACAGCTCTATCAAAATTAGGCGAGTTGCTCTCCTAAACTTGACTACCAATGGCGTTGGCGAGCGGCTGCTTGACAAAAAGGTCAGCAGCTCTATCAAAAAGGAGAGTTGCTCGCCCAAAAAGGAGAGTAACTCGCCCAAAAATAAAGTGAGCTGTGCGTTTCTTTTTAACGCAGCAGTTCACCGCATTGGGCGAACAGCTCTACCAACAGTTTTTCAGTGTATGAGTCGTCGATCGCCGCGTTTCTCAGTCAGTTCATTTCCCTAGGACTGAATAAGCGTCTCCTAAAGTGGGTGCTTACTTGGAGCCCCTTAGACACTCTTTTTTCCAAATTACAATTATGGAGTTTAGGAGTATCCTATACAATACAGTCTCTTGGGAAAACGAAACGAGCATAATTTATAATTGATAATTTAGAAAAATCTGTTCTATAAATTATCAAATAATGCTACAACTTTATAATGTTAAAAAACATTGACCAAAGTCCATATGGTGCACAATTTCATAAGCTTTCCAAATCCGTAAAATTTAAGTTTATATCTTCATTTTTTATCCAAGATATCGTTGTTTAAATAAAGCTGTGATTTCTTATCCACTCCCGTCAAACGGATCGACAATTTCCGACCGTAGTAAAAATAGATATTTTTTTATATCTTCAAATAAAAAGTAAGATAAAAGCATGCTACCTAAGTAGCACATAATCTTGCAGCAAGCTTGTCGTGCAAGTTTTTTTGAGCCTTCAGGATCCGTGAGTGGAAAGTATTGTATTTGGAGTGACTCCTTTTACATCCTTTTCATTTACCAAAACTGGTTCAATTTATTTTTTAATTCACCGACGTTTCGGCCTCTGATCGAGAGCCATCATAAGGGTGGTTAAAGATTTTAATGGAAAATCATAGATCTACATAAGATAAACCAACAAAAAATCGAAAAATACATTTTACAAAAATAATAAAAAAAAGAAGAAGACAGTCATTCGAATACCATCACTGTATAACTTTGGTGGTTTAGTGCCGAAGCTAAAAAGGCGTGCGTACTTAAAATATTTAAACTTCCAGTAATGAAAAAATTTTATTATTTGAGGTAAAGAAATTACTTTTAAATTAAGTTTGTAATGTCACGGTTTTAGAAACATCCCCCCTCCCCCTTGTAACAAACTGTCACAATTTCATAACCCCCCTCCTCTTTTCGAAGAGCCATGAATTTGTAAAAGCAATGGTTTTTAAAAAAGCAATTATACCCCTAAAATTACAGACTAAACATTTTCAGGAAGATTATTATTTAAATTACTTTTAGTTGACACTTTAAAACCGCTGTTCTGAATTATTCAATTTTGACTACAGATTCAGAGACCACAAAAACACCTAAGTAAGCATTTTTCAGTAATATCGTATCAGCTAGTTATTTTTTTTTTAATTCCCTAACACAACATGGTATTGACCTTGTAGAGATTAGTCACATCAAAGGGGTTAATTTAAATATTAGAAGCGCCACATTCCTACCTCTATAAAAAATTATATTCAAAATATTTATATGTTGTGCTTTTGTTTTTTCTTCAATAGAAGGAGAAAAACCGGAGGCGAAACAGAAAAGACTGGAATCAAAGTATGCTGCACTTCAAATTGTTCTAAACGTCGATAAACTTGGAACTGCTAAAGTACATGATTTTAATATTTAATGATTTATCACAATTTCTATTAAATTTTTGTAATATTTATAAAAAGAGAAATAACTAATTATTCTAGCAAGCCATGATAGCAAGGGAAGGAGATTTATTAACGCGAGAGAGGCTTTGCTGTGGTCTTTCGATCTTTGAAGTTGTCCTAAGTAGACTTAGAAGTTTTTTGGATGATCCAATTTGGGTTGGACCACCTCCTGCAAATGGGGTTATGAATATTGACGAATGCACTGAGTTTCACAGACTCTGGAGTGCCCTTCAATTCGTTTATTGTATTCCTGTGGGAGAAACAGAATTCACTGTTGAGTAAGTAGGCATATTTTGATATCGTATATTATTTGATAAAATTTTTACTCTTAAAAAATGTTGCATTGTGACAGATCACATAAGCGTTTGAATCAAATAACTCGAGGGGGTAATTACTGATTAAAATGGTGTACACTCTAATACACTAAATTTTCCTGCTATTACGCGTATTATCCAGTATTACAGGGTATTACAGAACTATTACAGGGTATTATTGATTATTACAGAATATTACCTCTATCAGGGATGGGTAAAAGTGTTTTTTTCGGAGTTTTCTACGTATAATACATAAATGACGTATAATACGTAGAAAATTGTAGAAAACCTGGTATTATACATGTCCAGTTCTGCGCATGCGTACAAACCTCACAATAATAATAAAAATCATATGTTTGATTATTTTTTATTTGTTTCCTGGTTTTCATTACTAAATTGTTGCTAAAAATACCAAGAAAAAACCAAAAAAGGTTACATATAAGGTAAGTTTACAAAAAAATGCGTATAATATATATTTATTGATTTTTCATATGGTTTTTTACACACATTTTTTCATAACTTGTATTATATATTTATATAGAACAATTTTAAAAAGACACGTTAATTTATTATTTATTTGAAAATAAACGGGTTTCAAATAAACTTTTTCATACAAAAGTACTAAATTATTATTATAGCTGTATTTTGCAATGTTTTGTTGCAAATAGGACACAGGCAGGGCAACATTTTTCCCTTTATTATTTTTGGGAATAAAACACAATTCCTCCCAGGAATTGTGTTTCGGCCTTCCACCTCTTTTGTTAATTTTTTTTTATTTTAAAAAAAGCAATATTGTACAACAATCACTGACACATGGCCTGGCACATGGAGATGTATAACCTATAAATGGGTCTGGCGGCAGCAGACAACCTGACCTGACCACGAACAGTTAGAACTTTGTTTGTGTGCTATTTCTTTAAAACATAAATTTTAAAAAAACTTTTCAATGTTAATTAATAAATTTTTAAATTGAAATTATGTTTAAAATTTATTTAATATACTATTAAAATCACATGTTTCTTGTCTAAAATTTAAAAATCCCGCGCGTCACGCAATGTATGTAAAATACATGACATACGTAGAAAACTAAAGATGTATAATACCACGTATTATACGTGTAGAAAACCAGGTATAATACATCATGTATAATACGTACCCATCCCTGACCTCTATATTATGCGGTATTACACTCACGTAATAATGCTCTATTACACTCTATTACGTGACTATTACATGACTATTACGTGAGGAGCGTACACGCTAATACACAAGTAAATATCCTCTCGAAATAACTCGTAGGTTAATTAAAAAAATTATATTTAATTAAATTAAATTAAATTTAACATAAATCATCACTTTTTGTTACAGACAATTATTTGGAGAAGGTTTGCATTGGGCAGGATGTGTGATGATTGTTCTTCTTGGACAGCAACGAAGGTTTGAGGCTCTTGATTTTTGCTACCATATTCTTCGAGTTCAACGAGTTGATGGAAAGGACGAAAATGTAAAGGGAATTGTAAGTAAAATAAACTCAAGAAATCAATTTTTTAATTTTAACTAAAATTTTGTTAATCTAATTAAATATTTTCTAATAGCACTTGAAGAGAATGGTGGACCGAATCAGAAGATTCCAAGTTTTAAATTCCCAGATATTTGCTGTATTAAACAAGTACCTGAAAAGTGGGGATAGTGACGCGACAAGCGTTGAACATGTTCGCTGTTTTCCTCCGCCAATTCATCCATCACTTGCCCACGCCCAACATTATCACGCTCCTGAATATTTGCGACACATTAATCATTCTTAATATGCCAAAAAGTAACATTAAGCATTTATTTTAGTTGTCGTTTAATCAATTTAATACTTTTATAAAAAAGTTATCTTGTCTCAAAAATGTAGTACTTTAATAAATATATAAATTCCTCTTTCAATTATTTAATTAAAATAAATTGCTTAGGTCCTACGCAAAAAATAAAATAACTTCTGATTAAAAAATGGATGTAAAAACATATATTTACATAGAAATATATGTTTATTTTTATTTTTTTAATTTAGTTTCAAAAGAAAATATGACATACGGATGTTGGCGTACTGATATATTTGTATAACTTTAATTTAAATTAAAAAATAGCAAAAATAAATTGAATAACTTTTCACATAAAATAAAATACACCACTACATTATACAAAAAACATCAAGTCTTCCTTGGTAATTAATAAAAAACATTGAATTTTATGTCAACTAAATTAATTATTGAGTTTAAGGTTATATTATACCATAAAAATTTTTAACTTAAATTTAAAATACATTTTATTGTATTTATCTAAAAGGCATTTCGATTTTAGAAGTAGATTGTTATTTCACACTAAAAAAAGTCTTACTTTTAGCCTATTTTTGAGGCTGAATTTAAGGTGTAAACGGAGTCAGCCCAGTTAAACAAGGACAGACTTATGTGAAATACATGGGCTGAATTTAAGGTGTAAACGGAGTCAGATTTTTTTTCCTGTGTTTCTCTTTTCATAATTATGTTGAAAAATTAAGGAATCAAGTTGAAATAAGAAGTCTAATAATAATAATATTTTTTGAAAATTTTTGTAACAATTACCACTACTACAGAATTACTTTCAAATCTTATTATTTTATTAAGAAATTTATTTGTTTATACAATTTATACATACAATCCATATTTTTTGTCATATCGCTCCTATAGAATTTTTTAAAAATAGTTCGATTTTAGTGTAATATGGCTTATTTTCATCAAAAAATGATCCTCTACAACGTCACCACTCAGATTTTTAAACAAGCACGCCGTTTTGAAGATATGCTTATTTGTTTAAAAAAATACATTCAAAAGCGCTAGAGTGGGGTCAAGTTAGCGTAGGTAGACGGTTAAAATTGGATTACATAATTTTCATTTAAAAAAAATAAAAAGGAAAATCAGATTTCATTTCTTTTACATTTTTATAAAATTTCTTATTCCCTTCTTGCAATCGGTATTTTTTTATTTTAGGACACTCACACTTACACTCTTCTTCAATATTTTCAACCTTTCAACTCTTTAAAAGACATTCTATTCTTTTATACAGAAAAATAAAATTATTTATAATGCAGATACTATAATTTTTGTACATTCAAAACATCTTTTAGAGTAAAGATAACCAAACATATTGAATATTACAAGTAAAAGTTTCTCCGCGTAATAAAACAGTTACAGTTCTTCAGAACTAAGTAAAAGAAGGTTTTTCTGAAGATATATGTACACTGGGGTCAAAAAGTTTCAGTACATTTGTACTGATTACTGTTAAGTGCTCGCTTCACTTAAACTTCAAATATTTCTGTAAAAATGGATGTAAGAGCTATCAAAGTAGGATCATTTTAAAGTTCAATTTTAGAGTCAAATAGGCTAAGATATAACCAATTTAATAGTGTAAATATTAAAAATATAAGTCTTTAAAGTTAGAGATTTTTTGTGAAAATTGCAATTTTGAAATCTGAAATTCAAGCGAACGCCAATTGAAGAAAAATTTTTTTTAAGTTTTGATAATTGCACAATAAAAAGTACAAATTTCATTCTTTAATTCTAGACCAAAATCATTTACATATATTAAGTATTTTCTTCAAATTCTATAAAAATAATATCTCTT
The DNA here is from genome assembly GCF_015476425.1 of Leptopilina heterotoma. Taxonomy (NCBI): domain Eukaryota; kingdom Metazoa; phylum Arthropoda; class Insecta; order Hymenoptera; family Figitidae; genus Leptopilina; species Leptopilina heterotoma. The sequence goes on from NW_025110916.1 coordinate 1,246,197, forward strand.
GCTCTAAATTTTTCGAAGAATATAAATTGCAAATTCGTCGTTTTCATTCACTTGTTCACTGTAAAAAAAAAAAGAATTGGGTGGTCCGGGATTTCGAATTGGGATGTCGTTTCTTGAATTCAAGAAAACGACTTTTTCGAATTGGACTGATTTCTGAATTCAGAAATGTATGGTTCCGCGATCAACCCAATTCGACAGATATTTTAAAGATGAAAATAAAGAGTTTAACACTTCACTGGACATTGAACAGTAGTTAATTGAGACGGTGCACGTTATTCACGTAGGTGAATACATTTCTTTAAGCAATAATGTTAATTTTCAATAAAATAGAGAGAATTAAAAATTTGATGTGGTCTTTGTTTACAATAGAAAAAGTTTTCTACTTTTAGGGTTATTAAAACAGCTTACTTATCGACAGCTGAGAAGTATTACGATAACAAATCAAATGATGATTTCTATACGAAAGTATCATTTACTTCGGTAATTGAATATTAATAAATTAATTTTAAATTTTTAAACGGATTAAAAATTTTTTATTAAGAATATTTAAAAAAAATTTACAATAATTACTGTAATTAATATTTTTTTCAAAATATAATTATATGTTTGTTATAAAAATAATAATTTTAAAACAATTTATTTGAATCAACAAAAAAATAATTTCTTTTCTTGATTTTCATAATTAAACCGTTTTTAAATTATTTATTCTTCAATTTTATAAATTAGGATTAAATTAAGTATAAGTAAATAATGTTAAAATATTTCGTTTATTTAAAATCTTGTTAAACAATTAAAATAACGTTTATATATAAATTTAAAAAAAATTTCTGCATAAAATGTTAATTCATAAATTTTCTCCTTCTGGTTCCTGTGACACTGAAGTTTTATAAAAATAAATTTTATTCAGTATGAAAAAAATATTTTATTTTAATACATTTCGATGACAACAATGATGCTCTCTTAAATATACTTAATATAGATGATTCCTAAATGTAAATATTCACAAGAGAAATAAAGAGTAAAGAAAAATAATTCTGCTTTAGCCTCATTTATTTTTATGATACAATTATTGTAATTTGCTCCATTTGAACTAAAGAGAAATTTATATTTAATTTTACATTTCTTGATTAACATAAAAAAATCAAATCAAGCTGTACAGTAAAGCAAATTCTTTTGAAAAAATAAGGTTTTGTTAATCAAATTTAAAAAAAATTATGGAGACTAAAATGAGCACCAAAGTTGAAATCGAAATGTCCTAGAACAACAAACCTTCACGGAAGTAAATTTCTTTTCATTATTTATTCAGAAACAAAACTAAAAATGTTGAAAGAAAAATTCCTCGTAAAGTAAAATAGACTTATTTAAAACTTCCATAGCAAACTTGTTGACTTTTAAATACATTTAAAAAACAAAAATTTAAAATTAATTTATTAATATTCAATTACCGAAGTAAATGATACTTTCGTATAGAAATCATCATTTGATTTGTTATCGTAATACTTCTCAGCTGTCGATAAGTAAGCTGTTTTAATAACCCTAAAAGTAGAAAACTTTTTCTATTGTAAACAAAGACCACATCAAATTTTTAATTCTCTCTATTTTATTGAAAATTAACATTATTGCTTAAAGAAATGTATTCACCTACGTGAATAACGTGCACCGTCTCAATTAACTACTGTTCAATGTCCAGTGAAGTGTTAAACTCTTTATTTTCATCTTTAAAATATCTGTCGAATTGGGTTGATCGCGGAACCATACATTTCTGAATTCAGAAATCAGTCCAATTCGAAAAAGTCGTTTTCTCGAATTCAAGAAACGACATCCCAATTCGAAATCCCGGACCACCCAATAGACCTTTTCATTTCAATTATTTTCTTTGCGCATGCGTTATATGGAATTGAAATTCCGTTTCAAGTTTCGGCCCTGTTTACAGCTATTGCATTATTCAGATATGAAAAAAATTATAAAAAGTGTTCTAAATTATTATATGTTGCATAAAAATGGAGTATAATAATTATAACAAATACTGGAATAAATTTAATGAAAAAATTAATGACGGAGCATATATTAATTATTTTATCAATAAGTTATTTTTTAAATATCAATAATTTATTTTAGTTTTTTTGCATTTCTACATGCAACGTTAATAAAAACAATAAATAAAAGTGAAAGAGGTAACTATTGTGTTTTCACATTTCATCAGCGAATAACAATATGTCAATATATAGTAAACATAACCTCACTCTGGAACCAACTCTTTTTTCTTCTTTTAGTTGACTGTTTTCTGCACTTGCAGTGATATTTTTAATTGCAAATTTAACTGCGTGTTTTTATGTTTAAATTTGATACCAATTTTGCACCGGACACATTTTCTTTTCTCTAAAAAAACATGAGCAAAAGTAAAGTTTTAACACATGTTAATAGAACAGGGCCGAAACTTTTAAAATTGGTGAACTGTCATGGTTGCTGCGCAGACGCATTCGCGACTTCCGAATTGAAATGAAAAGGTCTATTCTTTTTTTTTACAGGGATTTTGAAAAATATAGAACCTCTTCATCTTAGGAAATTTAAGTTATTTACATGAAATTTATCCCTCTTCTTATAATTTTACAAATTTTAACTCTATCATTATTCCTTATTTTCATTCTAGGTGTCCATTTTTTTATTTTTCAATAAAAAAAAGGTGCATATTTTTCAAAAGTGTGGTTAATTGAAAAAACAAGTGAACGAAAACGACGAATTTGCAATTAATATTCTTTGAAAAATTTCGAGAGCAAGGGAAGTTATTTTTATAGAATTTGAAGAAAATACTTAATATATGTGAATTATTTTGGTCAAGAATTAAAGAATGGAATTTGTACTTGATATTGTGCAACTATCAAATCTTAAAAAAAAAATTTCTTTAATTGGCGTGCGCTTGAATTCTAGATTTCAAAATCGCATTTTTCACGAGAAATCTCTAACTTTAAAGAATTATATTTTCAATATTTACACTATTAAATTGGTTATATCTTAGCCTATTTGACTCTAAATTTATTGAACTTTAAAATGATCCTACTTTGATAGCTCTTACATCTATTTTTACAGAAATATTTGAATTTGAAGTGAAGCGAGCATTTAAAAGTAATCAGTACAAATGTACTGAAACTTTTTGACCCCAGTGTAGTTTTGCAAATAGATATCTCTTCTTCTTTAAAAATCAGTGCCAGATTCCACAAGTTCCTTTCAATTGTAGTCAGATTTTTAAACAAAAATTTTTACAGAGGCAAAATTATAATTTATTGCTCCTTTTATTTTTTAATCCAAATTAAAAAAAATTATGTTACTTTAGGCCACGACTTAGTCTTCATAATTTGATTAACATTTTTAAATTATATGTAGCGTTTGATCCATACTTTTCTATAAGTTCAGTAACAAATCTGTCTTTTAGTTCCTTCAAACATCTGAAATAATAAAGACATTACTAAAGTAAAAGCACCGGTACTTGGACACTATTAAAGTAAATGCAAATTTAGCAACGGTTTTTACGAAGATAATAAAGTTTTACTTGACAAAAATTTTTGTATTTCGTTTGTATTATGATTATATTGTATTTGTATATCCTTATTAATAAAATCAGACGTCTGTCTGTACATTGGTTAAAACTTCGAAATGTTAACATGATTAGTTACACTGGTTTACAGTGAAATTGTCAATCGAACAAAACAATTTTTTTTCGAATAGTAAGTATTTTTTTAGTAAGAAAATCATAGTTTTAATTTTTTTCCCTCGTGCAGTTTTTCTGTAGCTTTAAATTTTGCATTTTCGAGGTGCAACGCCACTTAAACTTACCTGTAGGAAAATTAGCTTGTCAAAACATAATAAATGAGGTATCATTGGAAAGGTTATTAAATTACCTTTCGATCCACAGGTCACAGAATGAAATTCAACAAAAATTGAGAGAGTTACAGTCGATTAAAGATGAAATTTCATGACAATTTTGATGATTTTTAGACATTTGAGTACCTTCTACTATTTTTTTCTACATCAAACAGGAAAGAATGTTTAGGTTTTAATTTTTTTATTGATAGACTATATCATTACACAAATTTTGAGCCCTTGTGGACCTCGATTGGATTAAAAATGACAATTCTACACTAAATTTAGTGAACAAAACTACATTCTTCATTTTTAGTATCCCTTAAACATTTGCAGCAAAAATTGAAGTAATAAAATTTAGTTAAGCTCTAAAGTTACTAAAATCACTAATAAAGGATTTCTGAAATCGTAGATTTCGAATCCAATGTAAGTTTTCTAAATTTGAAAATGGCGGATCCAATATGGCGGACAAGTTTTTAAAAATCGATTACATTCGTCTTAAATTCGTTACTCGGGGGTTTTCGGGGTCGCTGATTACGAATCTGATGTCAGATTTCAAAAATTAAAAATGGCGGATCCAATAGGTGCGAATTTGATGGATTTTAAAAAACTCGTTCACCATTATGAATCCATCCTTTTCAATTTTCGAAATCTGACATCAGATTCGTAATCAGCGACCCCGAAAACCCCCGAGTAACGAATTTAAGACGAATGTAATCGATTTTTAAAAACTTGTCCGCCATATTGGATCCGCCATTTTTAAATTTAGAAAACTAACATTGGATTCGAAATCTACGATTTCAGAAATCCTTTATTAGTGATTTTAGTAACTTTAGAGCTTAACTAAATTTTATTACTTCAATTTTGGCTGCAAATGTTTAAGGAATACTAAAAATGAAGAATATAGTTTCGTTCACTACATTTAGTGTAGAATTGTCATTTTTAATCCAATCGGGGTCCACAAGGGCTCAAAATATGTGTAATGATATAGTCTATCAATAAAAAAATTAAAACCTAAACATTCTTTCCTGTTTGATGTAGAAAAAAATAGTAGAAGTTACTCAAATGTCTAAAAATCATCAAAATTGTCATGAAATTTCATCTTTAATCGACTGTAACTCTCTCAATTTTTGTTGAATTTTATTCTGTGACCTATGGATCGAAAGGTAATTTAATAACCTTTCCAATGATATCTCATTTATTATATTTTGACAAGCTAATTTTCCTACAGGTAAGTTTAAGTGGCTTCGCACCTCGAAAATGGAAAATTTGAAGCTACAGAAAAACTGCACGAGGGAAAAAAATTAAAACTATGATTTTCTTACTCAAAAAACACCTACTATTCGAAAAAAATTGATTTGTTCGATTGGCAAAAAAAAGTTTTTAATTTGTAAACCTGTGTTATTATGAACATCAGAGATTCCAAAAATATTCTTAAAAATTTAATGTATATACTAAACTGTTGATTTAGAAAATGATGTTAAAACCATGGACATAAAAAATATAGGGACAGGCATCAAAGTCAAATAATATGGGCGAGGGGGGTACGTTGGCAGATCGGAAGGGAAAGCGCTACGTTGGTCGATTCCCTATTGGTAGACTTAATGCGCAGGCGCCAATTGCCATATAACACGTACATTTTCTTAACCAATTAGGAATTTGCCAACGCCTCCCCTTACGGACTGCAAAGTATCCCCCCGCATCTATATGCCATGTCCCTATATTTCTTACGTCCATGGTTAAAACCGTTAAAAATAATAAGTGATTAAAATTTAACGGCGTTGGAGGTCGAGAACTGTCAGTGTTGCCAACCCACTTTCCTGCATTTTTCCACTTTGATCACTTTTTAAAAAAAACTAAGCACTTAATCAAAAAAGTGGGCCTTTACCTTAGTATAAAATTAAATAAAGAATTAGTAAAAATTTACTTTGTCTCGATACGATGTTTCTATGAGTTACAATATGATTATTACAATGACAATTTACAGATGTAGGTGACTTGATTTGGGGAAAGAATGGCCGCACAACAGAAAGGTGGAGTAAAGCGGGTTGCCTACGTAAAGGCATAACAGTATGATAAAACAGGGCAGTAACTTTTAGTTTGTTGAAAATTATAAAAATAATATTTTGCAATGATAAAAACTAATATAAAGAATGTAAATAAAGGGATTTTTGTTTATAAAAATATACATAATATATAAAATATGTTAAATTAAAACGAAAAATATGAAAAAAAAATTTTTTAATTTTGTTATTCATTAAAATAATTCTTTAAAATGATTAAAAATTAAAATTGCTAATTAGTACCTCTAGAGGTACAATTTATTAAATTGTATAATTAATAAAAATATTAAAAATGACAAATACACAGAATTTTGAAAAAATTAAATTATTTCTAAAATTTATTGAATATTTTTGTATTATTTAGGCAAATTAGTTTATTAGTAATTGGAAAATTATATAAAATTAAAAATTATTTATTAATTACAAAATCATAAAAAAAGTATTAATTTTTACCTTATATATTTGTTAAATTATCTTTAATCATGTTTTCTTGTCTATAAAAATTTTTATTTTATTCCTTTGTATCCAAATAATTAATTTAATTATGTTTTTTTATTCCTCAATTATATGAGATATTAAAAGAAATTTGGAGCTACTAAATTTTCTATTATAAAACAATAATTACTTATTCTACTATTTTAAAATCCCTTTCTATAGGCGACCAGGTAATATAAGTTTATTTCCGACATCAAAGCTGTCAATTATTTGTATAGCGGAAATAATATTGACGCTCGTAGAAACATCGTATAATCCTGTTTGTAATAACAGGCAGATTTTTACTTAAAACCTTATTTCATATATAGAAGTTTAATAAAGAGCCCTTTTCTCTATAAGTATCTGCTCTTATTCTTTCTTTTTAAATTATATCCAACACTTTCGACTGATTTTTATGAAACTTTTTACTTTGTCAATTTTTAAAAAATAATTTGACACTTTCTCAAAAAAAGAGCTGTTTACCGTAAACCGAAAATAAATAAAGAATTACCTAATTAAAATTTATTTTGTTTCGATATGATGTTTTTATAAGCCACAATCTTATTTCCACCATAAAAATTGAGAGCTGAATGTGACTTGTGGAAGAAAGTGTCCAGAAATGTTGTGAAGGTTGCCTACGTAAAAGACTAACAGCATAAAAAAACTAGGAATTAGTAATTCAATTTGTCAAGTAATTTAAACGATATTTTGTAATAATGAAAGTTAAATATAAGAAACATAAATAAAGGGATTCTTATTTATGAGAAATGTACATAATATAAACATGTCAAATTTAAAAAAAAAGATTTTGATAAATTTTTTATTTTTTCAATTTTGATATATTTATTAAAATAATTTTTTAAAATGATTGAAAACTAAAATTGCTAAATATTTTCTTTTAAGGTACAATTTATTAATTTGTAATTAATACAAAATTTTGGAAAATTACATTTTTTGTATTTTTACATTCTCATAAAAAATGAGAAAGTCTTGGATTTGTGCGATGTTGAGAAATTTCTAATTTTGATAAATCTTCATTTTTCATGACCCCCTGATGAAACGAAATTCACCCCCGATGAAATGAAGCCTGAGTTCGTTAGGCAGCTCATTTCGTCCAAAAATACAAAACTTTTAAATTTTCAAAATTTTGTATTTTTTACAATTTTTAAACAAATATTTTTTTCTAATTTTTTTCTTAAATTTTGTACAAAAATAAACAAATTTTCCCTTAGACACTTTTTTGTAAAAAAAAAAATTATGAATTTTTTTCAAAATTTACTATTTAATGCTATTTTAAATTTTTTGTCAGCCATGTATAAAGTATAGAAAATTTGTCCTAGGGGAGCCGTGTTTATAAAAATCAGTTCATATTATGTTAAAATACATCGCTGTTAAAATTAGAATCGACAATTGAATTGCTTATAACAATTTAAAAATTTTTTTTCCAAAAAAGTGCAAAAAATGAACTATCATTACTATTGCATGAGTTTCCTTCTGTTTCTATACTAAGATTCATTCAAATAAAAAGTCTTTTCTCAGTCTGAAGGATGTACCGTAAGTGAGGCTAAATTCGCTCATGTAGGGTAAATTCGCTCAACCGATGTCTATTTTTTAAAATTCGATTAACATACTTTTTAGACAGAAATATTTAAGATTTACAATTGTTTTGGTTAATATAAATGGTAAACTTTAATTTAAAATTTATTTGCAGCAAATTCATTGGTAACTTTCAGTAGAAATTATATTTAAAACACAAGTGAATAATTTTCATATTGAACAAGTAGTATGAAAAAGTAGGAAATAAAGCTTTACTTCAAAATTTTTAAGTTGAATACTTCTGAACATTACATTTCCTGTATCTCCAACATGATATTCATAAAGCACAAAAATTAAAGCAATAAACAGATTCTGCAAAAAATCAATTAAAAAAAAAAAATTCAAATTTGTTGTGTAAATTCGCTCAGGAAATAAGTCTACAAAAAAGATGTTTGGGCCTGGATATTTTAAGTATGTTAATTACTTTAATTTATAATTCGATTTTTTGAAATAATAGTACTCTTATAACTGAAAATTAAACGATTTAAAACGGTTTAAGCACTAAACTGTCAAACTTAACCTTGTTTTTTTATGGTTATGAGTACGTTTGATTGAATGATTGAATCTAATTACTTATTGATAAAACAATATTAAATATTTATTCCAATAACTTTGAATATTGTTCTTAATTTTTTTCTTTATTGATTCTAAAGAATATTTAGTTTCATTTTTGCAGATTATAATATATTTTGCCAGAATAATAATGGTGAGCGAATTTACCCATCATTTAAAGGTAAATTCGCTCACAAAAAACGGCTTATAAATAATTTTCTGCAACATATTTCAATTTCTTTATGCAGTAATAGGAAAGATAAAGGGTTAAAGATTATATATTTTCAGTGCCAATGTTTATTTTCATCGTTTCCCGAAGTTATTTAAAAAAGAATTGAAAAATTGAGCGAATTTAGCCTCACTTACGGTATGTCTGAATATATAATATATTATTCAAATTTGTGTATATGAGCTAGTTAATGAAGTTAATCTATATTGTCAGTGATACTTCGTTTTTTAGGTTTATGGAATAATGATAATTATCTGTAAACGTCGACATGAAAACGGCCAATTATGGCACTATTGGAGTTATCTATATGGACGATTTTCTGGAAGAATTTGGAAAATTTTGAGTGGTCTTAGAACTTTTTGTTAAAAATTCGCTGAGTTACTGAATTTCAAAGTTTAGAACGCTAAAAACCTCATTTCGAGAAAAACGGAATTGAAGATTGCGATACTAACTAATATTGTTGTATCTCTAGTTCTTCTTGGAAGTTATTCAGATAAGAATTGTTTTCAGTTCAGGACTCCTTGAAGATAAAAAACCAGTAGGTTTTAAATTTTTAAAACCATCCCCCTCTCTTAATTTTGAAAATACGAAAAATCGACAATATGGGCCCTTTTCTAAAAAGGACAGTTTTTTCTATTAAAAAACCATTTTTCACAAGATTAATGATTAGGCACAATTTTATTGTGTCATTTAAAGAAAAAGAATAGATATTAAACTTATTCAAAATTTTTTGACAGTCTCTATTATGAAAAAATTGACGCAAGATCCAAATTTTCATTTTGACAATTACAAAAAAAAGACTCTAATATCAATATCTCTGGTTTTTCTGGGAAGTTATTCAGATAAGAATTGTTTACAGTCCAGGACACCTTAAAGATGAAAAATCAAGAGGTTTTAAATTTTTCCACACCTCCATTTTTAAAATACTGTTTAATTTTGCAAATGACAGACAAAATGGGACATTTTCCTTCTTCTAAAGAACAAATAAAATCAAATAGTTAAATAATCTATAAACTAATGAAAACCGCATGATTTGACTTGTCAAAACACGTAGATTGATAATAAAAAATAAAAAAAAATTAAGATTTTGCTCCAAAATTACTTAATTGAGATTATCCCCAAAACAAGAAGCGACAATATGGGCCCGTTTCATGTGGACGTCCACATAATTATATACATGTACTTGCGTAAAATCTATTCCTGGTATTTTTTCTAAATTTATGTTTTGGGTAGAAATATATTCTTGATCTTTTTATTTTAGCTGAATCTTGAGTTGTATGTGGGACATTCCAGGCCAAATCGGAAATTATTTTGCTTTTGCATCTCAAATTTTTTTTAAACTTTTTTTTTCTTTTAGTACTCTTTGAAATGAGCTACCTTGATTTTTTTCAAATTTTTTCATAAAGCGGTTCAAGAGATACAGATTTTTGAAAAATGAAGTTTTTTACGTAAATTTTTTTTAAATGCTTATAACTCGGTCAAAAATTGATTAAATTGGAAGTTTTTATAATGAAAAGATTTTTTTTCACGCCCCACATAGCACAATCATTTTCTGCAAATTTGCGGCAAGTTTTCAAAGCCAAATTCGAAAACTTGCCTGGCAAATTTGCGGTAAATACCAAAATGTCCGTTTGGTGGCAAGTTTGCAGAGCAAATTTGCAGAAAATTTGCATGGCAAAGTAAATGTTAAATGCATGCGCAGTAGTTTTCTATGACATCTAAAGCTGCGCACTACATTTATGTCACCTTCCCTGTCAGGGAATGCAACGTTTATCAAAATACTTACATTTTGAATACAAAAAGATTTTTTTTGAAATTTTTAGGTTTTTTGAAAGTTTGCTACAAATTTTTTTTAAGTTTACTACAAAATTATCTGCAAGTTTGCCACGCAAGTTTTCTGCAAATTTGCTCTGCAAACTTGCCACCAAACGGACATTTTGGTATTTACCGCAAGTTTGCTGCAAATTTGCCAGGCAAGTTTTCAAATCTGGCTTTAAAAACTTGCCGCAAATTTGCAGAAAATTATTGTGCTATGTGGGGCGTAATTTGCAATAAAAATATTTGTAAATAATTTATGATAAGATTTAAAAATTTTTAAAATAAAATTTCATTTTTAACAATGTGTGTATTGGTTAATTTTTTTTCAAAATTTTTTGTAAGAAACTAGCACTAAATTAACAATTTTTAAGTCTTGTCCGATCGTATGCAAACACAATTAATAAATTGTACCTTAAAAGAAAATATTTAGCAATTTTAATTTTCAATCATTTTAAAAAATTATTTTAATGAATATATCAAAATTGAAAAAATAAAAAATTTATCAAAATCTTTTTTTTTAAATTTGACATGTTTATATTATGTACATTTCTCATAAATAAGAATCCCTTTATTTATGTTTCTTACCCTGTAAAAAAAAAAGTATTGGGAGGTACGGGATTCCGTATTGCAAGTGCCAACCTGCCAATGCGGTATTTGCGAAATACCGCATTGGGTGTCGTGGTGAATACGGAAATCAAGGGGTCCCAATGCGGTGCAAGTTTTAAGCTTTAAAAAAACGAAAATACGTGACAGGAGGAAATAATTAGTGTCAGTGGAGAAATATGCGAGTTAAAGGAATGAGAAAATAATAATAGTGAGTGTAAAAATGAAACTTTAAGAAAAAAAGGTAAGTTGAACTGTCAAATATGAGTCCAATGCGGCGTAGGCTGCTTTCAATGCGGTACACAATCGGTACATAGTGCAAGTCGCCAGTAGAGGGCAGAAGCAAGCAGAGGGAATCGAGCGAACACAGTGGCCCAGCTGAGATATGATTTGCATTACATTACTTTCCAATTTTTTATTTTATAACCACGTTTCTGCATGAATCTAAACAGTATTTTCGATTATTGTAATTTAGAAGATGCTTACCAATTGTACGTTGGCAGATTTAGTGAAAAGTGTCTGTGTACGGAGACAAATGTGTTAGAAAATGTTTGTTTACCTATTTCACGCCATTCAAACCAGTCAAAGTTGCTTTTGCTGTGGCGCATTGAAATCAGCCTATGCCGCATTGGGCCCATATTTGACAGTTCAACTTACCTTTTTTTCTTAAAATTTCATTTTTACACTCACTATTATTATTTTCTCATTCCTTTAACTCGCATATTTCTCCACTGACACTAATTATTTCCTCCTGTCACGTATTTTCGTTTTTTTAAAGCTTAAAACTGGCACCGCATTGGGACCCCTTGATTTCCGTATTCACCACGACACCCAATGCGGTAATTCGCGAATACCGCATTGGCAGGTTGGCACTTGCAATACGGAATCCCGTACCTCCCAATACTTTTTTTTACAGGGTATATTTAACTTTCATTATTACAAAATATCGTTTAAATTACTTGACAAATTGAATTACTAATTCCTAGTTTTTTTATGCTGTTAGTCTTTTACGTAGGCAACCTTCACAACATTTCTGGACACTTTCTTCCACAAGTCACATTCAGCTCTCAATTTTTATGGTGGAAATAAGATTGTGGCTTATAAAAACATCATATCGAAACAAAATAAATTTTAATTAGGTAATTCTTTATTTATTTTCGGTTTACGGTAAACAGCTCTTTTTTTGAGAAAGTGTCAAATTATTTTTTAAAAATTGACAAAGTAAAAAGTTTCATAAAAATCAGTCGAAAGTGTTGGATATAATTTAAAAAGAAAGAATAAGAGCAGATACTTATAGAGAAAAGGGCTCTTTATTAAACTTCTATATATGAAATAAGGTTTTAAGTAAAAATCTGCCTGTTATTACAAACAGGATTATACGATGTTTCTACGAGCGTCAATATTATTTCCGCTATACAAATAATTGACAGCTTTGATGTCGGAAATAAACTTATATTACCTGGTCGCCTATAGAAAGGGATTTTAAAATAGTAGAATAAGTAATTATTGTTTTATAATAGAAAATTTAGTAGCTCCAAATTTCTTTTAATATCTCATATAATTGAGGAATAAAAAAACATAATTAAATTAATTATTTGGATACAAAGGAATAAAATAAAAATTTTTATAGACAAGAAAACATGATTAAAGATAATTTAACAAATATATAAGGTAAAAATTAATACTTTTTTTATGATTTTGTAATTAATAAATAATTTTTAATTTTATATAATTTTCCAATTACTAATAAACTAATTTGCCTAAATAATACAAAAATATTCAATAAATTTTAGAAATAATTTAATTTTTTCAAAATTCTGTGTATTTGTCATTTTTAATATTTTTATTAATTATACAATTTAATAAATTGTACCTCTAGAGGTACTAATTAGCAATTTTAATTTTTAATCATTTTAAAGAATTATTTTAATGAATAACAAAATTAAAAAATTTTTTTTTCATATTTTTCGTTTTAATTTAACATATTTTATATATTATGTATATTTTTATAAACAAAAATCCCTTTATTTACATTCTTTATATTAGTTTTTATCATTGCAAAATATTATTTTTATAATTTTCAACAAACTAAAAGTTACTGCCCTGTTTTATCATACTGTTATGCCTTTACGTAGGCAACCCGCTTTACTCCACCTTTCTGTTGTGCGGCCATTCTTTCCCCAAATCAAGTCACCTACATCTGTAAATTGTCATTGTAATAATCATATTGTAACTCATAGAAACATCGTATCGAGACAAAGTAAATTTTTACTAATTCTTTATTTAATTTTATACTAAGGTAAAGGCCCACTTTTTTGATTAAGTGCTTAGTTTTTTTTAAAAAGTGATCAAAGTGGAAAAATGCAGGAAAGTGGGTTGGCAACACTGACAGTTCTCGACCTCCAACGCTATTAATGCTGTTTAGAAACAACCCAGTAAGAAACGAAAAATTGAAAAGTATTAAAAAGATTCTATTCTTTTAAATGCCATTTCTGTCCAATGCTTTTCTATCCAGTGAGAGCAATATAAATAGTAACGATATCAATCCTCTTGAATACCCAGTAAGAAAGCAAAGATTAAGAAGCATTAAAAATTGCTATTCTTTTGAATACCATTTCTGCCCTATGCTTCTGAATTCCGCGATAGTAATATAATAATATAATACTAATATTGTTGACATTGCATAGAATGTTCAATTACTTTCAAATAACTGCACTCATGACTTTATTTGCTATTTTAAAAAGGAATAATTATTAAATTATCAGTTAAGAGGGTTAAAAGTGTTTAAAGGTCTCTGAAATTTTTAGGTTATGATTTATTGTCTAACAGAATAACGGCCCTGACTCGTTTAAATGACGTTAAATTGGTAAACAATCAATTTTTCAGCAAGTTTTTCTTTGAACACAAACACTTTTTACAAAATCTGCCACTGTATGTATCTTATAAATTACAAAAATCCAGAAGATTGCTTGAATGCATGCAGAAACGCGGTTCCAATGAAAAATTGAAAAGTGATATAATGACAGGCAGTAATAATTTCGGATGGGATTGGAAAGCATTCAGAAAAAAATTTTGTCTTTGTTAAAAATTACAAAAAAAATTGAATAGCATTCATTTTTAGACGAAACGTGGTCCTATCATGGTATAGAAAAGTATTGGACAGAAATGGCATTGAAAAGTATTGGATAATTTCTACTACACCATACAGAGTTTGAATTATTTCAATCCTTTTCAATTTTTCGTTTCTTACTGGGAAGTGCATTAAAACAAAAGAACCTCAAATGTCCCAGTTCTGCTTATTCACTTTTAAAAGTGAATTACTGTCATGCATAGCATGAAACGCCAATGAATATTACATATAAATAAATAAAAAATGCAAAAAATTAAACTTTGATTTGCTTTAAACAGGATATGTGCAGGTATTGAAATGGCGGTCTAGTGATAATCTAGTAACTTTATCCTTTTATTTTGATAAAATAAGAAAACTTTTTTTGGGGTACAAATGGATAAGAAAGAATTTCAACATAGATCTATATAGATAGAAATTAAAAGATATAAAATGATCAAAAAATGTTTCTTTGGGATGGATTTAAATAGATAGAAAATTCTGGATAGAAAAAGATAATTTTTAAAAGTTGCAAAGTATATACATACTTAGTAAGGATAGAAAACTTTTATCCATTCTTATCCATCAGTTTTTATCTACTTCTGTCTTTCTACTTTCAACAGGGTATATACGGATGTTAGATTAACATGTTTCATGAAAAAATAAGTATCTTATACTTTACCTTCGATAAATAAAGCTGGCTCTAAATTTCGCAATGTCTTGACTAGGTGCATGAGGACGATGTATAATAAAGGTATCAGGAAGAACGACATATCTATAATAAAGAAAATATCAGCTCATCGATTACTCTGTCCTAACTTAATGTAATTAAATAATGAATGACATACAATTTTACATTATATTTATTTATATTTATGGGGCCTTAAGTGACCAATATGAAAATGAAAGTTATCAGATCAGGTAGATATTTTTTCACACTTTAATACTATCAGTGATTACTTTTCTACTAACCAGCAGATCTGATGTAAACCTGTTATTCCAGATCTGGAATGGATCTAGAATTTTACATGGTCCAAAGCAGAACCAGACTTGGTAACCAATTTAACAGTATGCATGTACCAAAAGTACTATACCAATTGCACTAAATAATGAAAAGTCGGTAAGGTAAAACCGATTGAGTCCTTGAACAGGTAGGGAAACCAGGATGGCGACAAATGCGACATGGTGGATTCCACGTCAGTTCAACACACTAATTTTCATGACTTGTTGGGATTTGGCTGTACTTTTGCAAATTTATTACTTTTATAGTAATAAACAACTCCACCAAATAATATTTCAAAATTTTGAAAATTACCAAAAATATGGCATTTTTAAAATTTTTGTCTTTTTTTAAAAGTGTTATAACTTTGGTTCTAATTAACCGATTTTGGATTTTCAAAAAAGGATTTCTTTGGTTTTAAGTATATTTTAAGTTAAAATTAATATAAAGAATAACAATTCAAAAAAGTTTTTTTTTTGAAATTTTGAAAAATAGAAAATCCATTTTTGAAAAAAAATCATCTTCGATTTTTTCAAAATTTTACTAAATGTTAGGGCAAATATGCTTTACATGTCCTGTAAGTTTTATCTTGGGATCTCAAAGGGATTCGGAGTAAAAAAATAAAATGTAACCACGTGTACCGGCGATAATGCTATAATGTAGCGCATGCGTTACGAACATATGGAGCAAAATTCCACAACTGCCCAGGTCGAAAAATGAATTTTCTTTCTAAACTTTGCTACCCTACTAAAAATAAAATCAGGAATGGTCAGACAAATGGTCAGGCCGCCTGACCACTTTAATCCAGTTTTCTTACGATTCTGGATGGATCTCGTCAGAAATCTATCACAACTGATCAGGAGGAAGTTTAAAGTGGTCACAAGTTTGCTACTATCCCCTCCTCTTTGTTGACCACGCCCATAATTGGTGACTATTTGAGACCATTTGTATCTCATTTTTGACCATATTTTTAAGCCACTTCTGTTTTATTTATTTAAACAATATGCAAAAAGTTGCAACAAATTAATTTTAAAAAATATATTTTATTAATTAATATCAGTTTGTTTACATACGGAACAACTTGAAACTAATTCCCGGAATTAAATTAAAATTTGGACCCTACGGGGATCGAACCCCGACGCATGACCTAACCTAGTGCCTAAACTAACTGCCCTAACGACTGCGACTACCGAACCGACTTACATATTTCTGGATTCAACTGTCTATATAAAGAGCAACTGTAAAATAGTAAAATTCAATTACCAATATTATCAATAGGGTAGAGTGGGGTAAAAAAGCCACATTTTTACTTTTGATGCTGTAAAATCTGTATTTAAAATTTTTTTCTCAAATTTCCAATTGTTATTGAAAGTTTAGTTATTAAGCTTGAAAATTCTTGACGAAAATAATTTTTATCTCATGAAAGGACTAAGTTATAAGAGTTTTACGAAAGCACTGTAAGTGGCTTTTTTGCACCACCTGGTGGGGTGAAAAAGCCACCCTACGATTTTAGCAAAACATGTTATCAATTTAGGTATTTTTATAGTTTCTCTTTATTTATATGACAAATAGTCTTATTTGAAAAATATTTTAATAATTATGAAAGAGTTTTTAGCAAGCAAAATTGAAAAATATATTAAGTTTACCTGTTTTCGATTTGCACTGCCAATTTTTCGTACCTTTTTTAGAAGTTCTCTTTAAGTTTCACCACAGATAACATATTTCGTTGCAACCGTTTATTCATTGTTTATTTTTTAAATGCACTTTGAACTACTTTTTCGTCGTGTTTAATTTATTTTATTAAATAAACACGAGAAATTTTGTAAAATAAGAAGGTTAGTTTAAATAGAAAACAAGTGAATTTCACAAAATATTCAATGGATTTTTTGCCCTGGCTTTTTTACACCCAAGACCAGTTATTAAAAAAAGCAAAAATAAATTGTTAATTCAGTTCAATTTCCAAAAATTAACATTGTATACGTTTTCGTTATACTTTTCTCCTTATGTACAAACATTTACTTTTATTATTCGTTCACTTAATCAGGTTGTAATATGTTTGAAAAGTTCACCAAAATGTTTTCAAAAAAGCAACAAAAAATTAAAATTACAATAAAAACAATATTAATCTAGGTACAACATTCAAATTAGATTCAAAAGTTGCGTATTACCTAATAGTATTTATATTCTAAACAGCTGATAAATCGGCTTAATAGTTTTTAAATAAAACTCAAATGGCTTTTTTACACCATGGCTTTTTTACCCCACTCTACCCTAAATCAGAATAAACTGTTAAATAATTTTTATTAATTAATTATATTTCAATTTAATCATAATAGGTTATGTGAATTAATAAAAATTAACATTATTAATTGAATCAATAATAAATTAAGTCTTAACTTTACAATTTGGAATGTTTCATAAACTATAATACGAATACAGGTTAATAATAATTATTATTATATCTGCATTTAAAATGAATTTAGTATTTAATATTAATTTAATTTAACATTATAATTTATAATAATAATGAATTATCACAGCCCCACAAAAAAAGAAAAGTACCCTGCGCGAAAGTCCACAGTACCATACCCCTATGTATTTTGATGCGCTGAACACGAATCCAAAGTCAGATTTGCTCCATCACGTCAGGATTTTTTTCTAACCTCAAAAAACATGTCAGATTTTATGTAATTTATGTAAAATACAAAATTTTTTAAAAATTGATTAGATTTTTCTCAAACTTGTTTTTCGGGGGTTTTTAAGATCGCTGATTACGAATCTGCAGTCAGTTTTTAAAAATTCAAAATAGCGGATCCAATATGGCGGCCAAAATTTAAAAATTTGGTGGATTTTCACTTTACTTGGTAAATAGGGGTTTTCGGGGTCGCTGATTACAAATTTGCAGTCAGATTTTAAAAATTCAATATGGCGGTCATTTTTTCGAAAATTGATTTCTTTTGCTTTAAAATGGGTACTCACTGGTTTTTCGGATCGCTGATCACAAATTTCAAATCAGACTTTAAAAATTTCTAACAACTGGTCCAATATGACTTGATATGCAAGCATTTTGGGAGTCGGTGAATTTAAAAGTTTCGAAAAGTTTGTTGGTAAACATTTATGCAGCAGGAAATGCAGATTTTTGGTAACCTGAATGCCTAAATTAAAATGTATTTATCGAGACGACATCTAGGAACATTTCTAGAGAATTAGGCATAATTTCTGGATGAAGTTCAATTCAACAATTGCAGAATACTTTTCTCTTGAACGCAGGCCTGCTAGGACATAATACTGTATTGTATTTCCATTGTGCTTTGGCACAATATAGACCTTTTCATTTAAGACCGGAAGTTGAAGCTACGCCATGACAGACGGCGCGATTTCAAAATTTTTGAGCAACTTTGTGTCAGAATGTATATTGTGCTAATAACAATTCAAATAAAAAACTCGATGAAAATGATATTCCAGAAGCTAAATTAATATTTGAACAGGTAGAGAAAAATACTGTACACTGTAAAAAAAATTTCTGTAGATTTACAGTTTTGTTTAGAATTTTATAAAAACTTGTAAAATAACTTCTTTAAAAGTAGTGAATTTAAAATCCCTTCTGTAAAATTAATACTTTTAATGTGTCAATTTTACAATTTTCTGTAAATTTACTACTCTGAATGTAGGTAATATTTTTGTCTTTTTATTACCTATATTCAGAGTAGTAAATTTACAGAAAATTGTAAAATTGACACATTAAAAGTATTAATTTTACAGAAGGGATTTTAAATTCACTACTTTTAAAGAAGTTATTTTACAAGTTTCTATAAAATTCTAAACAAAACTGTAAATCTACAGAAAATTTTTTTTACAGTGTAGCTGTCAATTAAAAATATGGTTATAAAGCCGAAGTCAGTGTTTAAAGGGTAAAAAAGTCTATATTGTTTACATGTAAATAAGGTTATGTTATGTTATGAACATAACCTTACCCAAAGGTCTCATTTTTGATATAGTTGACAAGTTTTGCAATTACTTCGAATATTTTCATTCCTAATATTTCATTTTCTAAATGTTAAACGGTTTTGGAAAAAAAATAAAGTAATAATTTTCAGTCCAATAATACTTGCAACGAGCATCACTTTTGCAATTCCCAAAACAATATTTTTTTTTTGCATCAATTTTTTTCCTTTGTGGATTATTTTTCTCAGGGATACTGCTCATTTTTAATACACGCTATTTTTTTCTACATTTATTAGTAATATTTTTTAATTACTTTTCACTATTAGCACTGTGCATTTTGTACAAAAAGTGCTCGAAACTTTGTTGGAAGTTATATATATACTCCGCGCTTGCGCAGTACAGATTCCTTAAATGAAAAGATCTATTAATCCTGCTGCTTCGATAGATGTAGTAGGCGACGACAACTGCCCCGAAATGGGATGTGTAGAATGATTTGCTTCCTGTCTATCGAAGTAACGAAGCCAGCGAAGGCGCGCTGCCTTGCAGGAGGACGTTAGGGTGTGAGGATGATACCGTAGTGTGTCCGACGACGAGTTGATAATGTCCTCGTCAAAGTCGGAAAGCTCTCATACTTAGGCCTAGGGAGGTATGAGGGTTATCACCCCTAGGACGGTGGACTCGCCTGCGATCGGACCAGGATCCCTAGCGTGCGGTCATTTTCCTAAATATCATGGCTTTCAAAAATCAAAACAATAAAAAAACTTCAAACGCTTCAAATGTTCTTTTTGGAGTGTCAACCTCACAACATACATGTGACAGCAAAGCAGATGTATTTTGTTACGTATGCGGACAATTTTATATCCCGAAAAATCGCAAATTAATCAATGAAAACATTAAACAAATTTACAAAGATTGTTTTGATTTTGAGATAGTCAATCAGAATGAAAAATGGGTTCCAAATACAATCTGCAGTTCCTGCTACACAATGTTAACTCGTTGGAATGATACGAAAGCACGGTGGGCAGGAAGCGACTATAGGTTGCACAAAAATGTCGACAAAAACTGCAAGTTGGGCTGTATTTGTTAATGATTACAGGTAAAAAATCCGTTTAGAATGAAATCCTAGCTGCTTCTTTTTTAGAGTTATCCAAATTTTAAACTTTTTTTATTAGATCAATTTTCGCGAAATAGAGAAGGTGCACTCGAATGTATGGACTGAGATATAAATTTATGTAAGTGTTTAGCCGATTTTATACGTTTCCAGAGTGCACCACGTGGAGGTAACTTACTCTGCACTCCTTTTATTTCTTTTTTTAATTTTTTTTTAAATTTTTAAATTTTTTTTTAAATTTTTTAAAACTTTTTTTATTTTTTTTTTATTTTTTAAAATTTTTTATAAACTATTATTTTTGTACTTTTCGTAATACTTTATGCTATAATTATACATCTTTTGTGTATAACATCTTAAGAAATATAAAGTTTTCAAATATGCTGGGATGAAAAAGTCACAACAGCTTTCTTTAATCGGCTCATAAAAGTAGGTTCTTCTATCATTCCTATTTTAAATCTACCCCAGAATTTATTGAATTCTCTATGAACCGACTCTCCAGCCTGCTCAGACCATAATCCTAAACCATCGTTATTTAAGAAAGCAAAGGCTTGCTTCAAATGATCAAGAATGATATGGATTTTGAGGGTTTTAGAAATTCCAGTGCTCTTTAAAGCTTCACGGAGTTCACGAAGATTTTTGTCAAAATCTCTAAGATCCGCTTGTTTTGCAGAAAAACAAGTATTAACAATTTTGTCCATTGCTTTGAATGAGGTAATAAATGGTTGTAATCGAAATGGCCCGACGTCCTTGTAAATTTCAGGATCCTGTAATCTATCGGCTTCTTTAAGAAGTTTCCGACATTGATTGCCTTCAAAAATATTTCCATGGTAGCTTTTATGAGATATGCCTAATTTTTTAGGCCACAGCAAAGCTTTTTCCACGCCTATACCATCGATTTTAACTATACCATCCCAAAAGAGATGATTGACAAACCCTTGTAGCAGGTGTAGTTCAGGAGGAACACACTTCTGAATCACATATGTGTCATCATCTTCAATAAAAAGAGGATCATGAATTGTGCTATGACATTCTTTACCTTTGCTTTTGTGGCTACCCATACGTTTAAATTGGAAATAGTCATCTTTCAAGTGTTTATATGTCTTTAAGTCAACATTCTGTTCATCACTATTCGAATCATTATCTTCAATCGTTTTATCAAAACTCTTTAATTCATTTAATGTAATAAAACAATAAGGACAAGGGTAAGTTGCCCTCGCCGTTTGCATTCCGTTAGCAAGAAGAACAAGTTTTAAGTCTGAAATAAATTTGAAAGGTATTTCATTTAGTTTCGTTAATTCAACTAAAGTTTTCAAATTTTCATAGGTCTCCTTAATATCCGGAATAATGCATAGTAAAATCAATTTGTAGACGCTAGTCATTTTGCGTTTGTTTGCAACACTTCCACCAGTGGAATAATATGAAACGTTTTTACTTCTGTACTTACTTGAATCATCTCCTTCTTTTTCGTCTTCTTGGGTTGAAATTGAGATAGAAATTTTAAAAAAGCCTTGGCCTCCATCTGCCATTAATTTTATTCTTGTTTCTTCTATGTGCTCAATGTTCCGTTTTTCAAAGACAAAATCAAGAAGTTCTGTTGCATTGGCATACACGACTGGTCTTTTTTTAATTCCTTCCTTGGTTGTTTCAAATTCATAAAGATCTTCTTTATAAATGTTTTCCATCAAATTTGATTTTTCATACATATGTTGATTATGATTTGTAGGAACTGATTTTCTTCCAGCAGAAGTGCGAATAAAGTTAACCAATTTTTTCATATCATTTGTAGAACATCCAGTATTAGTTTGGAATTTATCTAGACTTTGAGTCAAGTTTTCTTTTTAAAAGAGTAGTTACTATTTGATTCTGTTGTTTTTCAGGTAATTGTTCCACTATATTGAACACATTATCACGTGCATTAGAAGAAGAAGGACCTTTACAAGAATGTGGAATGCCTTTACCAATTTCTTGGAAACAACTGCTACAGATTTGAATAGAAGATCCGGTTTCGATTGCATTTTCGTCACTTTTAGAAACTGACGCCATTTGCACAGCACCATGAAGACCATTATCTAGATCAATTTTAGTGGTAAACTTTCGAACATGACCTCTACCCTTATTTGTTTTTGAATGGCTAGTAAGTCGCGCTGTTAAGCAAATGTAACAATTACAAACCGACGTTCTTGTTTCTTTCGCCAAATTAAGATCCTCGTAATTGGGAATAGTTGGACAAGGTCTTTTGAAATTTTTCTTTCCATATTCATTAATAGTTAGTCGACAAGAGCTACACAAACTTTTTGGGAATTTACTATTAGAAATATCAAACTGTTCCTGAATGTGTTCTTTTATTACCTTAATATGATTTTCAGATAATAAAAAATGATGGGAAGGTTTATTTTTAAACAAAATTTTTGTACCACATGTAGCGCATACCTTCAATCGATTCTCTTCATGATCGCATTTGAATTTTAAATGTGGCATCGACATTATTTTTAACGGATATTATATATCCCTCATTTACAATAAATGATGTCGTTTATATATAACAATATTCATACAACACTTATTACTTTCTCTTATGGAGAACATACAATAACCATCGCGTCACCTCACTGAAAATTGTTTTGGAATCAATTAACCTGCAACGCTCTTTTTATACCAATTCGGATTTAAATAACCTAAAATTGGCTTTAAACGAAACTGTTGCAAATGTTATCAGTGCTAGTGACTTTTACCATTAGATATTTATGATTTTGTATTTGCGAATTTGCAAAATTACAAACGATGTATTATTTGACTGTAAGAGATCTTATGTGTATATAATAAATACACATACATACATACACACATACCTATATACGCAGACACACACTAGCACGCACATACTTCACATACATACATACACACATACTTATATACGCAGACACACACTAGCACGCGTTTTTTCTCTATTTCGCGAAAATTGATCTTATTAAAAAATGTAAAATGTGGATAATTTTGAAATAGAAGCAGCTAGGATTTCATTCTAAACGGATTTTTCATCTGTAATCATCAACAAATACAACTCCACTTGCAGTTTTTGTCGACATTTTTTTGCAACCTATCGTCGCTTCCTGCCCACCGTGAAAGAGGATAAACACATGAAGTTTAAAAAACCAGCATTGTGGAAAAAACCATTGAATCGAGAAGATTGCTACTTTTGCATGACCAATGTAAAAGGCTATAATAAATAATAAAAAGAATATAATTTACGCATGTGTAGTATCTGTGAAAAAACCCGAAATTTTAAGTCACTTAACTCTTTCTTCTGCAAATATGGAAATCGACAGTTCACCATTAGAGTATGTACTTTCCGATATAAGTGATGCGGTTAGTAATATTGTAGAAGACAATGATGATATTTATATTCCAGATGGTTATCAGGAAGAAAAGGTTAAAGAAGGCTTTACGCAAGAAGAGCTTAGCAACCTCATCAGAGATTTGAAATTACCCAAAAATGGAGCAGAATATCAGCTAGATAGAAAAATGCAAAAATAGAATATGCAGCTAGATACCTAGCTTCAGTTTTAAAAAAGAAAAATTTGTTATCTAAAGGCACCACAGCTTACTTTTATCGTGACAGAGAAAAGGAATTTCGGAAATATTTTACAAAAGACGATGAGCTTTCATTAGTATATTGTTCTGACATTGAAGGACTAATAAATGAATTGAAACCAAACATATATGAAGATCAACATAAGACTAGACGTTATTCATTGACTCTTCTAAAAGAAGTCTAAAGGCAGTGCTAATTCATAACACTAATGTTTTTGCTTCAATTCCCGTAGCCCATTCCACTGAACTTAAAGAAGATTATGAAACTGTTAAATTAGTTTTGGAGAAAATTAAATATAAAGAACACAATTGGCAAATTTGTGGAGATTTTAAAATTATAAGTATCATGTTGGGCCAACAAGCAGGTTTTACGAAAACACCTTGCTTTTTATGTTTGTGGGACAGTAGAGATCGAAAAAAACATTACGTACAAAAAGAATGGACCAAAAGAACATCCTTTACACCAGGTTCCAAAAATATTAAATAAAAAAACCTCTAGTTGATCCTACAAAGGTAATTCCACCACCTTTACATATTAAACTAGGGGTAATGAAACAGTTTGTAAAGTCTTTAGATAAAGAAAGGAAATGTTTCAAGTACCTGGAACAAAAATTTCCAGAGATATCTGATGCTAAATTAAAGGAAGGAATTTTTGTTGGGCCTCGAATTCGCAAACTAGTAAAAGATGAAAAATTTATCACAGTAATGAGTAAAAAAGAGAAAGCCAATAAGCCAATAAGCCCTTTTCGTATTTTGGCTTGAAAGCGAAATTCCCTACTGTTCCTTCCCCTACCAATTTTTGTTCCTCTCTTTCTACCTAACACGGAGAATGGAAAAAACATTATGCTCTTCTGTAAACCAAGGAAATAGGCGTTACTATCTTACCTATTCGTCTCTCTTTCCTTCCTACACTAAACTAAAAGGAGAGACAATACCTCCCTCTCTTTCTCTTTACCATGCTTTCTCTCTCATACTGTAACAGACAGAATGAGTATGAAGATTAATATAGTTAATTTTTAATCCTTTGAAAATTTCTTCATTGGATCTTGAATAAAATACTATGTGATATCTCATATTAA
Source organism: Leptopilina heterotoma (assembly GCF_015476425.1). Classification (NCBI taxonomy): domain Eukaryota; kingdom Metazoa; phylum Arthropoda; class Insecta; order Hymenoptera; family Figitidae; genus Leptopilina; species Leptopilina heterotoma. The sequence goes on from NW_025110916.1 coordinate 1,271,222, forward strand.
ATCCTGGGTGAAATCTTGCATGAAATCCTATGTTAAATCCCATATAAAATCCTATGTGAAATCCCTTGTAAATTTCTAAGTGGATTCCCATGTAGGGATATTCAATAAGGCGGATAATGTTTTTCACATGGGATTTGGTTTAGGATTTGACATGGGAAAATTTAAAAAAAAGGAAAAAGGATTTCACTTGGGGATTGACTTGGGAAAATAATTATAAATAAATTATACTGTTTTTCACATGGGATTTGGTTCAGGATTTGACTGGGAAAAACATGCAGGATTTGATATGGTTTTATGCATAGACAAACTGTTCAAATCTCCTATGCTTATTCCTATCTAAAATTCTGTCTCAATTTCCCATATGGTTTGACATGGGAAACCACGTGGTTTCCTTCATGGAAGTAGGGTTTTACATGGTTTTTGACATAGGATCCCATGTGGTTTCCCATATGTCAGAGGCGGATCCAGACAAAGTTATTGGGGGGGCATCTGCTAGACGCTAGCTTGATGACCTATTATGAATGAAATTTTTATTTAAAAAATTACAGGAAGTTTGAATTCTCGGGGGGGGGGCATGTCACTGTGCCCCTCTGGATCCGCGCCTGCCATATGGGGATTTTCAATAGGGAAGAGCGATGGTCAGTCACTTTACAGTTATTTACCAGTCCGCCTAGAATCAGCGTCCGTAACAAAAACTGTCCAGTCACTTGAATAATCGAGTAACTCCATGACAAATTTCTACTAGGGTTAATATTACATATACTTTAAGCGCAACGCCCATATGCATACCTGCATTTGTGCACTAGGGATGTGAATGAATAAAAAAATATAAAAAATAAAATAAGCATTTCAATATGAAAGAATTAGCACTGTTACAGAAGCCGTTCTTAGGATGTTTATGTTCGTTGGAAGAAATCTTAAAGACATATATACTGTATCCGAAAGATGTATTTTGATTGTAAGGTTTATTTTAGTCCAGTCAATCTGGCTTTTTTTGGAAAAAAATACCTTACTCGAGATTATTTCATAAATCGTTAGTGGCACACGTGACTAGCTTAAAACCAAAAAGTTGGGACACCCACCCTACTGTACAACTGAATGTGCGAAAGCTAGAGGGCGCCAAAATTGCAAGGAATCAGTTTTTCCCCTTTTTCGTATGAAAAAAACCATTTTAGAGTTTTGGTGTAAATAGAAAAGTTGTAGAGCTTAAAGAAACCTACAAAAATTATATTATACATAATTTTTTTCTGTATTTCACTCTTTCGGAGGTACAGTCTATTTATTACCTAGCGGGCACATGGACGTCTAAAAGATGTCTTAAAGACGTCCCTTTTTGTCCGCGGACAATGATGGTAATGTCTTTGAGTCATCAAAAAGGCAACTAAAAGACGTTCTATATCTGGTCCAAAAGACGTCTAAAAGACTTAAGAAAGGACGTCTGAAGTACGACTTAAAGACGTCTTTCGGACGTCCTTTTTACATTCCTTTAGATCTTAAATAGATATTTCTTTTATAACATTTTTAAGTTGAAACTCAGTAATATTGTATTAAATTTATTTTAAGTATAATTTTATTTTTTCTAAAATGTGGAGAAATAATGAAAAGTTCTTACGAAGCTGAGATCGAACTCGGATACCTTGAGCTTGAAACACTGCGCCTTAAGCACCTCAGCCGTTCAAGACAGATATGAACCTCTACAAAGTTAACGATTTCACTTGTCAATGAAATGAATTTAACTTAGAAAAGTTCCAATGAATTTTACATTCATGAATATCTGAGTCAAAGTTAAAGTTAGAAAATAAAATTTTCTATTTATGAAAATTTTTCAAATGTTGAATGAAAAAGACGTCTTTTAGACATCTTAAAGACATCTAATGGCCAAGACATAGAACATGTACACGGAGAGAAAAAAAAGTAAACGGCTCTACCTGTCGGTAGAGCGGTTGCGTTAAATGCGAAACAGCCGTTCAACTTGAGGTTAAGCACGCTGCTTACTCTCGAGGGGAGAACGGTTCTCCTTTTTGGGGAAAGCGGGTACACTTTTTGGAAAGTAAGCGGCTCTATTTGTGTGGAGAAGAGAACCGATACTCCTCAAAAAGTATAACCGTTCGACGTTTGCGGCGCTACTGCTGTGCTTTATAAGAGGAAAATAGCGCTCTCTTGCCAAATCAAACGGCTCTCTTTTTTTTCTCTTCGTGTATAGGACGTCTTTAAGACGTCTTTTTGTACAAGTCCAAAAGACGTCCGCAAAAAGACATCCTTAGGACGTCTTTTGAACAAGTGTGCCCACTTGGTAATTGTTACGTATAGGTAATCCATATAACACAGGACCACAAAAATTTGTTAAAGGAAATATTGACTGGGCCATGTTTTAAGTTTTTTCGGTCGCTGAATTTGAATTCGAACTCAGTTTTCCGCCATCACGTCAAGTTTCTTCACAAATTAATAAATTTCGCAAAAAACTGACTGTTAACAAGGTATAAATAAAAATAAGCAGAAGAATCTATTAAAAAACAACTTTAACGCACTTGAAAAATATTATATAATGTTAAACAATCAAAAAAACTCGTAAATATTCAAAATTTAATATGGCGGATCCAATATAGCGTCAATTTTTTCAAAATTCACTTAATTCGTCGAAACTTAAAGTACTCTCTCACCTCTACTGCCTGCCTGCCTGTGCAGGCAGGCGCAATGCGAGTAAGGGAGAAAAAACATTTAATTTGAATTTTCTGACTCTCTTACTCTTATGTGTTACTATGACAACCTGCAAGCAGGCAGTAGAGCTGTGCGAGCGCCTTTATATTACTCGGGGGTTTTTGGGGTTGATAAATACGAATTTCACCTTAGTTTTCAAAAATTCAAAATCTAATAAATTTTTTAAAAATTCGTTAGCCATATTGGATCCGCCATTTTAAATTTTTTAAAAGTAAGGTAAAATTCGTATTCAGCGACCCCAAAAACCCTTAACTAAGAAGTTTCAAGTAAATCTGATAAATTTTTAAAAAATTCGACAGCTATATTGGATCCGCCATTTTGAAGAAACTTGACGTGATGGCGCAAAACTGAGTTCGGATTCGAATTCAGCGTCCCAAAAAACATATGAAAAACATGTCCTTGTCAATATTTCCTTTAAAAAATTTTTGTGGTCCTGTGTTATATGGATTACCTATACGTAACAATTAATAAATAGACTGTACCTTCGAAAGAGTGAAATGTAGAAAAAAATTATGTATACATGGATTTTGTAGGTTTTTTTAAGCTCTACAACTTTTCTATTTATACCAAAACGCAAAAATTGTTTTTTTGATACGAAAAAGGGGAAAAACTGATTCTTTACAATTTTGGCGCCCTCTAGCTTTCGTACATTAAGTTGTACAGTAGGGGCCCAATGAGATAAAATGTAGAGAAATTTGTTCTCTACAACTTTTATTCAAGAAATTTTTCAGTACAATTTACGGTTTTCGTACAAAATCAAATCCAAAGAAATTTTGAGTTTGGGACACCCCCAAAGGGGGGGGGGGGTGTCCCAACTTTTTGGTTTTAAGCTAGTCACATGTGCCACTAACGATTTATGTAATAATTTCGAGTAAGGTATTTTTTCCAAAAAAACGGCTTTTTCAGGCTAGATTGACAGTACTATTTGGTGAAAAACACATAAGATTCTAATTTCTTACTTGTATCCAATTGCTGTTAAATGCGTTACATGCGAAACTTTATTCCACCCAAATCCAATGAATCTTGTATCATATTTTGGTGCTGAACTTGGAACCACTACATAAGGTTCATAATCAGGTTGCCATAGAACCTTAAAAATAAGATTTCTTTGAATTTATATATAAAACTTATATATATATATATATATATAAAACTAGCTGTCGTATCCGTCTTCGACGGGTTTTAGTTTGTAACATTGCATTTATCAGTGAGTGTCTACCAATCTAGAAAACCGGGAAATATCTGGGAATTTAATTTTACCGGGAAAAAATAATAATTAGTTACCATTAACTATTTCAGTGAAAAAATATTACTACCTGAATCAGGGACTAACTTTTTATTATCAAATTAGTTATTTTTAACTAATTAAAATGCAGAGAACAATATTTGTCAATTTGTAGAACTTTTATTAATGTATTAAAAATCAATTCTAAATTTCCACCAGTTTTTGGAGTTATAGTAGTTTAATTCGAACTAATTGTATCGCAAGTAGACCCTACGTTACGACAACTAAAATATAAAATAAGACCTATATTCTGCCGCGTACTGACGAAGAAAGTCACTATCTACATTTTAAGTAGAGTCTACATTGGATGAACGCGAACGTTGCCGTGCTGACGTCACCCATTTTTGAATAGCATGGGTGACGTCAGACGTTCGCGTACACGTTCGCGTACCATGGAATGTAGACTCTACTTAATAGCATGGGTGACGTCAGACGTTCGCGTACACGTTCACGTTCGCGTACCATGGAATGTAGACTCTACTTTAGGTCGAACGGAGATATTTAATGAAACGCGTTTGCATTAGTACCTTTTATTGTATATTCCATTTTTTGGAAGAAAACTCATCGTTCTCGAGTAAAACGGACACGCTCTATCGATTGATACAATAAAAAATTATTAATTTTAATTGTTTATATAAAAAACTGTAGATAGTACCATTTCTGTAGATAGGACCGGTGTTTTGTAGATAGTGACTTCCTTCGTCAGTATTTCACCAAAATCGATGTAGATATCACAATTCAGCATTAATTATCTCCAAAGCTAATTAATATTTTTAGTTATGGATTGCACAGTTAAATTCTAATTTTTATTTTATTACAAATCTAACGGTATAAAAAAACTCATTTTTTGTCAAAAATGTAGATAGTGACTTTCTTCGTCAGTACGGCAGTATTGTAACTTGAAAGTAGGGCTTTAATTTTATCTCAAGTCTGTTTTCATAAATATTACATCAATAAAAATTATATTAAAAATCAATTTTTTAAAAGCGGAATTAATATAATAAAATTTTATTTAATTTGATAAGAAAATTCCCGGTTTGGCATATTCCCGACTTATTCCCAGTTTTTCCCGGTCATATTTAATTCCCGTATATTTCCTGTTTTTCCTGTTTGGTAGACACTCTATTAAATGTGTTAGTAGAAACAAAAACCCGTCGAATACGGGTACGACAGCTAGTAATATAATCTATATTTATATGAACTTAAAAAAGAGTATTTTTATAAAATAAGTAAATTTTAGTAGCCATTTGTAGATTTATTTATAGTTAAAAATAAATAAATTTAAATTTGATGAGAAAAGATAAACCAGGAAAAAGTTAAACAAAGTCGGAAATTTTGTTAAACAAAAATAGGCACCGTGTTTAACTTTTGTCTTTACATTTTCTCAAAACATCTCTAAAAGTTAAAATAGGTTTTTGTTAGAATTAAAATAACAAAACTTTTTAACATCTAAATTTTTACCCAGTAGCATAATGTCTGTATCGCATCACAGGTGACTTACAATTCTTGAAATCCTGCAATATCATTTTAATCATAAAATATCTCCATTTTCAATACTTCTGAAGTTCTTGGATTAATAATAATATTGGATTACAGTAGAATCCCGCTTATCCGAGGTAATGTGGGGAAGGGGCACCTCGGATAAGCGAAAACTCGGATAACACGGATGAAATAAAGAATTTGAAAATTTTAATAATTTTTTATGTATTTTGAATGGAAGAATGAAATATGCACACAAAACTCGCAACCGTAGGGCACACAAATCGTGTTATAACAAGTTTATGTGTTCATAAGCCACGGCACTTTCCGTATTATCCGAGCTGCACCTCGGATAATGCGGATTGGTCAGAGCGCAAGGTGCATCGGATAACCCGGAAGCTCGGATAAGCGAAGCTCAGATAAGCGGGATTCTACTGTAATTGGATAAACAAAAATAGTTATTAACTCTATTTTCCAAAAGAATAGAGATAAGCATAGAATTATATTAAAGACCTCAAAAATCCATCTGTTACTGTTGAATTTACGAAAAAAGTATAAATAAGGAATTTTCAATTAAAAAACTTTTCAACATAACCAAACTTATTCGTAATCTTAATGTTTTTTAGTAAAAAAATTATTAAATTCTTTTAATTCCTTATTTATGATAAATTTTAACTTTCATTTAAAATTTCTTAAATCTTTAAACTTTATATTAAATGGTAAGGGAGATTGGGGAATTGTGGGCCACACTTTTTTAGCTCAATATCTTACACACAAAATTTTTGTTTTAAAATTTTTAAATGATTCGTGTCAGTAGGAGGTATAAACTAACATATATCACAGTCAGTTTCCCAAAATTATTACTTACCATAAAGAAATTTCAGTTTTACCAAAGAGTCCAATTTTATGATTTTTAAAAATGTTGGGGAATTGTGGGCCACTGCCTAAATTGAGTTCAAAATAAAAAATAACGAAGAAATATATTTATTAAATGGTTAAAAATATTGAAAATGTTATAAATGTTTAATTATTAGTTTAAAATTAGAAAAGAAAAAGTAAGAAAATTAAATTAATCGGAATCACAAATTGAATAAGTAAAATAGGCTGCTTTAATTACAAATTTTCAAGTGATCAGCTTTATCGCATGAATCGCAATGAATCGAATTGTTTTTGATAAATTACTATAGCTATGAGTGATTTTAATAATATGTACAGCTGCATTGTGAAATTAAATCGCCAAAAACAAGCAAAAAATACTTCCCTAAAAAAAGTGGCCCACAATTCCCCAAATGCTTCATTTTACAAAAAGCTTTGTATTAGTTATTCATTTTAATTTGACGCAAAATTTCTTTTTGGAGTCAAAGTACCAATGTCACACAATAATAAAAAAAATATTTTCCATAATTTATTCTTGAAAATCCTTGTAAAAACAATAAAAATATGAAGGCCCAAAATAAATATTTGAATGCAATTTTTTCAGGTGATTTTTGTTTACGGTTTATAAGTAATTGTAAAGCGTTGTAAAGTTATGAAATGCTAATAAAAAATTTACTTTGGATGAACAAAAAAAAATAAAAAAAAATTGGGTGGCCCACAATTCCCCATGGCCCGCAATTCCCCAATCTCCCCTACCAAATATAATTTTTTCGATTTTTTTATATTTACATCTTCGTTATAGGATAGTAGTTTTTGCAAAGTTATGCTAAAATGTGACTAAATAACATGTAATATTCAATTATAAAAAGTTTAAAAGCTACACTGAGAGACCTTTTAAACTGTAGCGGAACGGCGTATGCGATAGCAGCTCCACTATGGTTTTGGTGCACTGCGATACAATTTTGGGCGCGTGACTGTCTAAAATGTTGGTAAGCAGCTCACCGAAGTAGTGGGGATGCCGCCTTTGGTTTGCAGCTAAACAACTTTTGGACTGTCACGCGCCCAAAATTATGTACCGCAGCAACCCAAAAGTATAGTCCTGTAGCGTTCCACCAAAATGGTCAGTAGCAGCCTATCGAAAATCTGCTGATGGCCCAAAGATCTCTCTCAGTGTATCCATTAAAAAATGTGAAATTTAGAAATTTTTGATTTTCTGAAAATATTTTTATATTTACATCTTACTTATAGAATAGTATTTTATTGCAAAATTATGCTAAAATACGACTTAATAACATGTATAATACTCAACTATAAAAAGTTTAGAAGCAATAATCCATAAAAAAATGTAAAATTTGGAAATTTTCGAAAAAATTGAATATCTCCCGTTCTAATTAATATTTTTTAAATCTGCAAATTTGTGAACTTTCTTGGGTGAATACTTAACGCTCTGTAAAATTTCATTTAAATCGGTCCAGGCGTTTTTGTGTGATTGGCTCACAAAGCTTTTGTGACATACATACATGAAACTTTATATGGACTTCTTTACATTTTCTGTGCAATCACCCGTGGAGTGAATCAAGAAAGGCAGAACTTTCGAGAGTGAATGAAGAGTGAAAAATTATTTTGAACGGATCCGGGTGAAAGTTTCACTCACCACCACCTACCTATTTAAAGATGGATGAAAAATGGGTGCTCCCAGATGGTATTATTGAACGCACTCGTACAATAATAATAATAATTGAATATACTGCTCTTCCTCGTAGTTTTTAAAAAGTTTGCATGGAAAATATTATATCATAATATCAGAATAAAATGCAGTCGAAAATGTATTTTACAAATTATACAATTATTTTACAACTAATGTAATAATCCCCACAGCACCGAAACTTTCCTAAAAATTTATTAAATATTTACTTGCAATATTCGTCATATTTAACTGAAAAGTTTAGTGAAAATTGTGTAAAGATTTAAATGTCCCGATTAAATAAATGTTTAGCGCGAAGCTTTCCTGAACATTTCCTGAACATGAAATTAAATTTTCGCATAATTATAATTATAATTATGCGAAGATTTTATTAAAATGTTCAGGAAAGCTTCGCGCTATAAACATTTATTTAATCGGGACATTTAAATCTGTACACAACTTTAAATAAACATTGCAATTAAATATTCCGAATATTGCAAGTAAATATTTAATAAATTTTTAGGGAAGTTTCGGTGCTGTGGGGGAATGGACATTTGTGGAATAAACTGAAGGTGTTATTATTTTTAATTTATTATTATTATAACAAAAATAACAATTTTTAATAATAAATACGAATAAAACAACTACAACGGAAACTACAATAATAATACGTAAAATTTAAAAATAAAATTGATAGAAAAACAAATTCAAGAAACTTGACTAAATAAGATATTGCGGTGTATAAAATTTAAAAACGACAAATGATTGTGCGAAATTTCGATAGCGCCCCTTGTAAGGCCAGGTTTTGCCTAATTTTTAGATAATTTAGTTTTTTTTACAAATTTTAATGTCATTACACAGGATCACATAATTTTTTTAAAGGAAGTATTGACCGGAACCTTTTTTTATATGTTTTCTTGGGTCGCTGAATTCGAACTCAGTTTTCCGCCATCACGTCGAGTTTCTTCACAAATGAATAAAATTCGAAAAAACTGAGTGTAAACAAAGATATAAATAAAAAAAGGCAGAAGATTCTTTTAAAAAACAACTTTAACACACTGAAAAAATATTATATAATGTTAAACAATAAAAAAAACTCGTAAATATTTAAAAATTAAGATGTCGGATCCAATATAGCGTCGATTTTTTTAAAATTCACCCAATTCGCCTAAAACTTGTTAATTGAAAATGTCGGATTCAATATGGCTGACCAATTTCTAAAAAATGTATTGGATTTATCTGAAACTTTATACTCGAGGGTTTTTGGGGTCGCTGAAAATAAATTTCACCTTAGTTTTCAAAAATTCAAAATTTGGTAAATTTTTTAATAATTTGTTAGCTATAATATTGGATCCGCTATTTTAAATTTTTTTAAACTAAGGTAAAATTCGTATTCAACGACCCCAAAAGCCCCCAAGTAACAAAAGTTTTGAATAAATCTGATAAATTTTTTTAAAAATTCGACATCCATATTAGATCCGCCATTTTAAAGAAACTTGACGTGATGGAGGAAAACTGAGTTCTGATTCGAATTCAGCGACCCAAAAAACATATAAAAAATATGGTCATGCAGGTCAATACATCCTTTAAAAATAATTTTCTGGTCCTGTGAATAAATCATTAGAAACCTCTGTAAAAAACACAGGGATGGATTGTTTCGCGCAGTGGACAAATTCTAGTTTGCATATTAAGGGTGCAATCACAACGCGGCGTGTGTCAAGTAGACTTTCATAAGCGCAAGAGAGTTATATCTATATATATAGATATAACTCTCTATGCTTTCCACTCTCATGAAAATCTATTTAACGCTTTACGCAATGTTTTTCCCCTTGCCACATTATAATGAGTTCTCAGTAAATAAAAAATATAAAAAAAACATTTTCTCAAAAGCGCCTTCAAAGTAGCGGCGCCCTCGTGACCGCACAGGCGCGCACTACCCTAAAGCCGGCACTGGATCAAGATATAGAATTGGGAGGTTCAATTGAAGGAAGAATGAATAAATGGGCAGAAGCAAGTGGTCCCTTGGGCCAGTGGCAGGCGGGGTTCAGGAAAAATCGTAGTTGTAAAGAGCATATAGTTACATAATTGTAATGATACAAACACGAGTGAGTTTAGATAAGGGTAAACTTTTTGTACTTTTCGTAGATTTACGCACTGCCTTTCTTTTGGTCACACATGATTTGCTATGGAAAAAAATTTACAAATTACTCTCTGGCCACGGAATCGTCTTTGTTCCAGAAACGTTTTTAGAACGTTTCATGTCCTCCACATAACGTCTTAAAAACGTTTTATGTTCTAAAAACGTTTTTAGAACATTAGACGTTCTTAAGCCGTTATATAACGGACATGAAACCGTCATAAACAGGAATACCTGCAGAGTAATACTTCGGTTAAATCCCTCACCGATTCCGATTGTTAAGCGCCTTGCGTGTGGACAATGGCCGGTGGCCCGTGGGTGCAGGAGAGCAATGCCGCACAATAGGTTCCACAGATCGTCGTGGAGAGGTTGGATCCCCAAAACATCGTGGACAGAACAATAAGAGGAAGTGGAAATAGTTTACAGAGTGTTTTGAGTGTCAGCAGCGGGAGGTCCGCATTCAGCCCCGTACACTCGGAAGTAGATGACGAGGCGATTAGAGAGAATCGCGAGGACAGCCTTCGATTATTGAGGAAGAAAGAAGCATTGTGCCTTGAAAAGAAGACATCAAGAAGAATGTAAATAGGACCGTTAAGGGCAGACTTAAAGTCCTTCAAGTCCTGCTGGAAGAAGCAAATGCGAAGTACGCGGAGGCTGACGAAGCGGATTTGTACCTAGCAACTAAAAAAAAGAAAAAGGAGGAAGCACCTCCAAAGAAGGTGGACAAGAATGCGGAGGATACACTGAAGCCAGAATGTCGAAAACTGGAACAAAAGGCAGCGAGGAGATTGACAATTGTCATCCAAGTGGTTCAAGGTCGGACGTTTGCCGACGTATTGGGTAAGCTTCGTAAGGAGGTTGATCCGGACGTTAACCACACAAAGGTCGTAGTTGCAAAGGCTACAAAAAGGGGAGACCTCCTAATTAAAATTAGAGGCGACTTCAATAAAGAGGCCTTCACCGCGGAGGTTACCAAAGTGGTATAAGGTCCAGTATGTGGATCGAAGGGTAACGCTGGAGATTCGCGTTGCGTTTTGTAACTAGGCCATTAGTGTGAGAGAGATGGAGATATATGTTCGCTATATTTGCACTCATGGCCTAGTTACAAAACGCAACGCAAAACGGTGCCATGGGACTGCACCCTTAGGTGGATAGCCCTGTCAGAAATGAAAGATCTAATCGACGTCTGTACGACGTCTAAAACATCTATCTATGTGGAATCTAAATCGAGATCTATATAGACGTCGAAATGGGACGCCACAAGACATCTATATACGTCGAAATTGTTGTATATTAGACGTTGTATATACCCCGCAGGTTCGGCTGCTCATTCGCAAAAGTCTATTCGACATTTTAGATGCTAAGTAGATGTCTAATCGATTATTTAATATTTATAAGTAATTGCAAATACGTCTGTTAGATTGGCTTCTCAACAGTGTCAACATACTGAGTGCGTCAATATAGCGAAATTTATAACATATTAAATTTTATATACTTAAAATGTGTGTAAAATTACACTAAGCGACTGAATGGCAAATACAAATGTCTTTGAATTCAAACAACTTTAACATCTATATTTAACATTTCTAGACCAAATGTAGACCTAGATCTCCTCACAACTTCTTATACGCCGAATAGATGTCGTTATCAGACCTTGTATTTCTCACTGGGAGATCGACTGCGTGCTTCAGGTGCGGAGAAGTCGATCGACTTCTCCGCACCTGAAGCACTTATGATCATAAGTTCGCAAAATGTAAAAGAGGCCCAAGCTGCTTCCTCTGTAAAGAAAAGTATGTCGATAAGGCGAATGTAAACCATATTGCCGGTAGTGGTGTATGCAAAGTCTTCAGGACAGCCCTCATAGAGGCGAAGAAGACTCTCGCAAGAACAAAAAGTAGGTAGGAGGAAACTTACAAAAGGCAGGTGAGTCAGAAGAAAATTGGCGGAATGTCGAGAACTTCATAATCCTCGGTTATGATGAGAAAAGACCTTGACGGCCGCCAAAAAGCGTCATTTGAATCAGCTTTTAATTCGTTTATTTTAATTTATTCTGTGATTTATTTGCCCTATTTGTCCTTTTCCAATTTTATCTATTGAACTTTATATGGGCATATCTCTAGAACTTTTAAACTTTTAGGTACTATTGGAAAACATTTTTTTCAAGGCACATTCTTGAAATTAATTGTATTAGCATTGATCAAATAGTAGAAAAAACCTTGCGATACTCATTCCTACACATCGTTAACCCCCCTAGTAAAAAAAGCAGGATTGGAAGAGAGCGAATAGTATTGGCGCGGCGGTGAGTTTCTGCCAATATGTTTTCGCGTTAAAACCGTGTTGGGGGCATTCTGCCAATCCTGCTTTTTCACCGTCAATACTGTCCTCTTGAATCTTTCGATTTCACGTTTATTGACTCGATTTGGTATTTTAATCAAAAAGACTGATTGTTTTAAAGTGTAAAGATGATGATAACGAACTGGAAATATAAAATTTTGTTAAAATATAAATACATGAAATGTGACAAACTGTCGGTCTATTACCATATGATTTAGGGTATTTTCTAGATTAGCGCTGTGACTTATACTCACAGCGCCCCTAGCGCGAACGTCGAAAGCTCCCTAAATCACGCGAAAACGTATTGGCAGAAACTCATCGCCAATACTTTTCGCTCTCTTCCAATCCTGCTTCTTTTACTGGGCCCCTGTGTATGAGTTAAACCCCGAGAAAATGTTTCTAAATGCATAGATTTTTCATACAGTTGGATTTTCAGATCCATCGGTATCTTGGAGTTTTTGTGGTCGCTGATTATGCATATGATGTTAGTTTTTCAAAATTCAAAACGGCGGATCCAATATGTCGGACGAAATTTAAAAAAATTAATGGATTTCCACAACATTGGATATTTAGGGGTTTTTGGGGTCGCTGATTATGATTCTGAAGTCGGATTTTAAAAATTCTAAATGGTGGATCCAATATGGCGGATGAAAATTTTTAAAAATAATTCAATTTGCACAGAAGTAGGTATAAATGGGTTTTTGGGGTCGCTGATTACGAATCTGAACTTAGTTTTTAAAAAAATTTAAAAGTGGTTTCAAAAGATCATATAAAAATTATTGATATTTTAAATACGGTTTTTAAAATATTTTAGGATTAATAATAATTAAACAAGTTGTAAATCCAGATGTTCATTACATGAACATTTCCCGGTAAGAAGGCTTAAATAAAAAGTTATTAAAAATTATTTCACTATCAATAGGAAGACGAAAATTTTAAATAATTCTGAATTCCTTTTTTATCCACTAAATTTGAATACTCCTATTAAGTCAAATTCGTCTATAAAACGAATCCTTTTCAATTCCCAAAATTTACAATATTAGAATGAATACTTTTTAATCACTTAAAGTGGAATACATTTGTGATCTATCTAATCCCTTTTAATTCCTTGTAAATCAAATGCTTGCTGGTGGACAACTAACAAAAATTGACCAATCAAAATCTAAGTTACTTGAGAAAAGGATGAAAAAAGAAATGAAAGTGGCTCCTGGCTCATCTGTTCAAAGTGATTTCATTGAATGTTGTAATGTGCTTGACTTTGTTTCTACAACAACTTTTTTTTCATCGACATGAACGTGAAAACGATGCGTGCGCAACTATTTTGCATTGTTTTAACAGTGCAACTTGTTCGTGTCGATGAAAGAAAAGTTGTTGTAGAAGCAGCCTGCAACTGGTGATAACTGGCGTCAACCGCGACTGTCACAGCACCGAGAATTTCTTGAAACTAGACAGGACCTCTTTAAATGTCCGAACTTGCCATGTTTATGTGACGATATTAAAACCAACGTTTCTGACGCAGGAAGTGTACTATTACATAGTGACTTCAGGTCCACCATTAGCTTCTCGTGCTAGACGTTTGTCCCCGGAAAAGCTTAAAGCAACAAAGGACAAATTTAGTGACTGGATGAAATCAAGTGTTTGCAGACCCTCATCCGCTTCCTGGGCTTAACCAATTCATTTGGTATCCAAAAAGAATGGTACGTGAAGAGTCTGTGGCGACTACACTCGTTTTAATACAGTTACAGTACCAGATCGCTTTCCAGTTCCCTATCTGCACGATTTTGCTTCTAATCTTCGAAGTTGCCAAAACGGCAGTAATAACGCCATTTGGCCTTTTTGAATTTTTATCAATGCCGTTTGATAAACCTTTCAACGCTATATCTTTCGTGCCAAAGGCGACCTTGATTTTGTATTCGCTTTCCTGGATCACATCCTCGTGGCGTTCTCAAATTTTAAGGAGAACAAGGAGCATCTCAATATTTTGTTGGGTAGGTTTAAGAAATATTGTCTTCGTTTGAACTTATCAAAATGTGTTTTCGCAGTTCCGATAATTGAATTTCTGGGATACTCGATTGATTAACATGGCATCAGGAGCATCAAAGCCACCCGACGAAAAAGTCAAAGCGATCGTCGAATTTAAAAAACCGCAAACAGTTAACGAACTGAAACGTTTCTTAGGATCGTCAATTGCTTCCTCATAAGGAAGCTTTGCATTCGTGACGATTTTCAATTTTTCAAAAGAAGGTTATATGGACTCATTTTCATCTATAGCATATGTATATTCAATTCTGAGCAAATGTCCAGATGTATGTGTGTGTATGTGTGTATGTATGTGTGTGTGTGTATGTCACAAAAATTGTGTACAAATTATCTCAAACAAATTTTGATGGATTGTCTTGAAATTTTGCAGGTTTATTGCAGTCATTAATACCTAAAATCTGACACAAGGATTTTCAAAAATATCTAAAAAAAAAATTTTTATACAATTTTTTTAAAATTCAAAAAAAAATTTTTTTTGTATTTTTGTAAATAATTTTTTTATTTGTTAATATTTTAATTAATTATTCTCAAAATTACATTCCTGACAAGAAAACGAATCGATTGATGTATACAGAGTATATTTTTTATCAAAATTTATAAAATTAATAGAAATTTTTCTTTTTCACAAAAAATTCAAATTTGGTATTTTTTCATAATTTATTTAATATTAATATTTTTAAATTATTATTCTATCATAAAAAGAAGCAATTTTCATATGAAATAGAGGAGTGCATTTAATCGAGTTGAACCGAACATTAATCGACTCGACAACAGAAAATTCGAATCATTTTGAATTGCAAAAGTTTTCAAATTGCAATATAATTACATTTAATTTATGAATATATCTTGCTGCATCAAAAAGAAATTTCCTTAAGAAGAATGTATGCTTTGATTGTTATGCTTTTGAAAAATCATAATTTGGTTTTCATGGAGATTTGTACCTAAAATGAAGTAATGAATATATTATTAACTTTAGTAAATATTTTATATGTTTGATTGGATTCTATCCCGATTCTATGCGATAAATTTAATTTTATACATATGTTTAGATGGAGTTTGCTAAAGTTTTGTAAGTGAATTACGTCACGAATTTATATTTTATATGTTGAGGAAGCTAAATGGTCATGAAATGAACAACTTGTTTTTATAGACGCAGCTTGCGACACGCCGCTCAAATTCAAGAACCGTTGTACTCTTTTCTTAACGACTCTAAAAAAATGATCAACGAGAGATCATTTGGTTTCCCGCTGCGGAGGAGGCTTTAAACAAGATTAAAGAGGAACTAGGTAAAGTGGCTTTATTGGCTCACCCTTCCAATGACGCACCTACTCGTCTCGTCACGGATGCCTCAGATGTCGGGATCGGTGCAACCCTTGAACAATTTCTAGATAGTTTTTGGCAACCCCTCGCCTTTTTCTCCCGAAAGTTAACTTCTGCACAGAGGAAATATGTAGCGCATATGACAGGGAGTTAACCGCTATTTACGAGTCTGTCAAATACTTCCGATACTTTCTCGAGGGTAATAAATTCAAAATTTGCTCCGACCATAAACCATTAGTTTATATTTTTCAGAAAAATCCAGACAAAGCCTCTCCTCGCCAACAGAGGCAAATTTCATTTTTGTCCCAATTCACTAACGTAGTCGAGCATTTATCTGATGTTGACAATGTTGTCGCGGATTGCTTTTTGCGGGTTGAATTAGTCACGATGCCTAATGAGTTTAGTCTTTCTAAGCTTGCGCAGGCTCAGGAAGATGACGAAGAATTAAAAAGTCTAATGACGGATGGCAAGTGTTCGTTGAACATAAAAAAGATCGCGTGGGGTGCTGATCACACTCCGTTGATTTGCGATGTGTTGGGGAATACGTTGCGGCCGTTCATACCGCGTTCTTTCCGCTCTCGTGTGTTTGTTCTTTTCCATAATCCAGCCCATCCTGGAGGGAAGGTGACAGATAAAATTATTCGTCAGCGTTACGTGTGGCCTGGAATGAGTAAGGAAATCAAAGAAAGATGTAGGTCATGTCAAAATTGCCAAAAGGCTAAAGTATCAAAACACGCAACATTGTTGCCTTCCTAGTTCGTCGCTCCGGACAGCCGATTTCGCCATGTGCATATTGACATCGTCGGCCCATTGCCAATTCGCGACGGTTTTCGATACCTGCTAACAATGATCGATCGATTTTCTCGGTGGGTTGAAGCTGCTCCACTTAACCCCTTGGCTGTCAACGAGATTTACACTGTTTGGGCCAAAAGTGTGTTGAAAAATTTTCTAATGGATTTTTATAAAACTCAGTACCCTAAGGTTTCTGGGGTCGCTGATTACGAATCTGACATCAGTTTTTCGAAATTCAAAATGGTGGATCCAAGATGGCGGAAATGTTTTCAAAATTCGTCGAATTTGCTTAAAACTTGTTACTCGGGGGTTTTAAGGGTCGTTGATTACGAATCCAACATTAGTTTTCCAAAATTCAAAATGGTGGATCTAATATGGCGGACAACGAAATAAAAAATTGATCAGATTGGCTTGAAACTGAATACTTGGGGATTTTCAGGGTCGCTGATTACGAATCTGACATCAGTTTTTCGAAATTCAAAATGGCGGATCCAAGATGGCGGAAATGTTTTCAAAATTCGTCGAATTTGCTTAAAACTTGTTACTCGGGGGTTTTAAGGGTCGTTGATTACGAATCTAACATTAGTTTTCAAAATTCAATATGGCGAATTCAATATGGCGGACAACGAAATAAAAAATTGATCAGATTGGCTTAAAAATGAAAACTTAGGGATTTTCAGGGTCGCTGATTACGAATATGAAATCAGTTTTTCAAAATTCAAAATATCTGGTATAATATGGCGGAAAATTTGTTAAAATTTATTGAATTTGTTTGAAACTGGTTAATCTGACATTAGTATAATAATTTTTGGTGAAATCAAATTTCGATAAATACCCTAAAAAAATAATGACAGATTCGTAATCAGCGACTCTAAAAACCCTCGAGTATTCAGTTTCAAGCCAATCTGATCAATTTTTTATTTCGTTGTCCGCCATATTGGATCCGCCATTTTGAATTTTAGAAAACTAATGTTAGATTCGTAATCAACGACCCTTAAAATCCCCCGAGTAACAAGTTTTAAGCAAATTCGACGAATTTTGAAAACATTTCCGCCATCTTGGATCCGCCATTTTGAATTTCGAAAAACTGATGTCAGATTCGTAATCAGCGACCCCAAATACCCCCGAGTACTACGTTTCAAGTCAATCTGATCAATTTTTTATTTTGTTGTCTGCCATATTGGATCCGCCATTTTGAATTTTGAAAAACGAATATCATATTCGTAATCAGCGACCTCGAAAACCCCCGAGTAATCGGTTTCAGGAACATTTAAGAAGTTTTTAATCACTTTTTTTTAATTGTGCATATATGCGTCATGCACCACTTTTGGCCAGTTTAGTTTTACGCATATATGCGTCAGCGACAGTCAACGGGTTAAATACATCGAGGCTCTTACCATCCATCATGCCTTTGTAGATGTGTGGATTGCTCGCTTCGGCGCTCCTGAAATATTGTCCAAGGATCAGGCGGTCGTATGAAATCTCCTAAAAATCAAATCGATCGAATATCCATTACATCGAACTTCAAAACATCGAATGTTAATGTGATCGAATTTTCAAAACGTCCAATGCTCATTACATCGAATTTCTAAAACATCGAATGCTCAATACACCGAATTTTCAAAACATCGAATTTTCAAAACGTCGAATGCTCATTTCATCGAATTTTTAAAACGTCGAATGCTCATTACATCGCATTTTCAAAACATCGAGTGCTCATTTCATCGAATTTTTAAAACATCGAATGTTAATTTGATCGAATTTTCAAAACGTCGAATGCTCATTTCATCGAATTTACAAAACATCGAATGCTCATTACATCGAATTTTTAATACATCGAATGTTAATTTGATCGAATTTTTAAAACTTCGAATGTCCATTACATCGAATTTTCAAAACATCGAATGCTCATTACATCGAATTTTTAAAACATCAAATGTTAATTTGATCGAATTTTCAAAACTTCGAATGCACATTACATCGAATTTTTAAATCGTCGAATGTTAATTTGATCGAATTTTCAAAACGTCGAATGCTCATTTCATCGAATTTTTAAAACATCAAATGTTAATTTGATCGAATTTTCAAAACTTCGAATGCACATTACATCGAATTTTTAAATCGTCGAATGTTAATTTGATCGAATTTTCAAAACGTCGAATGCTCATTTTATCGAATGCTCATTTCATCGAATTTTTAAAACGTCGAATGCTCATTTCATCGAATTTTTAAAACATCGAATGCTCATTTCAACGAATTTTTAAAACATCGAATATCTATTTCATCGAATTCTCAAAACATCGAACGCTCATTACATCGAATTTTCAAAACTTCGAATGCACATTACATCGAATTTTCAAAACTTCGAATGCTCATTTTATCGAATTTTCAAAACATCGAATGTTTATTTAATCGAACTTTCAAATCTTCGAATGTTCATTACATCGAATTTTTAAATCGTCGAATGTTAATTTGATCGAATTTCTAAAACATCGAATGCTCAATACACCGAATTTTCAAAACATCGAATGCGCAATACATCGAATTTTCAAAACTTCGAATGCACATTACATCGAATTTTCAAAACGTCGAATGCTCATTTCATCGAATTAGCATTCGACGTTTTGAAAATTCGATCAAATTAACATTCGACGATTTAAAAATTCGATGTAATGTGCATTCGAAGTTTTGAAAATTCGATGTTATGAGCATTCGATGTTTTGAAAATTCGATGAAATGGGCATTCGACGATTTAAAAATTCGATGTAATGTGCATTCGAAGTTTTGAAAATTCGATGTTATGAGCATTCGATGTTTTGAAAATTCGATGTATTGATCATTCGATGTTTTGAAAATTCGATGTATTAAGGTACCGTCCCATGATGGCGTGAAAGCGTCGGCGTAAAGCGTAAACCATGTGAGTGAGTGAGAACGTGATATCTGTTCATCTCTTTCTATCGCACGATTTCTGATTTACGCCGACGCTTTTACGCCGTCATGGGACGGTACCTTTAAGCACTCTATGTTTTGGAAATTCAATGAAATGAGCATTCGACGTTTTGAAAATTCGATCACATTAACATTCGATGTTTTGAAATTCGATGTAATGGATATTCGATCGATTTGATTTTTGGGAGATTTCATACAACCGGATCAGGGAAGTCAGTTTCAATCTCAAATTTTTACTGCCTTGCTTAAACTTACCGGTTGTCATAGGATCAGGACGACGCCCTATCACCCCGCTTCTAACGGATCGAGCGTTGGCATCGTTGTTTAAAAGCCGCGCTCATGTGCCATTCCGATCGAGATTGGATTCGCTGTCTTTCAACGGTGATGTTGGGCCTCAGGACAGTTGTCCTTGATTCGGGCGCATCACCGGCGGAATATTTTTACGGCACCACACTCAGAATTCCTGGTGAATTTGTACTACCCGAGGATTTGTTCGAGGAGAGAAGCTTCTTTTTAGAAGAGTTCAGAGAGCATATGCGCTTGGTGAAACCAATTTCGGTCGAGCACCGTCACAAACCCAAGATATTCGTTTTCAAAGATTTGAGTAGTTGTTCTCACGTTTTCATGAAAATAAACACTATTAAAAAATCCTTGGAAAGTCCCTACTCAGGTCCTCACAAAATATCAAGCCAAGACTCTGATCGAGTTTACGAAATAGACATTAACAGAGTTAATAAACGCGTTAGTGTCGAAAATTTAAAACCGGCGTATTTTTTGAGCGAAAATTTCGACGTTGTAAATAGTCCTGTAAATGATAGTGACAACAAGCAAAACGTATCAGGTACTGATCGAAATAACCCTCTGCCTACGCAAGTGACCGTTATCGACAAAAACGACAATTCGGTTGCCTGGTGGGGACTATGGGAATTACATTCAAAAGCGCTAAAGTGGAGATAAGTCAGCGTACGCAGAGGGATAACAGACCTGATTTATCAAAAACAAAAGTACTTCGCACTTATGTTAATAGAAAGAAAGTTACTTCGAAAGCACAGTGGGCCAGGATCGTCGAATTTTGGCCAAAATACAATTTTTCAACTTGCAAATATGCACAAAAGAATTTATCCACAGTATTTAATAGTAAATAAGGAATTTATTGCATAAAGGATTTGTTAAATAATAAAAAATTGTGTCTTCTAGAACTATTTAAAGTTTAACATTTAAGATAAAATAATAAAATCTTTTTGATTGAAATACTTAATATATTTAGAAATAAATTAATTATTTTTGTATAAGTACTTATTTTTTCTCATCAACAGATATATTAAAGTAAAAATCAAAATGGCGGTCATAAAAAATTTTTAATTAATCAATTTCAATGAAACATAGGTATGTAGAGGTTTTTCGTGTTGCTGATTACGAATCTGTTGTCAGATTTTAAAAATATAAAAATGAGCACTGTGTTTCTGAAATCAGATTTAGATATGAAATGGAGTGTTTACCTGATCCATGGAAATAAAAACAGATTCTCCAATAGGACTACATGCGCACCTGATATACCCACGCTATAAACTATATACCTACACCGAAAAAAATGCCTAGGACCCGTATACCAGGAATTGACTAGGTTTCCTAGTTACGAGAGGAGCCAACTATAGAATCCTGGTCAAAGTAATAAGATTCAAGCATAGTTAAAGTGACCAGGAAAATTAGTCGATGTAATCAGGAAAAAATAGTCAAATTGACTAGGAGAATAATATTAGATTTACACTGTGTATCATAATTATTTGAAATTGCTAATCAAATTCTTATTATCAAATAAAAGAGAAAAAACTAATTAAAAGAAAAAAATTAATTATTGTATTTGAACATATTTATATTTGACTTTGTATTTGTATACCTTAGAATTAATTTAAACTTATGAAATAAATATTTGACGCAGGGGGGACGCGAACACCTGAACCTAACGAATACGCACTTTGAAACCCGGAACGATAAACACTACACTAAACACGACTTGGTATTTTAATTTTTTAATAGACACTAGATTTTCGAGTCAAAATACAATACTTAATCAGATGATGTTTTATACATTTCGAGTACACAATTTTATACACTTGTCAAAAACTATTTATTTTTAATTATTTATGACATTCAAATGAAAATAAATTTAAATACACAAATTATTGCAAAGGTAAATTTTCAAACACACTGCGCGATTAAAATAGTAAAAATGTTGTCACCACGTGCGTAAAAATTTCGACGATTTATATTGAAACCTAACCAAAAAAGTCTGAAAGAATTGACTAATATAATTAAATAGTTTACTTTCTAAAACATAGACTATCTATATTTCCAGAGGTTCCGAGAAACCAGCAATTTTGATGTATGTAAGAACTCCATTTTATGTACAAAAAATAGACGCGAGTAATGATAAAAAATCGTTTTAGGAAATCACGATAAATGACGCGAAAGATATAGAGGTAAACACTGTCAGAACAGAAGCAGACGCGTGCGCATCATGGAAATAGGCAAAATTACTAAAATCCTAGTCAATTTGACTAGGATTTGCAGGGTTGTTTTTGCCAGGCTTGAATTTGTTGAATCAACCTAGCGATCCTAACCATAATGATTAGGAATCCTTATTACTTTTACTAGATTAAGATTAACACTATAGAGTTATAGTTAATAATACCATTGAGATTTTTTTCGGTGTATAAGTAAACATCAGGTGTAAAAAAAACCAAAAACATTTTTAAAATCTAAAAAAAATACAAAATGGGATCTTTACCTATAACCTCCTTGTGGTAGATCCTGGAAACTACAGTACGTTTTATTTTTGTAGACGAATAACAGGAAATTTTTTTTTATTTTATGAATTGTATATAGACACTAGTTTTGTAATCACCAAGAAAAAAAAAACTTAAAAAAAAAAAAAAAAAATTTTTTTTTTTTTTTTTTTTTTTTTGCTTAAAAACTCCCAAGCAAAAAATTGTAGGCGAATCTCACCCAATCTAAAATCCACTTGAATTCTTACATCAGATTCGTAATCAGCGACCTAAAAAACCCCTAGGTACAAAGTTTTATAAAAACTAATTAATTTTAAAAATTGTATGTCCGCCATTTTGGATCCGCTATTTTGAATTTTTGAAATCTGATATCAGATTCGTAATCAGCGACCCAAAAAACCCATAGATATATACCTATGTTTAATTCAAATTTATTGATTTTAAAATTTTATGTCCGCCATTTTGAATTTTTAAAACCTGACTTCAGATTCGTAATCAGCGACCCCAAAAACTGTAGGTAGCATACTTGTTATTCGTAAATATCTTGCTTTTTTTAAATAATGATTTTTGGCCAAAAATCCCTGACGGATGGGTGAATTACAAAAATACGACGAATTCGTCGTAATTTCGTCGTCACTTCGTATTTCGTTAGAAAATTTTGATAATTAGGTGAAAGCAGTTAAAGAAAACTATTGAAATGAATAAAGGAATATCCCAGGATTAAATTTATCTATTTTTTAGGATAAATTAACGTTTAATTATTGAGAAATTAATGTTTAAAGTAGGAAATGGCAGTTTTAGTGTAGGATGTATGTGTGTGTAAGATCGATATTAGAATAAAATGTTGATATGTCGCCACGCATTTTGCGCGATAGATGGCGGAGGTGACATTTGTCCATGTCTTCAAATTACATGCTTTATCCCAGGCGGAAATTTCCAACCGGCGCGGATCCTAGCCCGTACTGACGCCGGTGTAACTGTACTGGCTCGGAACCGCCTGCCAACCGAATGTGAACGGGCATTCTACCGAATAGTGACTAGGCCAGGAGCGCGCTGGCAACCGGCTCGGAACTGGCATTCTACCGCCCGCTGACCGGCCGGGAGAAGCCGTTCCGTGTATAATTCAACCGGCTGGGACCTGGCACTCTACCGACCGTGGATTTTTCATTTAATAGCCAGCCGAGCGCTGGCATTCTACCAACTGACAACCGGATCGGATCCAAATGATAATTTCAACAAATATCAATAAAAAAAATAATAATTAATTGCAAAAGATAAATACTGATGACAATTCATTGACAGTTCACTTTACACATTTTTTTTATTTTTTTATACACTTAAACGCAATTTTTTATTACATAGACATTTGAAAAATCCTAACGCTTGGGGGTACGGAACCTACGCCTAACCGAATATCTACGCACCGAAATCTCGCACGCTAACCACTATGCTACGCTCGCATGGGACTCTCAAATCTTAAATACTCTCAAGTGTCACTAGCTCAAATAAAACTTGCAGAATTACTACGCGTCAATGATACCGCTATATTTTCAATACTTTATTGAATGTATATTTAGGACTATTTCAATATTTCGTTAAAAAAGAAACTTGTTATATTTTTATTATTATATAATACATATATTGAATAATTGTTTTTCAATATAATAATATTGAACGTAATAATATTAATAATTTTAATTAACATCTCAATAATAATAAATTTATTATTATTAAGATATTATTAATTAACATTAATATTATTGAGAATTAATAATAAATTATCAATATTAATATTAATTAATAATATATCAATAACAATAAATTTATTATTATTAAGATATTAATTAAAATTATTAATATCATTACCTTCAATATTATTATATTGAGAAACAATTATTCAATTATTATTGAGATATTATTAATTAATATTATTATTAATATTAATAATTTATTATTAATTCTCAATAATATTAATGTTAATTAATAATATATAATATTAATTAATAACGAATTTTTCTAATTATTTAATTTTTAAAAAAGTCTCAATAAATAATTACTTAATATATTGATTAGATTCATTTATTAATAATTATTTTCTAAAATAATGCAATTACTTGTAATAATTATTTAATTTATAATGTGACAATAAATGACGAGATCCGCCCCAGTACCGAGCCAGTACAGACTCAACATATCCGTCATTCTTCCGACGCCGCAGAAGAATAAGATCCGCCGGCGGAAGAAATCCAGTACCGAGCCAGTACTGACAATAGTGGGAAGACGGTTCCGACAGTCGGAGCATAATCTGTACCGCGCCGGTTGCTTTTTCAGATCCGAATCGGTACAGACCGTCGGTACTTGCGGTCTGTACGGGCGCGGATCCCAGCCGGTTGTAAACTCCGACGTTCGTCCGACTTTTCCGCCTGGGATTACAGAAAAATAAAAAAGGAAACATAATTTTTATTATGTAAAATATAACAATATAATTCTAGAAATTGTATATTGAAATGAACCTTTTTTTAATTTAATCAATTACAAACACAATTATTAGTATAGTTAATAGAATATAAAAAATAAAAAAGCAGAAAATAAATAATTACCTTTACTAAGAAAAATAAAATAGGCAATTTTTTCCCGTTTTTCTAAAGTTATAAAAAAATTTACTTTTTAGACCAATTAAAATGAGATTCTAACACCTCCTACTTTATGAAAGCAATTTTTTTAGCCGTTGGTTCAACCACGAAGTAGTATAAGGAGACCTAACGGGACATAAAAATCTGCAAACATTTGGGGGGACAGAGATATAGGTAAGTTCTCAAATGCGCCACTGGACAAATGCGCCACGGATCAATTGCGCCACTGGACAAAGGCCCCACATTTGTCATATTTGAGGAAAGTGAAAAGTTTGTTCGAGAGATGGAGCTAGGTGTTCTTGGTATAGAAATTTGTCAAGTGAATTCAATTTCTTGCCAATTTCGCTCCGTATAGTGAAAATAAATTTAAGTGAAGTGTTAATTAACTGGTAATTAATTAAATGTTCTATATTAATTGCGGATAACATTTTTGAGGTAAGTTGCTGTTTTTATTTTATATTAATAATAATAATAATAATAAATATTATTATTATTGTTTAAAGAAATGTGGAAATTTTTTTAAATAACTAATTTCTGAAACATTTTATTTTTAAATCGTTTTTATTTATATTTTTTCTTTGGAATAATTTAATAATTCCTTTAATAATAAGATTTTTTGATATTTTCAAAAGCTCTTTATTTTTATAGAATTAGTTTGTATTTTAATTAAATAACGAGATTAAGAATTCTTTATTGTATTATACTTAATTTTACTTTCATAATTATAAATTAATTGCATTTATTTTAAACTTAGAAAGTACTTAAGTTTTCTTGAAGACAAATAAAATATAATTTATTAACAATTGTAATATTTGCGTCTTTTTCTCTCCCATTACAACGCAACGCAAAACGCTGTCATGGGACTCCACCCTTAATTCGTCGAATGCTCAAAACGTCGAATGATAAAAACGTCGAATGCTAAAAACATCGAATCGTCAAAAGTTCGAAAAAGTTCTTTGTTTTAAATTAATGTCTACTGAAGACAAAGAACTTTTTCAAACTTTTAACGATTCGATGTTTTTAGCATTCGACGTTTTTATCATTCGACGTTTCGAACATTCGACGTATTGACAATTCGATGTTTTTAACATTCGACGAATTGATAATTCGACGTTTTGAACATTCCCCAGTGAGAAATTTCTTACCGGTCCAATATTGGGAGCCAAGAGACCAATCATCGGTCCAATAAAGGCTCCCAATATTAGACCAATATGGGCTGATGCTTGGGATGTAACGGGTTCGCCAAGCATCGGTTGTTAATATTGGTCCAATATTGGCCGAATATTGGCAACCAAGAGAAAAAAATATTTTTAATAAATTTTTTTAATTAAATAATAATAATAAAAAATTAATGTTTATAATTTTTGTTTAATATATTTATTTGTTTAATTATTTATTTTTAATAATTTATGTAAATATTAAATAATTTATTATTTATAAATTATAATTATTTAAAAATGCAGCAGCTATTAGAAAATAGCATTCTGCAAAAAAATTCTATCATTGAAAAATCAATTATAGGCGAGAGATATCTGCGTCATTAAATAGATTCGCAGATGATAGGCAAGAGATATCAGCGTCATTAAATAGATTCGCAGATATACTCTGGTCTCGCGACGAATCTCTCGATACTTATATACACTGGAGTCGCCGTGTCAGTTGCGAGAACGGTTACAGCGTCCCTCTTTTGGCAGAGATAAGAATTGTCACGTAAACTGCGGGTATAATAAGGCGGTCGGTAAAGCGATTTAGCAGTTTACGTGACAATTCTTATCTCTGTTAAAAGAGGGACGCTGTAACCGTTCTCGCAACTGACAAACCGTTCTCGCAACTGACAGTTGAATAATAACTTATAATAATATAACTTATAATATACTTATAAAACATATAAGTATCGAGAGATTCGTCGCGAGACCAGAGTATATCTGCGAATCTATTTAATGACGCTGATATCTCTTGCCTATCATCTGCGAATCTATTTAATGACGCAGATATCTCTCGCCTATAATTGATTTTTCAATGATAGAATTTTTTTGCAGAATGCTATTTTCTAATAGCTGCTGCATTTTTAAATAATTATAATTTATAAATAATAAATTATTTATTATTTACATGAATTATTAAAAATAAATAATTAAACAAATAAATATATTCAACAAAAATTATAAACATTAATTTTTTATTATTATTATTATTAAATTAAAAAAATTTATTTAAAAAAATTTTTTTCTCTTGGTTGCCAATATTCGGCCAATATTAACAACCGATGCTTGGCGAACCCGTTACATCCCAAGCATCAGCCCATATTGGTCCAATATTGGGAGTCAATCGGCGCCCAGCACGGCAACCAATATTGGACCGATATTGGACCGATTAAAGTCTATTGGCAATTTCTCACTGGGTCGTCATATTGACTATTTGATATTTTTAACATTCGACGAATTGATAATTCGACATTTTAAACATTCGACGTATTGACAATTCGATGTTTTTAGCATTCGACTAAATGCCGATTCGATGTTTTTAGCATTCTCTACTAAAAATAAAATCAGGAATCGTCATGAATGGTCAGAATTTCTGAACATTCCTGAACAGTCTCACCACTTCTGACGTTTTCGAACGTTTCTTACCATTCCTAACCAAATACTTTCCAAGCTCCTCCCACATTAATCCCACCATTTTCGAAGCTGTGACCATTTCTGAAATTCTTGACCATTTCTGAAATGTGTGAACACATAACCTATAAAAATTTTGGTACATCTTTCTAATTTTGGTAAAGTCTCATGAAAATTTATATATACATATAAAATCTTTCAAATTTATTTTTTACATTTCAGAATACATTATTCTATTATAAAAATTGTTCTTTTAACTTAACAAAAGTTCTTATTTTTCAAATTGGTATAATTATTGAATTAATTATACCGCAAAAGTAGGTAAATAAATCAAAACATTCGGACCATTCTTTTAACATTATTTAATATATTTATTTAATGTATATTTATAATATATTAATTTAATATATGTATATTTACTTGTAATTATTTAATATAGTTAATTAATAATAAATTTTGTTTCATAATATTAGTAATTTACTATACCAGTCAGTACTTATTATGAGAAGTATTTGCATTATAATTGAAATACAGTTATATTTAAATTATTATTACCCAGTAAGAAACGAAAAATTGAAAAGTATTAAAAAGATTCTATTCTTTTGAATGCCATTTCTGTCCAATACTTTTCTATCCAGTGAGAGCAATATAAATAGTAACGATATCAATCCTCTTGAATACCCAGTAAGGAGACGCATGCATATCCCCTAATCACCAAGTCGTCGAATGATCAAATAGTCGAATGCCAAGTAATCGAATGGACAAAACGTCGAATGCTAAAAACATCGAATGGACAAAACGTCGAATGCTAAAAACATCGAATCGGCATTTAGTCGAATGTTCAAAACGTCGAATGATTAAAACGTCGAATGCTAAAAACGTCGAATCGTCAATACGACGAATGTTCAAAACGTCGAATTATCAATTCGTCGAATGTTAAAAACATCGAATTGTCAATACGTCGAATGTTCAAAACGTCGAATGATAAAAACGTCGAATGCTAAAAACATCGAAGCGTCATGTAGTCGAATGCTAAAAATATCGAATCTTCACTTAATCGAATGCTAAAAACATCGAATTCTCAATTCGTCGAATGTTCAAAACGTCGAATGTTTAAAACGTCGAATGCTAAAAACGTCGAATGTTCAAAATGTCGAATGCTCAAAACGTCGAATGATAAAAACGTCGAATTCTCAAATCGTCGAATGCTCAAATAATCGAAACGCCATCTGTTCGAAATGTCAAGTAGTAGAATGGTAAAGTAGTCGAATGGTAAAGGAGTCGAAACGCCATCTGTTCGAATTGCCAAGTAGTAGAATGGTAAAGTAGTCGAATGTTCAAAACGTCGAATGATAAAAATGTCGAATGCTCAGAACATCGAACTGTTAATTCATCGAATGCTCAAAACGTCGAATGATAAAAACGTCGAATGCTAAAAACATCGAATCGTCAAAAGTTCGAAAAAGTTCTTTGTCTTCAGTAGACATTAACTTAAAACAAAGAACTTTTTCGAACTTTTGACGATTCGATGTTTTTAGCATTCGACGTTTTTATCATTCGACGTTTTGAGCATTCGACGAATTAACAGTTCGATGTTCTGAGCATTCGACATTTTTATCATTCGACGTTTTGAACATTCGACTACTTTACCATTCTACTACTTGGCAATTCGAACAGATGGCGTTTCGACTACTTTACCATTCGACTACTTTACCATTCTACTACTTGACATTTCGAACAGATGGCGTTTCGATTATTTGAGCATTCGACGATTTGAGAATTCGACGTTTTTAGCATTCGACGTTTTGATCATTCGACGTTTTGAACATTCGACGAATGAAAAATTCGATGATTTAAGCATTCGATGAATTAACAATTCGATGTTTTTAGCATTCGAAGTATTGACGATTCGATGTTTTTATCATTCGACTAAATGACGATTCGAAGTTTTTAGCATTCGACGTTTTTATCATTCGACGTTTTGAGCATTCGACATTTTGAACATTCGACGTTTTTAGCATTCGACGTTTTAAACATTCGACGTTTTGAACATTCGACGAATTGAGAATTCGATGTTTTTAGCATTCGATTAACTGAAGATTCGATATTTTTAGCATTCGACTACATGACGATTCGTTGTTTTTAGCATTCGACGTTTTTATCATTCGACGTTTTGAACATTCGACGTATTGACAATTCGATGTTTTTAACATTCGACGAATTGATAATTCGACTTTTTGAACATTCGTCGTATTGACGATTCGACGTTTTTAGCATTCGACGTTTTAATCATTCGACGTTTTGAACATTCGACTAAATGCCGATTCGATGTTTTTATCATTCGACTAAATGACGATTCGATGTTTTTAGCATTCGACGTTTTGTCCATTCGATTACTTGGCATTCGATTATTTGATCATTCGACGACTTGGCGATTAGGGGATATGCATGCGTCTCCCAGTAAGAAAGCAAAGATTAAGAAGCATTAAAAAAATTCTATCCTTTTGAATACCATTTCTGCCCTATGCTTCTGAATTCCGCGACAGTAGTATAATAATATAATACTAATATTGTTGACATTGCATAGAATGTTCAATTACTTTCAAATAACTGCACTCATGAATTTATTTGCTATTTTAAAAAGGAATAATTATTAAATTATCAGTTAAGAGGGTTAAAAGTGTTTAAAGGTCTCTGAAATTTTTAGGTTATGATTTATTGTCTAACAGAATAACGGCCCTGACTCGTTTAAATGACGTTAAATTGGTAAACAATCAATTTTTCAGCAAGTTTTTCTTTGAACACAAACACTTTTTACAAAATCTGCCACTGTATGTATCTTATAAATTACAAAAATCCAGAAGATTGCTTAAATGCATGCAGAAACGCGGTTCCAATGAAAAATTGAAAAGTGATATAATGACAGGCTGTAATAATTTAGGATGGGATAATTGGAAAGCATTCAGAAAAAAATTTTGTCTTTGTTAAAAATTACAAAAAGAATTGAACAGCATTCATTTCACAGGCACACAAAAAAAAAAAGTGTCGTGGCCGAGACACTACAGTAGTATATTCCCATGTATTTTTGGCCGCTGAATCCGAATCTGAAGTCCGAATGCTCAAATTGGTTCTTTTTTTTGAGTTATACTCAAAAAACGACTCAAAACACGAATTTGAACCAAAAAAATTAAAAAAATTTTTTGTGACATGACAATAGCATATTTCCATGTATTTTTTCCCGCTGAATCCGGATTCGAAGTAAGAATTGACAGATGTGCTCAAAATTATGAGCTAAACTCAAAAAACGACTCAAAAAACCGAATTAAAATGACGAAAATGAAAAATTTTTTCTGTGACATTGCAAAAGTATATTCCTATGTATTTTTGCTTGCTGAATCCGAATTCGAAGTCAAAATTGACAGATTTGCTCAAAATTTTAAGATAAACTCAAAAAACCACTCAAAAAAAGACTAAAAAACCGAATTAAGATGAAAAAATTTTTTATGACACTACACTACTATATTCCCATGTACTTTTTCCCGCTGAATCCGAATTTGCAGTCAGAATTGACAGATTTGCTCAAAATTTTGAGATATACTCAAAAAACTGATAAAAATGTAATTTAATATGAATAAAGGAAATTTTTTGCTATGACACTACACTAGTGTATTCCCATGTATTTTTTCACTGTGATTCCAAAGTCAGAATTTTCAAAGTGGCTCAAAATTTTGGATTTCATTAAAAGTGCTCAAAAACATGCATGCTTGTACCTGTAACCAGGGTTTGAGTTCTAAAAAATTTTATGTCATTCTGATAATTCTAACTTCGAATTTGTATTCAGCGTATATAAAATTCAAGAGAATACACTACCGAATACCAGAAAAATGAACTCTTTTGCATTAAATTAAATTTTGAGCATTTTTGGATTTAACTTAAAATTTTGAGCCAATTTAATAATTATAACTTTGAATTTAGAAGCAGATGTAAAAACATGTGAATATACTAATGTAGTGTACTAGCAAGAAAAGTAGAGTTTCTTGACTTTAATTTTTGTAACTTAACAGATTTTCTTGTGTGTCTTAAAATTTTGAGCCATTAGAATAATTCTGACTTCAAATGCGAGATCCGAGTGTAAAAATATATGGAAATACTGTAATGTAGTGTCATAGCAAAAAATTGCCATTTCTTTATTTTAAATCGCTTTTTTTATCAGTTCTTTGAGCTTATCTCAAAATTTTGAACAAATCTGTCAATTCTGACTGCGAATACGGATTCAGCGGGAAAAAGTACATGGGAATATAGTAGTGTAGTGTCATAAAAAATTTTTTCATCTTAATTCGGATTTTTGAGTCTTTTTTTGAGTTGTTTTTTGAGTTTATCTCAAAATTTTGAGCAAATCTGTTAATTTTGACTTCGAATTCGGATTCAGCATGAAAAAATACATAGGAATATACTTTTGCAGTGTCACAGAAAAAATTTTTCATTTTCGTCATTTTAATTCGGTTTTTTGAGTCGTTTTTTGAGTTTAGCTCAAAATTTTGAGCACATCTGTCAATTCTGACTTCGAATCCGGATTTAGCGGGAAAAAATACATGAAAATATGCTATTGTCATGTCACAAAAAATTTTTTTAATTTTTTTGGTTCAAATTCGTGTTTTGAGTCGTTTTTTGAGTATAACTCAAAAAAAAGAACCAATTTGAGCATTCGGACTTCAGATTCGGATTCAGCGGCCAAAAATACATGGGAATATACTACTCTAGTGTCTCGGCCACGACACTTTTTTTTTTTGTGTGCCTGTGTTTTTAGACGAAACGTGGTCCTATCATGGTATAGAAAAGTATTGGACAGAAATGGCATTCAAAAGTATTGGATAATTTCTAGTACACCATACAGAGTTTGAATTATTTCAATCCTTTTCAATTTTTCGTTTCTTACTGGGTAATCATTAATAGAATAATTTCTTACTATAATGATTATTAATAATTTAAATTTAAAATTTATAAAAATTTCAATATTGCATTAATAATTCATTATTATTATAATTTATAATGTTAAATTAAATTAATATTAAATACTAAATTCATTTTAAATGCAGATATAATAATAATTATTATTAATCTGTACTCGTATTCTAGTTTATGAAACATTCCAAATTGTAAAGTAAAGACTTAATTTATTATTGATTCAATTAATAATGTTAATTTTTATTAATTCACATAACCTATTATGACTAAATTGAAATATAATTAATTAATAAAAATTATTTAACAGTTTATTCTGATTTATTGATAATATTGGTAATTGAATTTTACTATTTTACAGTTGCTCTTTATATAGACAGTTGAATCCAGAAATATGTAAGTCGGTTCGGTAGTCGCAGTCGTTAGGGCAGTTAGTTTAGGCACTAGGTTAGGTCATGCGTCAGGGTTCTATCCCCGTAGGGTCCAAATTTTAATTTAATTCCGGGAATTAGTTTCAAGTTGTTCCGTATGTAAACAAACTGATATTAATTAATAAAATATATTTTTTTAAATTTATTTGTTGCAACTTTTTGCATATTGTTTAAATAAATAAAACAGAAGTGGCTTAAAAATATGGTCAAAAATGAGATACAAATGGTCTCAAATAGTCACCAATTATGGGCGGGGTCAACAAAGAGGAGGGGATAGTAGCAAACTTGTGACCACTTTAAACTTCCTCCTGATCAGTTGTGACAGATTTCTGACGAGATCCATCCAGAATCGTAAGAAAACTGGATTAAAGTGGTCAGGCGGCCTGACCATTTGTCTGACCATTCCTGATTTTATTTTTAGTAGGGTTCGACGTTTTGTCCATTCGATTACTTGGCATTCGACTATTTGATCATTCGACGACTTGGCGATTAGGGGATATGCATGCGTCTCGAATTCTTTTTTAGTCTAAAATCAATAATTTAATGAAATTTCTCATCCCTGGTATTTACATATAATGTTTCCGTATTTACCGATTATACGGAAATATTATATGTAAATACCAGGGATGAGAAATTTCATTAAATATTATTGATTTTAGACTAAATAAGAATTCTTATCTATATATATTTTCAATTTAGATGAGATGAGATTTCTAACGCGGAAGAATTCAAATAAATAAAAGTTTGATGCAAATTATAGAAAATGGAAAATAAGACAATTAAAAATAATGCCAAATTACAATTCGGTATATGGGAAATTATTTTTCGTTAAATTTCAGTAAAAAATAATGTAAATAAATTTATAATTTGTTATATTAAACTTTAGTGTAAAATTTATTTTGTATTAATAAAATACTTGTGTATATTAATTTAGTACTATACAATTTATGGTATATAAAAATTCTGAAACATTATTTTTTGATTATTTAACAAATGAATTAATTACTAAATGTATAAGATTAGATTTTATGTATATTAACATTAGATTAAAATTTGATAAGATAAATTAAATATTAAGTAAAATTAAATAATGTCAAAATTAAAAATCTCATAAATCATAAATCAAATATTTTAAGGTTATGCTATTTTTAATTTACATTAAACAAGAAATTTGTTAAACTACAATTTTAAAGAAAAAGAATTGGTTTCAGATATCATTAATACATTTTAAAAATAGGTTAGTTTTCATTTCATCAATATTGAAATTACTCTAAACAATAATTCTAAAAAACTGATTTTATTTCAAAGTGTACTTTAGTTGAATTAATATTGTAAAACTTTCAAAATCTATCAAAAAAAAATTTTTCAAAAGAAAATTTTGTTATACTAAAGTTATGGCAGAAAGACATTCTGATAGGAAGTGCTTGAATAAAAAACTATTTGATATAATTAGATATATAGAAAATATAAAATAAAACAAATAAAAATTACACTATACAACGATTCAGTTTATTATACATTGAATTACATTTATTAATAATAAAAATTAGTTTATATTAATTTACGTAATGTATACTTAAACATTACATTAAAATTTAATTTTTAATATTATAATTTTGTTATAAATTAATTAAAAATATTAAATTTATTAAAAACACAGATTCATAAACATTGTTTTTAGGTTACACAAACTTTTGATTCCTAAAGAAATATGCAATATTAAATTTCGTAAAAGTTCACATTGTATTAAAAAATAATTTGACAAAATGAAAAAAAGGTTTAATCAATATTCAAACAAGTTTTAAATAGAATTTGTCAAAAATAATATTACGTTACAAGGAAAACAGTGACAACTATAATTAAGTTAATTCAAATTTCTTTAAAATTAAATTTGAAATCTTTATTTAATTCAGCATTTAAAAATTACTTTCATTATTACCTAACAAAAATTGAAATTATATCAATAAATATTACTCCATTAAGAAAATTCGCAATAATAAACATTTAAATATTCGAAAATAATATTTATTATTGATTCGTTTACAAAATTATTATTTTAAATATTTATTCTAAAGAAACTAATTTATTTAAAGCTACACTTATATTTAATCTACTTTATAAAACTAGAAAATAAGATTTAAAAATTTTGTTACATAAATAATAAAACTGACACGAATCGCAGTAATTTAAAAGTATTGATTATTATAATTCATTATAAATATGATTTGTTTACATTCACATTAGGTTAAATGTCATTTCAGAAGCAACGAATTTCGTTCAGTTTACAATTTGTTTCAAATGAAATTAGTGAAACTTGCAATTTTTTTGTTGTGAATTAGACTTAATAGTCGTTATGCTCTTTTCTATCTGGGAAGAAGACCTGCATCCCGATTGTAAGATTTTCCGATGCATTTAGTTGTTAATTGTAAGTACGAAGATGTGGGAAGAATAAAACTTGTGAATTAATGAATATGAATATATAAAGAGTGCATTTAACATATTTTTCTTTTTTTTAATGATTGGTTATTGTTTTTTTTATATAAAATTGACGAAGTGAATACAAGGAAAGACTCGTTTCGCGTCGCGTCGGCCATTTATTTTGATAGGTTCCGCGCCTGCGTTCCTTTATTGTGAAAATTTCGAAGTAGAGGACTGAGTCCAATTTCTCTACTATGCACACTGCAGCGCGCCTTATAATCTTTGCCTGTGTTTCTAATGCTGTTTACAGTGACATTTGAAACTATAAGGCCCTCTATACTCTATACGCAATACCCTAAGATGCTTGATGGAAATGAATTAATGTACTTTTACTGGACTGAGTCCAGCTTTTTCAATATTGACTCCCAGTTTTTCAAACCCCCAGGTGCGAAAAGTTGGTCGGGCCATGGTCGCGCCGACCAAGTGGATAGTCGTGCCGACCTTCCCTGCTGGAAGTAAATAGATAGAAACCTTTTCTCTTTTAATCCCTTTCTATTGCTAATATAGAAAGAGATATGAATATTGTATAACTTTTAATCTCTTACCTATACTTCTTTATGCCTTTCTATTCCTACCTTTATCAACTTGTTCGCTATTTCTTTTAATCACCTTTTTTGAATAACTTTTAATAGCCTTTTTAAACCCTTCTATCTCTTTTTATATACAATCTTATTGCAACTTTTTGTTATCCCTTTCAATCACCTTTTCTCTATTACTTTTAAAATCCTGTCTATTTCCTTGTATCTCTTTCAATGTTAGACCTTATAGACACTATTCTTTATACCTATTAATAACCTATTCTCAATACCTTTTAATAACCTGTCTATAAACTTTTATATCTTTTTATGACAGAAGTTCTTGATATAATCTTCTTTGTCCACATTTATAACCTTTTCTTAATAACTATTGATATCATATTTATACCCTTCCATCGCTTTTTATGTAGGATCTTATTAACACTTATTTATTCCCATTATTAAGATAGAAATGCGAGACTGCAAAACTTTAAACTTTTTCTATTCCTTTTTATCATTCTTTTTTCCGAATGGTATTCTTTTTATCTTTTTCCAATCCCATATTCTATCTCCTTACTTCATTTAGAAGAGATATATAGGGATAGACAAGAATATGGGGATTTGAGGAGATATAATAAGTTATCTCTTCTAATCTACTATAGTATATCCCTTTCTATATACATACTCATAAAGATATACGCGCATGCGTCGATTTTCCCAGCTGTTATGTGTCATGGCGTCGGGTCAGTAGATCCGTAGATCAGAAAGCGTGTGTTATGCACTGTGCGATTTTACGTTTTTGTTTGAGTTTAACTTTCATATTTTTGTAGTTTATTGTAAATATATTTAACCAATAAATGCTTATCAGTAATAGACAACCAAAATTAGTTTTAAACTCACACAGCACCGAAACTTTTCTAAAAATATATTAAAGATTTACTTGCAAATTTTTTATAGTTAATAGTAATGAATTAGAACAACACGATTAAGAAACTCAATTAACAACAATAGAGAAAGTTTTTAATTGAAATTAATCGATTTCTTCTATAAGGGATATCTCTGTTTTTACTTTCCTGTGGATTAGAAAGGATGTGAAAATGGATAGAGAAAGATAGCAATGTGTGAATAGAAAGAGATAGAAAAGTTCTATCTTCTTTAATTCACCACTTTGCATCCCCAATTTCTTATCTCTTTTTATATATTTTTTTCTATATATTTCTATATCTGAAACTGTATATAAAGAGATTAGAAGGGATAAAAAGATATATAAATATAAGGTTATAGAAAGAGATAAACAATTTGTATCTCTTTTAAGTATCCATTTTGCATCTCCAAACTATTATACCTTTTAATCTTTTTTTATCCCCTTTTTTTAATCTCTTTGTATCTCTTTACTTCCAGCAGGGTTGGCAACCAAAGGTCGGCCGAACTAGCGAATTGTAACACCCGCCGTCCAGTGGCTGACATGGTCGGGCCGACTATGGCTGCCAAAGTCGGACCGACCAGGGGTGCCAAAGTTTTGCCAACCATGTGAAAGAATGTCGGCTTGACTTTGGCAACCATGGTCGTGCCGACCTTGGCAGCCAAAGGTCGGCCGAACTAGCGAATTGTAACACCCGCCGTCCAGTGGCTGACATGGTCGTGCCGACTATGGTTGCCAAAGTCGGGCCGACCAGGGGTGCCAAAGCTTTGCCGACCATAAGAAAGAAGGTCGGATTCACTTTGGCAACCTTGGTCGTGCCGACCTTGGCAGCCAAAAGTCGGCCGACCGATTGCAAAAAATTATTAATTATTTATTATTATTATTAATTATTATTATTCATTATTTATTTGTTTATTGTATACATCTTAACACTAAACGCAATCTTACACATAAATACAAATTAAAATTTCTAACGCTCGCAGGAATCGAACTCGCAACCTAACGCACCGAAGTCTAACACGCTAACCATTACGCTACGCTTACATGAAAGCCTAAGAACAAAAATGATTTTATAAGCTGCAACTTCAAACTGACCATCGGCCCGACTCTGGCCAAAGTCGGCCCGACCAAGTGAAATTAGGTTTTTTGCACTCTGGCTGCCATAGTTTTACCGACCGTCGGCCCGACTCAGGCCAGAGTCGGCCCGACCAATTGAAATTAGGTTTTTTAAACTCTGGCTGCCATAGTTTAACCCACCATCGGCCCGACTCAGGCCAAAGTCGGCCCGACCAACAGAAATTAACCTTTTTAAACTCTGGCTGCCATACTTTAGCCGACCATCGGCCCGACTCAGGCCAGAGTCGGCCCGACCAACTAAAATTAGGTTCTCTAAACTTTGGCACCCATAGTCGGCCCAAACTTGGGTGGAAACAGTAACCAAAGTTGGCCCGACTTTGGCTGCCGACCTATTGGCAGCCATAGATGGGCCGACCTGCGCCCGACCTTCCAACTCTGGCGGCCGACCAAAATTCGCACCTGGGCCTCTATTTTTCTCATTGTATTTCAATTATTATTATTTCTATGAGGAAGCAAAGTGTTCATGAAATGAACATTAAAATTATAAAAATGTACCACTTGTCAGCGGTTTTTAATTATTTATTTATTATTTTTAAATTATTTAATTATTTATTAAAATAATAATAAAAAATGTATATATTTATACATTTAAAAAAATAAAAAAAATTTTATTATTAATAATACATAATAGTAAAAATAATTAATAAATAATAATTTATTATTATGATATACCTATTAATTAATAATTTATAATATATTAATTAAGTGTCTGATGTTATTGTTGAAGAATAATGTTTTTAAAATTCTTGAAAAATATTTTTATACATAGTTAATAAATCAAACGATGTTGTTGTTATTAATAGTTGCCGGTTTAATGCCATTATAACAAATTTTGTTTGTTTTTTAATTCCTTCGCAGTACTAATTTGGTGTTATGCCAGTTTTCTGCCAGTACTAGCTGATTTTAATACTTCTTTAACTCCGACGTATTACTGATTCGGTTTTGGAGTCAGTATACTCCCAGTCCCAGTAAAAAAGGATTTTTTAATATAGCATTTTGGACGATTGAGCAAGCCGTCTGCTCAATTGTCCAAACGGCATTTGGACAATTGGACTGGTTCCTCAATTATCCGATGCATTAGGTCCAATCATCCCAAATGTTTTTCGTGGCTAAAAAACTGCTGAATTAAGAAAAAAAGTACTGAAATGTTACAGAAACTTTAGAGAATTCTTAATTCCAGACAAATACAGAAAAATTAGGTATAAAAATACCTCGAGTCAGGAAAAAGAACAAGATTTCTAAAATATCACTTTTTAACTGACAGTGCAATGCTGTACTTGGAATTTAGTTGGCAAAGAAGTGAGGATTCTGATAAAGAGAAACACTTCATTATCCTCTCTCAATACTCCTCATGTGGTAATATGTATATATGTAGATTTTCAATAATAGTGTATTAACAATAATATTTTATTTTGCTGAATTCTCTCTTTTTTAAAATGAGAAACCGAAATCTACAATATATTACCACATGAGGAGTATTGAGAGTGGATAATGAAGTGTTTATCTTTATCAGAATCCTCACTTCTTTGCCAACTAAATTCCAAGTACAGCATTGCACTGTCAGTTAAAAAGTGATATTTTAGAAATCTTGTTCTTTTTCCTCACTCGAGGTATTTTTATACCTAATTTTTCTGTATTTGTCTGGAATTAAGAATTCTCTAAAGTTTCTGTAACATTTCAGTACTTTTTTTCTTAATTCAGCAGTTTTTTAGCCACACTGAAAAAAAAAATTATTTGAATCAAATAAAAATTATTTGATTCAAATAAATCATTTATTTGGTTATATTCCAATAAATGTGTATTTGAACCAAATACATAAATATTTGAACTAAATATTTTATATTATCGCACCAAATAATTATTTATTTGAATCAAATACAAACAATTCAAATCAAATAAATAGAATATTTGAATCTAATAAATAATTATTTGAATCAAATTCAAAAATTATTCAACTCAAATATATATTTATTTGACCCGAATATTTTATTTAATTGTATTAAATAACTATTTATTTGAATCAAATACAACTAATTCAAATCAAATAAATAGAATATTTGAATCTAATAAATGATTATTTGAATCAAATTCAAAATATATTCAACTCAAATGTATATTTATTTGACCCGAATATTTTATTTAATTGTATTAAATAACTATTTATTTAAATCAAATTCAAATTATTTTAATCAAATAAATCGAATATTTTAATGTAATAAATAATTATTTGAATCAAGTATGAAAATTATTTCATTCAATATTGATAATTTCAACATCAACAAATATTAATAAAAAAATAACTAATTGCAAAAGATAAATACTGATGACAATTCATTGATAGTTCACTTTCACATTTTTTTATACACTTAAACGCAATTTTTATTACATACACATTTGAAAAATCCTAACGCTTGGGGGTACGAACCCCACGCCTAACCGAATATTCACGCACCGAAGTCACGCACGCTAACCACTATACTACGCTCGCATGGGACTCTCAAATCTTAAACACTCTCATGTCTCACTAGCTGAAATAAAACTTGTAGAATTACTACAAGGCAGTGAACAATTTTGCCGCTATATTTTCAATACTTTATTCAATGTATATTTACGAATATATTTCAATATTTCTTTAAAAAATCAACTTATTGTAATATTTTTATTTATATATTTTTTCATAATATTAATTATTATGTCAATAATAATAAATTTATATAGTAATAATATAAATTTATTTGTAATAATTATAAATAAAATAAATTTATTGTGTCAAATAATTTTTATTTGCATCAAATAAACGAAATATTTGGGTTAAATAAATGAATGAATAGTTTCAAGTAACTCATTATTTTCGTTTCAAATAATTATTTAATTGATTGAAATATTTTTTTATTTGTCTTGATAAAATGTATATTAGCTTTAAATAATGAATTATTCGGATTAAATATTCCAGTCTATTAGAATCAATAAAATAAATTTACTGAATCAAATAATTCTTACTTGCATCAAATAAATGAAGTATTTGAGTGAAATAAATGAAAGAGCAGTTTCAAATAATTCATTTTTTTCGTTTCAAATAATTATTTAATTGATTGAAATATTTTTTTATTTGTCTTGATAAAATATTATATTAGCTTTGAATAATAAATTATTCGGAGCAAATAATTCCGCTTATTTGAATCAATAAAATAAATTTATTGTGTCAAATAATTTTTATTTGCATCAAATAAACGAAGTATTTGAGTGAAATAAATGAAAGAATAGTTTCAAATAATTCAATATTTGTATTAAATAAATTTATTTATTCAATTCAATTAACTATTTATTTGAATCAAGTACGATTTATTTGGTTCAAATAAGTATGATTCAAATAATTGCAGATATTTAAATCAAATACATATTTTTTTGATCCAACTAAAAAGTATTTAAATCAATTAAATATTTTTCAAATAATTTGAATTATTTGAATCAAATAAATTTTTTTTTCAGTGCACGAAAAACATTTGGGATGATTGGACCTAATGCATCGGATAATTGAGCAACCAGTTCAATTGTCCAAATGCCGTTTGGACAATTGAGCAGACGGCTTGCTCAATCGTCCAAAATGCTATATTAAAAAATCCTTTTTTACTGGGGTACTGATCGGGTTCCGAAAGTCAGTACTGAGTCAGTACCATGCCGGTGTTTAACTCCGTCCTAACTCCGGACACTTCTACTTGGGTAAGTGGGATAATTTTGTCAACTAAGGGTTTTTAGAATTAGAAGAAGGAGAAATCCTTCAGGCCCATTGGACGTTGCATTTTACTGACAATTTTGATTCTCACGACAGTCTCATGAGAACGGAAATGGTCTGGAATTTAATATTTTACTGAAATAGTTTTTATAACAAAAATATATAAATTATAATTATATTGTAAAAGAAAGAATTATTTATTTATATTTTATAATTATAATTCATTTATAGTTATAAGTGTCTGATATAAATCGTATAAATGACGACTATATTGGTCCTACATTAATATGTTACTAGTTATATGTATTTGTATACATAACTATACATATACTATACACATTTACATGCAACATAACGGCGTTGGAGGTCAAGAACTGTCAGTGTTGCCAACCCACTTTCCTGTATGTTTCCTGTATTTTCCACTTTGATCAGTTTTTTAAAAAACTAAGCACTTAATCAAAAAAGTGGGCCTTTACCTTAGTATAAAATTAAATAAAGAATTAGTAAAAATTTACTTTGTCTCGATACGATGTTTCTATGAGCCACAATATGGTTATTACAATGACAATTTACAGATGTAGGTGACTTGATTTGGGGCAAAAATGGCCGCACAACAGAAAGGTGGAGTAAAGCGGGTTGCCTACGTAAAGGCATAACAGTATGATAAAACAGGGCAGTAACTTTTTGTTTGTTGAAAATTATAAAAATAATATTTTGCAATGATAAAAACTAATATAAAGAATGTAAATAAAGGGATTTTTGTTTATAAAAATATACATAATATATAAAATATGTTAAATTAAAACGAAAAATATGAAAAATTTTTTTTTTTAATTTTGTTATTCATTAAAATAATTTTTTAAAATGATTAAAAATTAAAATTGCTAATTAGTACCTCTAGAGGTACAATTTATTAAATTGTATAATTAATAAAAATATTAAAAATGACAAATATACAGAATTTTGAAAAAATTAAATTATTTTTAAAATTTATTGAATATTTTTGTATTATTTTGGCAAATTAGGGAGCGTTCACAAATTACGTAACATTATAAAGGGGAGGGGGGGGTCTAGCTATTTGTTATGTACAGCAGAAAAAATGGCGCTAATGTATGTAACAGTGTGTTACATGGGGGGAGGGGGGGTCAAAATTTTCAAAAATTAGCGTTACGTAATTTGTGAACGCTCCCTTAGCTAATTAGTAATTAGAAAATTATATAAAATTAAAAATTATTCATTATCCCTTTAACGCTTAAATGGTCAAAATTTTGGCATGAAGTTTAAGGGGAGGTTCTCATTGCGGGGGCCAAAATAAACACAAAATTTGACAATTTTTTGCGAGGAACGGCTATGACTTAACGATGTAATTTTTTTTCTAAATAAAGATACATTCTTAAACTTTTAAAATATATATTTCATTTTCAAAAAAATGCAAAATGGCGGCCAATATGGCGCATCTAGAAAATAATGTTTTTTTAAATAGGGAAAACGGTGGGCATTCTACACTGCGCAATTTTTAGTCTAAAACAAAAACTCAAAATTTTTTATAAAGGTGACATACTAAAGAATAGGTTATACCTATAAAATAGTTAAAAAGTTTATAAAATGGCAAAATGGCGAACACATTTTTAAAAAAAACTGCGTTATCGCATTATTTTTCCATATTTGACCTCTTGTAAAAATCTCTATTGTTAACAATTTTATCATATTATAGGTATAACCCCAGTAGAATTTAGTTACCTTTAATTATCCGCAAACCCAAAGTTGATTGATTAAATAGTTTAGACGCTACGATGCCCACCAGTTTGAAAAATCTTGTTTCGAGAAAAACGCGTTTAAGGTTTGAGAAACATTTTTGTGCAATAATTGTATTCTTTGCAATTCTTTGTTCAATTTGCGTATATGATAAATATCTATAGGTATTTAGGGTCGCTCTTTACGATTCTGAGGTCAGATTTGCAAAATTTTTAAAAATTGATTCGATTTGCCTGACATTTGTTACTCAGTGCTCGGGACGGCGGTGAGTTCAAGACTTCATAAAAACGAAAATATTCTTCGGATCAAAAAATCGCTATACACACATATTCTACATATATATATAGCTTTAAAAAAATACAATAAAAAAGAAATCAATTTTTTTGACTCCCGCAATGGGAACCTCCCCTTAAAGACTTATTTCGGTACTTAAAAATCAATAGAAAAATTCACGAAACATTATTTATGTTTTCATATGCGCTCCATTGAATTATAATGTAAGACACTTCACACATTTAAATGTGGTGTAATTGTAATTTAGATTCATTAATCATAAATTGAACAATCTATATTAATAAAATCAGACTTTTGTCTGTACATTCCCAGTAAAAAAAATTCGATACACGTGCTCCGGAGTTCGTATACGAGCTCGGTAGCTCGTATGAGAAATATGAGAAAACTCTCATACGAGCCTTTTCCGTAATGAGAAGTGTATAGATACTTGTATACGAGGTGACTTTTAAAGCATTTTTCTTAATATAACACTATTTTAAAGTAAATGTAGATAATAGAAATGAATTTTTAAAGTAAAACAAAGCTAAATTTATAAGGGAAATGAAGTTTTAAGAAAAAAAGGATAATTTTATTCAAAAAATTTATTCACACTGAAAAAAGGTTAGAATTTGATAATTCCTTGTTATACTCTAACTTACCGACATTAGATATTTCTCGTATACGGTAAGCAGATT
This sequence comes from Leptopilina heterotoma, assembly GCF_015476425.1. Lineage (NCBI taxonomy): Eukaryota > Metazoa > Arthropoda > Insecta > Hymenoptera > Figitidae > Leptopilina > Leptopilina heterotoma. The sequence continues at coordinate 1,315,771 of NW_025110916.1, forward strand.
TTGTATTAAATTTAATTATTTTATATAAGAACATATATATAATAAATGAATAATAATATATTATTAATTAGTAATGAAAAAAACTTATTTATTCTGCCGCCAATACAAAATCGTGCTTACCGCATCTGAGAAATATCTAATGTCGGTAAGTTAGAGTAACAAGGAATTATCAAATTCTAACCTTTTTTCAGTGTGAATAAATTTTTTGAACAAAATTGAAGGGCTACATAAAATAAGGGGACGAACGCGTGGTTGAAAGGAATAATATCAGTCAGGTAGCAGTGAGCGGCTCAAGGCTTGTCACTGCTACCCGACTGGTAATATCCCTTCCAAGCCTCGCGTTCGTCCCCTTATTTTATGTAGCCCTTCAATTATTCTTTTTTTCTTAAAACTTCATTTCCCTTATAAATTTAGCTTTGTTTTAGATGAGAAAATTCATTTCTATTATCTACATTTACTTTAAAATAGTGTTACATTAATAAAAATGCTTTAAAAGTCACCTCGTATATAAGCTTCTCATTACGGAAAAGGCTCGTATGAGAGTTTTCTCATATTTCTCATACGAGCTACCGAGCTCGTATACGAACTCCGCGGTCCGTGTATCGAATTTTTTTTACTGGGTTGCACGAAATTAATTTTTTCTAGCATAATTTATTTATTTGAACAACGGAGAATCCAAAAATGGTAATAGAAAATTTCCTCTCTGTATGTATGTATGTATGTATGTATGTATGTATGTATGTATATATGTACGTATGTATGTCCGCAAAATTTTGTTCGCGTATAACTTGAAAACGTTTTGACCGATTGAAGTAAAATTTGGCAATCTTTTAGGTATTGGTCTGACTTAAAATATTAGCTATATTTGATGAAAAAATATTAAGATGAACAAAAGTTATAAATTTTTCAAAAAATTAAAAAAAAATTTTTTTTTATTTTTGCAGATTGGCATAAATTTTTTAATTTATTAATAATATAAATGATTTTAAGGATATATAACAATAAATTGAATTAAAAAAAATATTAATTTATGAAAAAAAAATTATGAATTTTCCAAAAAATTCGAATTTTTTTTTTTAATTTTGCCAGATTGCTGTAAATTAATCAGTTATGACTTTTGTAAAATATATATAAACAATTAATTTACAGATTTTAAACTTATTTGTTAGAATGGGAGGTATTCAATTTTTTCAAAAAATTAAAAAAATGGAAAATTTCCAAATTTTATATTTTTTAATGTATATCTTTTAAACTTTTTGTAATTAAATATTGCATGTTATTTAGTCACATTTTAGCATAACTTTGAAAAAAAACTGTCCTATAACTATAAGATGGAAGTATGTATAAAAATGTTTTTAATATCAAAAAATTGAAAAATTATAATTGAGAGACCAATTACTATCAAGATTAATTCAGTAGTATTTTTGGGGTCTCTGATAAACTTTTGACGTCAAAATAATGGAATTTAGAATTATTTGTTTATTTAATTAATAAAAAAATTTTCAATTGCAAAAACTTCGAAAATATTAAAAATGGAGATTTTTTATGATAAAATTGATACTGCAGGAATTCAAGAATACCTGTGATACGATACACTGAAAAAAAAGTTCATTGAATCAAGTAAATGCATTTTCTTGACCTGATTTATTTGAAACAAACCCATATTTTCTTATTGGAAGAAATTTATTTTCTTGTGTCAAGTAATTTTGAGCATTGATCAAAGTTATTGAAATAAGAAAATATGGGTTTGACATAAGTAAATATCTTACTGTTTCAAACGAACTGTTTTACATGCGCCAAGTCTCGAAAAAGTATTAAATCAAGAATATCATGTTCTCACGTCAAGTAATTTACCTTGAGTCATTTGGTATCTTGAGTCAAATAATTTTTTTATTTCCTTTAAAGCAACTATTTATTTCATCCAACACCCATAGTCTTGAGCCAAGAAAATGGGAAGATTAATACAAGTTAATAATTGTTTCAACTCAATTAAAAATTATTTTGTTTCAAAGAAATATTAATTAATCTAAGAATTTCTTTTACTTGAAGCATTTCTATATTCTCATGTTTCAAAATCATTAATTTCTTGCGAGAATGTTATATTTTCTGGAATGAAATATTTTATTTATTCAATTCAATTAAGTGTAAGATCTTGAATTAAATCATTCTTTTGTTTCCTTTAAAAAAGTTTTTACTTAATTCAACGCTCATATAATCCTGATTCAAGAAAATACGAAGGTTAATATAAGTAAATATTTGTTTCAAGTTGATTAAAAATTATATTCAATTAATCCCATATTTATTTGAAGAAAGAAATTCATTTTCTTGTGTCAAGTAAATATTAGCATTGAACAGAATTCTTGAATTAACAATTTAGTATTTGGCAGAACTCAATATGTAATTATTTCAACCAAATATTTTACTTTTCCGAAGTACCAAAAAGTATTGAATCTAGAATATCATGTTCTTAAGCGAAATAATAAAGTATTGTGTGGAGAATTCATGTTTCTTGAATCGAATCATTTTATTTATTTGCTTTGAAACTTTTTTTTATTTAACACAATGCCGGTGTTATTGATCCAAGAAAATATTTTTCTTCAAATGTATATGCAACTTAAATATCAGTTTTTGAAAACTGTCCATTGAGGCTAGGATGGCATAGTGGTAGCGTGACGGCTTCTGGTGCGTGCAACCCGAGTTCAATTCCTCCAACCGTGGAAAATTTTCTTTCAAGGTATATATTTGTTGTATTTGTGTTAAGTAATAATTAAATGTAAATATATATGTAAAATAACAATTATTTAAATAAAAAATATAAATGTTAATTAATTAAATAATAAAAATGTTTGACCTAAGTATTAGAAAAGATGGGATGGGGGTAAGGGGGGGGGGTAATTTAAGTAAATAATTTACTTGTATTGAGAAAGTATTTTTTTGATTGAAATCTATAAATTTTCTCAAATCAAGAAAATATTTTCTTGGACAGAGAACATTATACTTTCTTGATTTGATACATAAATGATTTCGAATTAATATATTCTGCATTTCTTACATGCTACTTAATTTCTTGATCGAATTCCATATTTTCTTGGATCAAGAATATCTGCGTTCTCTCACAAAATAAATGTTTTCTTCATTTAAATCTTGAATTACTTGAACGAATGTTACAAAAAATTGAATGAATCAAATAAAATAATTCAATTATCTATATATATTCTTAGAACAAGAAAATATTTTATTCATTTAATACATTTTATATTTCGTACAAGTCGATTAACTTCTTGGTCGAATTCCATATTTTCTTGGATCAAGAATATCTGTTCTTCTCCCAAATATCCTATGTCAAGAAAATCGTTTTCTTGAATCAATACTTTAATAGTCTTGGCCGTATTCAATCCCACGATTTGCTTCAACCAAGAAAAATTTTCTTGGTTCAATACTTTTTTTTTCAGTGTACTTGCATTATGATACTGGGAAAAAACTTAGATAGTAAAAAGTTATGTTATTTTAATTCTAGATTTACACTGAAAAACTGTTGGTAGAGCTGTTCGCCCAATGCGGTGAACTGCTGCGTTAAAAAGAAACGCACAGCTCACTTTATTTTTGGGCGAGTTAATCTCCTTTTTGGACGAGCAACTCTCCTTTTTGATAGAGCTGCTGCCCTTTTTGTCAAGCAGCCGCTCGCCAACGCCATTAGTAGTCAAGTTTAGGAGAGCAACTAGCCTAATTTTGATAGAGCTGTGAGTTTAAAGTTAAGTAGCGCTGCACAACAGTCAATAGCGGAACTGCTGTACCAACAGTTTTTCAGTGCATGCGTCTCAGTTTTTTTCATGACGTGTATACACGTCATCCACAGTCAAGGAGTTAAGAGGTTAAAATTATATATTTTTTCATCTTCATATTTTAGAATTTATTTTCATAATATTTATAAATTATGTAGTCCATCCTTTGTTTTCATAAAAATAATTTTAAAAATCGTCAAAAATATATAGGTTATATGAAATCATTAATCGCCTTAATCTAATTAGTTGTCAACAATACTGTTACTGAAATAAGTAAAAAGATTTGTATCAACAACATATATGTACGCTTTTACTTTACACAGTTTTGTTAATAAGAAGAAAGATGAAAAAACATAAAATACTTTAAAATAAAAACTTGACGAGTGCATTCTACGTTGTATTAAAAGTCAAACTATAGCAGAAAGTATAAAGACGTACTGCGCATGCTCCCGACGACTACTGGAATCTAACAAACTGCCTGGTTACTACAACCAGGCTTCATTTTCCTACAACTTTTCACTAATGTTGTGCTAACAGGTGTTCGTACCGTTGAAGACAAATTTCACCACGGATCATGGTTGTCATAACTAGGATTGTTTTATTTGGAAATTTTAGTTAATATAACTAAATTCCTGGTTACTGTAACCAGAAAACATGTTACAGAGACAATTTTAAGTTGGTCCAGTAACTCCATTTCATTAACCACTTTTTTAGGGTTATATTAATAACCTGGGTCCATTTCTCTCAGTGTAGTAGCATGAGCACCAATCGTAAATTACATTTTTTATTCTCCTAACTATTTACTACTTTAAAACAAGAAACAATTGTAAATTCTTTTATTACATAAACACTACTGGATGTAAGCCCTTCGCTGCCTCTCATACATGTACAATATTCCTCTTTGACTACACTCCACATCGACATTGCCTCTTTGGTGTAAAATGTAATTTACACTTACCAATCAAAACATAATATATTCGTACGAAACGTTATACATACCTCGTAAGGCTCAGAAGCTTTTCTCCAAAACGAGTAATTAGTAGCAGCATGTCCTTGTGACCAAACATGGTAACGAAATGTGTATAATAATCCTTTATTAAAGTCTGATATTAACTTTTCCTTATTTTCAGGAAATGTGAACCTGTTAAAAGGTATGTAATTATATACATATTGATAAATATTTTAATATAGAAATAAATATTAACTTAAAATATTGGAATTTTTTATGCTAGGACATCTTTTGAAACGTTTAAAGTAAACTGAAAATTTGAAGCACACGATACGAACATATTCTAAGAAACTTTGAAACAGGCTGAAGAAGATATCAACGAAAGACGTAGTATAAAAAAATAGCAGTCAATGAAATTAAAAAGTAAACAGAAACAAGGAAGAGAGATAAAAGTGAATGACAGAGAAGAAACACCGTAAAACTAATCAAAACAAATTCGAAGCACGTATGAGATCATCTATTTAATTAAAAACTGTTTGTACCTGGAATTTTTGCAAAATTAATTTATTTGATTTTATTAATTTTCAGTAAAATTTTTAATCTCAATGCTTAGACGAATAGAAATATCAGCATATTCCATACTAGAAACAAGATTGTACAACTAATAATTGTTTTCACATAGAAAATTATTTAAAACATAATTGATTTGAACAAATTCTATTATTATCAAATGAAAAAAATGTTTAAACTAACATGTCCATTTCATACTAGGTAAAAAATTAACTAAAGGAGTATCTATAACTTTTTAAAAATTTTCACTTCTTTCTTCGTAAATAATTTATAAAAAAATGCATTCTGAATCACCTATATGGAGCGTTATTTCTGAACTGTCACAAGTGCACGATTACTGTTTCTGTGCACGTGTACGTTCAAATAAGAATAACTCTTATAAAAATAGAGTAATTTAAAAAACAAATAGGGTTTTGGAAAGCTCTTTTTACGTACTTAACAATGGTTTTTTTTAAATTTATAAAAAATAAAATTTCCATTCAAAAATTAATAATATCTAATAAATATTTTTCTATTTTTGATCAATTTGGACATCTTCGATTTTTTTAGGAATACTTTTAAAAGAAAGTAATGGGCCTAGCGGAGTAAGCATGTAAAATCTGCCACCGCTCAAAAAAATTTGAAATTCTTGTTGCATGTTGGCAGCAATAAGACAAAATTTTCCACTAAATATTTTTTCAAAAAATGCATTTTTGTAAGAGTTAGGGGCCGTTCATAAACTACGTCACGCCTTAGAGGGGGGGGGTGGAATTAATTTTTTGTGCTTATGACAGTTCAGGAATAAGGCCCCATATGAACCAGTGCTAAAATATATATTATATACATACATATATATATATATATATGGGACTTTCCACGCCAAGTCGGAAGTAATTTTGCTTTTGCATCTCAAATTTTTTTTAAATATTTTTTTTTCTTTTAGTACTTCTTGAAATGAGCTACCTTGATTTTTTTCAAATTTTTTCATAAAGCGGTTCAGGAGATACAGATTTTAGAAAAATGACGTTTTTTACGTAATTTTTTTTGAATGCTTATAACTTAGTTAAAAATAAAAATTGATCAAATTGAACGTTCTTATAATGAAAATTTTTGTTTCCACATGTAGTTTTTATTAAAAATATTTTTAAAAAATGTTTAAATAATTTACGATAAGATTTAAAAAATTTTTAAATAAAATTATAAAACGATGGGATCTATTTATTTTGAAATTTTTATTTTTTATATACGCAGCGGTGGCCAAATGCCTATCCTGCCATTTGACAAAATCACACAAATTATTCACAGCAAATAATGTGTTTTTAGACTGAGTTTCTCCAAACTAAATCTTCTTTCTGTGTAAAATTGTGATTAGGTCAAATGGCAAGTTAGGCCTACCGTTTTCACTGTGTATATAAAAATTAAAAATTTCAAAATAAATATATCCCATCGTTTGCCCACAATCGGACAAAGCTTAAAAATTGTTAATTTAGTGCTAGTTTCTTATAAAAAATTTTTTAAAAAATTGATCGATACATACATTGTTAAAAATAAAATTTTATTTAAAAATTTTTAAATCTTATCGTAAATTATTTAAAAATTATTAAAAAATATATTTTTTAAAAACTACGTGGGAAAACAAAAATTTTTATTACAATAGCGTTCAATTTGATCAATTTTTGACCGAGTTATAAGAAAAAAAAAATTTACGTAAAAAACGTCATTTTTCAAAAATCTGTATCTCTTTAACCGCTTTATGAAAAAACTTGAAAAAAATCAAGGTAGCTCATTTCAAAGAGTACTAAGAGAAAAAAAATGTTTAAAAAAATTTTAGATGCAAAAGCAAAATGATTTCCGACTGGGCGTGGAATGCCCCATATATAACCTGGAAAATCAATATCAGAAACAGGGCTCTACATAAAAATCAGAGAGTACGACTTAAAAATTTATTAGATATTAGTAATGTGCACTGTCGATTATTATTGTCCAGTAAACATAATTAGAATTCGGCTGTCAATAAATCGGTTGTACACCCTGATGCTTTAATGCCTTCCATCCGGCATTAAAGCATCAGGGTGTACTAAGAAGAGGTTTTCTCCATTTTCTCTCTCTTCTTGCGCGGCCTCGTTCTATAGACGCAACATTTACTTTTTACAATTTTTACAAACACAGAAAAAACGTTAATCTAAATTTAAGAATATCTTCTTGGCTCCTATTTAAGTATATTGTATACTTAAATTAAGTATTATACTATTCTTAAAATGAGAATATATTCTTATTTTAAGAAAAATATATACTACCCACATAGCACCATATTTTGCGGGAAACTAACGGGAAACTAACCATGTTACCCAGTAAAAAAGATTCGATACACGGACCGCGGAGTTCGTATACGAGCTCGGTAGCTCGTATGAGAATTTTGAGAAATCTCTCATACGAGCCTTTTCCGTAATGAAAAGTGTATAGATGCTTGTAAACGAGGTGACTTTTAAAGCATTTTTATTAATGTAACACTATTTTAAAGTAAATGTAGATAATAGAAATGAATTTTCTCATCTAAAACAAACATAAATTCCTAAGAGAAATGAAATTTAAGAAAAAAAGGATAATTTTGTTCAAAAAATTTATTCACACTGAAAAAAGGTTAGAATTTGATAATTCCTTGTTTCTCTTACTTACCGACATTAGATATTTCTCGGATGCAGTAAGCATGATTTTGTATATTAAATTTAATTATTTTATATAAGAACATTTATATAATAAATAAATAATAATATATTATTAATTAGTAATGAAGAAAAACTTATTTATTCTACCGCTAATACAAAATCGTGCTTACTGCATCTGAGAAATATCTAATGTCGGTAAGTTAGAGTAACAAGGAATTATCAAATTCTAACCTTTTTCAGTGTGAATAAATTTTTTGAACAAAATTATCCTTTTTTTCTTAAAACTTCATTTCCCTTATGAATTTAGCTTTGTTTTAAAAGAGAAAATTCATTTCTATTATCTATATTTACTTTAAAATAGTGTTACATTAATAGAAATGCTTTAAAAGTCACCTCGTATACAAGCATCTATACACTTCTCATTACGGAAAAGGCTCGTATGAGAGATTTCTCGTACGAGCTACCGAGCTCGTATACGAACTCCGCGGTCCGTGTATCGAATTTTTTTTACTGGGTAGCTTCTATAGTTAACATGGTTAGCTTCCCGTTAGCTTCCCTGGGCCTATAAATGTCCTACGCTTTTTAGTTTTCCGTGTTAGCTTGCAGAAAGTTATCTAAGAAACTTTTCTGAAAACAAGTAGAAAAAATTTGTGAAATATTAAATTGTTAGTTTTAGATAATTTTGCTTGGTTATCTTCTTTAAAACTATCTCTGGTAAGTATCTGTAAACATTAGAAGGTAGTTTCTAGTAAGCGTCATTAGGTAAGTAATATAATATAAATTGATATTATACAAATAATCATTTACGGAATTTCCGTAATTATCTATTTAATATGCACTTAAACTTATTTAATATTTCAGTTTATTTATAACTAGAAAAAAAGTATTTATAAATTTAATAAAAATAAAATAAAAAATATTTCTCTCTATAATTTATTTATTGCCGCGAACTGATACTTATTTATTCCTCAATATCAATATTATTGCAGAATAATTTTGAAAATAAATTTAGAGGGACTGGGGATAGAACCCGGGTTCGCAACGCAGAAAGAAACAACCTAACCAACTAACCTAATCAACCATGTTCCTTACTTAATTTGACTTCACATCTATTCGCAATTTGAAGTTAGTTGTTTCTGTTTGCATTTTGTTTTCTAGTTTTTTTTTATAATTAATTTCTTACTTAATTTTATAATTTTTAACCTGAAATAATTTAATTTTTACAAAAAAATGAATCCAAAATTTTCAAAATAATTAAATTTTTTGCGAAAAATTAAAATAAAATCTTTTAAAAAAGTTTATTCTTACGCAAAATTTTATTAGAATAATATTTAAAATATTTAAATTCTTATAAAGAGTTTTATCAAAATTTCTAATAATAATTTAATTCTTTTGTGAAATGTTATTAATTTATTATGAAACTAATTGAATTTCTGAGAAGAATTTTATTAAAATCTTTGAAAATCCTAATTAAATTCATTTGAATTTTTTTTTCAAATAATGGAGTTTCTTTAATAATTTTAATCGAAGATTTTGAAAGTAATTGAAATTAATGAACATTTTTATTTTGTTATTTGCATAATAATAGTAAATCGTTCCGTGCATAACATTTGCTGGTTTATTGATAAATTTTGCACAATAAAATTTGTAAATACGTGAAGAATATTAAAATTTGAAAAAAGAATAGCAATTTTTATTAATGAATTATTTAATATTACAGGGATGCAACAAAAAATTAATTTTGTTTATCCCTGACTCTAAAGAATATTCTGATTCATGCTTAAAAAATTATTAGATAAAAAAAAAATTCTATTACATTTACTTACGAATTTCTTAAATTGTAAAATTATTCGCAAACATCAATAACTAAATTTTTAAAGAAACATTCAATTATTATTTTCCCATAGAAATTAATATTCTTCAAAACATTCAAATTCAAACATTTTTAAAATTCAACAACTTATAAGAATATTATTATAAAACATAAAGATATCAATCACTTTGAGTCTTTGACTCGGAGTAATTGATATCTTCGTGTTTTATTAAAATTTAAATTTCCATAAAATATTTCGAAAAAGTTAAATTATTTACAAACATTATAATAAAATTCGTTGCAAAAATTCAAATATTTTCATAAATAATAAAATTCTTCACAGGATTTCAATTATTTTTAAATAAATTTCTCGAAAAATGAAACTATCTTCAAAAATTTTTTGCAAGAATTAAATTACATTTTACAAATAATAAAATTCTTCGCTTAAATTCAAAAATTTTTTAAATTTACTATTTTAATAAAAGTTTTTAAAAGAATTTAATTTAAATAAAATTCGTTGTAATAAGAATTCCATTATTTCCATAAATTATTAAATTTTTCTGAGGATTTCAATTCTTTATAATACAATTTAAAATAAATTCCTAGAAAAATGAGATTATTTTCTTAACTTCTTTTGCAAGAATTTAATTACATTTCACGAATATAATGAAATTCTTCGTTGAAATTCAAATATTTTCAAAATCTACTATTTTAATAAAAGTTCTCAAAAGAATTCAATTATTAAAAAAAAAATTGGACAAGTGCGAGTTGTACTCGCACTGCAATGGCGGATTCCGTACACAAATATTAAAACAATACTTGCAACATTTATCGGTAATTAGTAGAATTAAAATAAACAATTAAAAAAATATATTAAAATCATTTGATAAGAAGAAATAACTAAAAAAAATTAAAGTATTGTATATCTAATATTGTAAACAATAATAAGCAGAGGAACAAAATTTTCAAAATTATAGTTCCTCTGCTCTTATTATTGTTTACAATATTAGATATATACAATAATTTAATTTTTTTAGTTATTCTTTTTTATCAAATGATTTTAATATATTTTTTTAATTGTTTATTTTAATTCTACCAATTACCGATAAATGTTGCAAGTATTGTTTTAATATTTGTGTACGGAACCCGCCATTGCAGTGCGAGTACAACTCGCACTTGTCCAATTTTTTTTTATTTTTAGTTAAGAAGTTAAAGTCAGAAAACAATCTCTCATTTATTCTTTTAAAATTTCACTCTTCCTTAAAATATTTAATGCCACGTGTTTAAACTAAAAAAAATTAAAAAAAATTTTTTTTTTGAAAAAAAAAATTAAAAAAAAAATTTTTTTTTAAAAAGTTTCTTAAATAAATTTTTTGTCGTCAGACTGTAATAATACACCAGGATACCAATTTCCAGCTCATTAGGTCAAATAATGTAAAAGTTAGAGAAAACAAATTTTTTTTTTTAAATTTTTTAGTTTTTCCTTGACAACGCTATGGGCATCATTACATATCAAGTTCTCTATATTTTTCCTGTAATATTCGAGTAAAAATACACCAGCATGCAAAATTTCAGCTCTCCATGTCGAATAGTTTAGAAGTTAAGGGGGGGGATGGTCACTTTTTATGCATTTTTGGCCAAAAATCTTGTTATTTCCTTGACAACGCTATGCCCATCACGTCCAATCACATTCGCTATATTTTTCCTGTAATCTACGAGTGAAAATACATATCTGGACCAAATTTGAGCTCTTTAGGTCAAATAGTTTAGCCGCTAGGGGGGGGGGGGACACGATTTGGCTACGGACAACAGAGTCTCACCAATAGGGTTCCGCCGATACACCGTAGGTGTACGGAACCCTAAAAATGTAATAAAATTCATTGCAGGAATTCAGTTATTTTCATAAATAATAAGATTCTTTACATTATTTTAATTATTTAAAAAAAATTTGAAAAAATTCATTGTAACATTTCAATTACTTTCATAAATAATTAATAAAATTCTTCACAGGGTTTTAATTATTTTTAATACAATTTTAAATAAATTTCTCGAAAAATGAAATTATCAACAAAAATTTTTTGTATGAATTAAATTACATTTCACAAATAATAGAATTCTTCGCTGAAATTCAAAGATTTCAAAATTTACTATTTTAAAAAAAGTTCTCAAAAGAATTTAATTATTGACAAAAAATGTAATAAACTTCGTTGCAGGAATTGAATTATTTTCATAAATAATAAGATTCTTTACATTATTTCAATTATTTAAACAAAAATTTGAAATAATTCATTGCAAGAATTCAATTACTTTCATTAAATAAATAAAATTCTTCACAAGATTTCAATTACTTTTTATACAATTTTAAGTAAATTCTTCGAAAAATGTAATTATTTTCAAAAATTTGATTAAAATTCTTCAAAAGAATTCAATTATAAATTATTTTTAAAAATTTATGCCATAATGCTTTTAATATTCAATTATATCTAAAATTTTAACTGATATTCATTTTGAAATCAATTTTTATTGAAAAATTCTACGAGAATTCAATTATTTAAATACAAAAAAAATAATTTATTGAATAAATGAATGTTTCTCGAAATTGAATTATCATAAAGAATTTCATCAACAAAATTGAATTTTTTCGAGGAATTTTAATAAAATTTTCAAGAATAATTAATTTTTTCGAGAAATTCAATTAAAATTGTATTAAAAAATTGAAATCTATGATAAGTTTTACTATTCATGAAAATAATTAATTTTTTTTGAAAAAATGTTATTATTTATGAAAATAACTGAATTATTGCAAAGAAATTTATAAAAAATTTGTAAATAGTTAAACTCCTGTGAAATTTTTATTATTTATGAAAATAATTTAATGTTTGCTTAGAATTTTATGATTATTTTTTTATAAATATTTGACTTCTTTTGAAAAATTTTATTAAAATATTAGATATTGAAAATCATTTAATTTTATTACAATTTTTAAAAATACTTGAAATTCAGAGAAGAATTTTATTATTTTTAAAGATAATTGAATTTTGAAGAGAATTTTTTTTAATTTTTGAATATAATTGAATTTCTGCGAAGAATTTTATTACTTTTGAAAATAATTGAATTTCTGCAATCGTTTGTAACTTCTCCAAAATTTAATTTTTTCCAGTACTTTAATAAAAATCCCTGACTTTTCCCTTATTTCCCTGACCTCTATGGCAATCCTGTAATAGAAATAATTTATTGTTTAAATTATATTTTTTTTAAAATTGATTCTTTTAATAACAACATTTCAAATGAATAAATAAAATAAAAATAATATAAAAAAATAATAAAATAAATATAATTTAAACAATAAATTATTTCTATTATTAAATAATTCATTAATAAAAATTGCTATTCTTTTTTCAAATTTTAATATTCTTCACGTATTTACAAATTTTATTGTGCAAAATTTATCAATAAACCAGCAAATGTTATGCACGGATCGATTTACTATTATTATGCAAATAACAAAATAAAAATGTTCATTAATTTCAATTACTTTCAAAATCTTCGATTAAAATTATTAAAGAAACTCCATTATTTGAAAAAAAAATTCAAATGAATTTAATTAGGATTTTCAAAGATTTTAATAAAATTCTTCTCAGAAATTCAATTAGTTTCATAATAAATTAATAACATTTCACAAAAGAATTAAATTATTATTAGAAATTTTGATAAAACTCTTTATAAGAATTTAAATATTTTAAATATTATTCTAATAAAATTTTGCGTAAGAATAAACTTTTTTAAAAGATTTTATTTTAATTTTTCGCAAAAAATTGAATTATTTTGAAAATTTTGGATTCATTTTTTTGTAAAAATTGAATTATTTCAGGTTAAAAATTATAAAATTAAGTAAGAAATTAATTATAAAAAAAAACTAGAAAACAAAATGCAAACAGAAACAACTAACTTCAAATTGCGAATAGATGTGAAGTCAAATTAAGTAAGGAAAAATAAAGTTTAGTTTAATGCTTATCTATTAACTTTCTAATTTAATATTTTCATTTTTAATAATTTATTTATTCTTATTTTTTGAAGATTTAATTAATAAATAATATTAGAAATTAAATTATTTATTGTAATGAGAAAATTCAAATATCTTTGTGAATCCTTTTTTAAATTATCCCGCCATTAGTGACGCCAACCAATGAGATCACTTGAAGCTTAAAAGGACCCGAAATATTCTTCCCTACACATGGTTGATTAGGTTAGTTGGTTAGGTTGTTTCTTTCTGCGTTGCGAACCCGGGTTCTATCCCCAGTCCCTCTAAATTTATTTTCAAAATTATTCTGCAATAATATTGATATTGAGGAATAAATAAGTATCAGTTCGCGGCAATAAATAAATTATAGAGAGAAATATTTTTTATTTTATTTTTATTAAATTTATAAATACTTTTTTTCTAGTTATAAATAAACTGAAATATTAAATAAGTTTAAGTGCATATTAAATAGATAATTACGGAAATTCCGTAAATGATTATTTGTATAATATCAATTTATATTATATTACTTACCTAATGACGCTTACTAGAAACTACCTTCTAATGTTTACAGATACTTACCAGAGATAGTTTTAAAGAAGATAACCAAGCAAAATTATCTAAAACTAACAATTTAATATTTCACAAATTTTTTCTACTTGTTTTCAGAAAAGTTTCTTAGATAACTTTCTGCAAGCTAACACGGAAAACTAAAAAGCGTAGGACATTTATAGGCCCAGGGAAGCTAACGGGAAGCTAACCATGTTAACTATAGAATAGCTAACATGGTTAGTTTCCCGTTAGCTTCCTGCAAAATATGGTGCTATGTGGGTAAAATATAAAGAAAAATATATACTAAAATATATTTTCTTAAAATAAGAATATATTCTCATTTTAAGAATAGTAAAATACTTAATTTAAGTATACAATGTGTGACCTGGACAGTGAAAAGAGACCTTACGTGCGAAAACAAGTTTTTGAGAAAACAGCAGTTAAGGTTTAACTTAGAAAAACCCTTGTAACTTTTTTAAATATTAATATTTTTTAATCAAGTTAGGCTTATTTTCTTCACCGTGGATCACAGTGTCAAAATAAAAAACATACAAGTAATGAATTTTTTTTTAAAATTGTTGATATAAATTAATAACAAACTTCCCAAACATACACGGAAAAAAATTTCTTATAGAAAACACAAACTTTTTCGTAAAATATACAAATAGGTTAAGTTGTGCTTTATGCAGGCGAGTTTTGTGTTTCCAACAAGCTGGTTTGTGTGTACCACAAACCAATCTGTTATAACACCAAGAATTCCACGCATGCGCAAGAAAATTCAAGTGAACGTCTGCTTGTTGTCTGCTGCGTGACTGTTTAAGCTGTTGAATCATAAACTGAAGTTTGTGACAAGACTCATTCTGGTTTGTGTATTTCCCAAACTCAGCCGTTTGTGAATACTACAACCGCCGTTCATAGATGGCACAGGAAATCTTGTAATTTTCACAGGAAATTTTTTTTCCGTGTAGAAAAAATAATCTAAGTTTTCGAAATAGCTACAATAAGTATAAATAAGTGACACATGTTTGTAAGGGTTTTCGAGGCCGCTGATTACGAATATGATGTTAAATTGACAATTTGACAGTTGACAGCTGTCAACTTCTCTAAAAAGTGATCGTTTTTTGTAAAAAAGACAGTAATAAGGTTTTTGAGGTCGCTGATTACGAATATGATATCAAATTTGAATTTCAACTGTTGACAGTTGTCAAAGAAGCTGTCAACTTTTCTAAATAATAAAAAATTATCGTCTTCGTTATTTTAATTTGTATAATAACAAAAAATCAGTTTTTTCGTATTTTTACTCTTGTGTCTTTTAACTTTAAAATTTTTTTTTAAAAACTTGTAATCAACTTATGACTTTTTGGTTTTCACCATCTTGAAGAGCGTTTCAATACCTATCTGAATCAACAAAAAAGTAAAAAATGATTTTTTGACACGTAAGGTCCCTTTTCATAGACCAGATCACATATACTTTATATAATAATACTAGCGCCTCCGACGGCCTTCGGCCGTCTCCGTTGCTTCTGTACGATTCTTTTCTTAATTTTCTTTAATTTTTTAAAATTAAACTGAAGAGAATAATACTTAATAAGTTTAAAAGAATTTTTACATGTACAATAAATTTATTTTGAGTTATGAAATTTATTTATACATTTAAAAATCCAGTTATAATCATGTAAATATATTATACATTTACATAATTTTAAGTTAAATAAATTATTTAATATATTTTTTAAAATTATTAAACAATTACTAATAACCATACAGACTACACACATATATTTTAAATGAATTTAATTTATTTAATTTTGCTCTGTTATCATTTAAGGCGATTCTACAATCCCTAATTTTTTCACACTCGATTAATTTATTAAAATAAACATAAAGCACTATTTATTTTACATATTTTGCATTTTTGAATTTAGCTTTTATGGGACCGTATCTTATACATAAAAAGATTAATTTATTTAGCACATCAGTATATAATATTACCTAATTATTATTATTATTATTAATTAAATTATTTGATCTTCCACCTAATAATTAAATTAATAATCATAAAAAAATATCATTTAATTTGAATTTAAATCTTCCGCCTAACTCAGGCCGGCTGCTTCAATGACTGTAGCTCCATCTCTTAAGTATATGTGAATTTTTAAGGCACTACAATTTCATTTGGAAACATGAGTTCGCCCTTCTATTCATATTACCGATGCTTATTCTTTTCAATACTTTTCGATTTACACTTTCGAGTGCATTCGATTCTTTTAGCCCATGTCTTTTTTTAGAAAGGACATGCATAAAAAGTCCCACTTCTGGTACAAGGAAAATGTGCGAGAAAGGGCGTTTTATAGCGAACGATCATATAAATATTTCCGCGCATGCGTATATTGTTCCTAGTCTCTTTATTTCACACTTTTTACTTTATTTCACACTTTTATTTAACAGTTTTAATTTAACAGCCAATCAGAAACGTTGTAGTGACTTGCTATGCTTGCTATTTAAAGCGGCGGAAGCACATCTAAAAATGCGCCACCTGTAAGAAGAAAGTCAAATTAGAATGCATGTCGGTAAAAAAGTCTACACGACTCGCGCCATTTTCTGAGAGTTTCTAACCTTCTTGATGAAATCGCTCGCGTGAAAAATTCTGTTTTTATTCTTTTATCATACTTTTTATTGATACGTCTAAGTACGCGACTAGGTTTCGGGGGGCTTTGCCCCACGACGCGTCCGGTCTCTTGATGTATTAGAAAATGCCGTTCTTTGAAATGTCATAAATTATTATTATTTTGAGTTAGTATTTTGTAGTCGGGGGGCTCCGCCCCCGAACCCCCTGGCCGGGGCTCCGCCCCTGGATTCGGTCGGGGGGTGACCCCCCGAACCCCCCCGCGCGACCAGACATTTATGAGGATTTGATAGTATAACAGTGCAATTGTTTGTGTCCTTCATTGTATATACGTGCAATTTCTTTGACTTTTTATCCATTTATTATTATATAAAGTAGTATATGACACTTGTTCTCGAAAGCGGAGTTTATAGAAGAGCGACGTTATTGCCCTTCTATAAACTCCGCTTTCTCGAACTCGTATCATAAAGTACTATAAATAGAAGCCAAGAAGACATTCTTAAATTTAGATTAACGTTTTTTCGGTGAAGTTTCGGTGTCTTAGATTGACACTATCAGCAGACCACTGGCTAATGAAATAAGTAAGTAAACATTTAGTTATATTTGTAATTTTGTAACACCCCTGTCGGAAGAATGGACTGAAATTGTACTGGGGAATTAGTACTGAGAGCTGAGTGCTATTTCAGTGAAAATTTGCTGCGTTTCAGCACTGAAAGTGAGGAGCCGGGAAGAAGAACTCACCGAGCGCTCCAACGCATGCGTTAATATCAGTCGGGTAGCAGTGACAGGCCCAGAGGCGCTCACTGCTCCCCGACTGATATAAGAGAATACGTTGGCGCGCTCGGCGAGTTCTTCTTCCCGGCTCCTCAATTGTACTGGAAAAAATTACTTGCAAAAGGGTCGCTATCGGTGATGTTTATGGCTTGACCGTCATTAAGTTGAAGGACGAATATTTCTTTGATAATGTTAAAAATAATTTTTATTTATATTTCAACATTATATTTGTTTTTCATGAACTCAGATTCTTTACAAGTAATTATTATGTATGCTAAATATTAATGTTAATCTGAATTCAAAAATAATATCCGTTTTTACGTAACAATTAGAGTTTGCGAGATAGTTTATAACTTTTTTAATTAAACATTTTTTATAATGAATTTTAGATATTTGTAATCGTAAAACATCACAGATTCAAATTTTTTTGTTTTGAAAGTTTAATTATTTAAATTGTAAACTTTTTTAGCCATAAAATTATAATCCCATACAACAATAGGCTTTCGGGTCTATTGTTAAAGCAGGGGTTGCAATATAAGTTTAAAATTTAACGGGAATTTCGTTGAAAATTTTGTTAACCTTTTTTATTTTCACTTCCAGACTGTTAACAATGGTTTGTTGACATAACCTACATTTGAAACTTTTGTTCAAGGACTTTAAAAATGTCTACCGAAACATTAAAAAAAACGGACTGAAATTGTACTGGAGGCCAGTACAATTGAAGGGCTACATAAAATAAGGGGACGAACGCGAGGCTTGGAAGGGATACTACCAGTCGGTAGCAGTGACAAGCCTTGAGCCGCTCGCTGCTACCTGACTGATATTATCCCTTTCAACCATGCGTTCGTCCCCTTATTTTATGTAGCCCTTCAATTTCAGTACTTTTTCAGTCCATTCTTCCGGCAGGGAAAGCATATTGAATTTTGACCATATATGCAGTCATTTTAATGCATTTTATTACCTTTTCATTAAAATGAATTAAAGAGTCAGCAATATTTAAGTTATAAATGGAATTCTAATGATTACAAATTTTATGGTATTAAACAGAATAAAATTGTTTTTAATTCTAATTACCCAATAAGAAGTAAAATTTATAACGAATTAAATAGAATATAAATGTGTGCAGATGAATTATCTTTAAAGGAATTAAAACATGGAAGTTCAAAAATGACATAAGTTTGGCATTGAAATGATTCAGAATTTAGCGATATTTGTATACATTTTAATCTATTTTAATCAACCTCTTCTTACCGGGTTGCTTCATATTATAATGCAATATTTGCAGCATCCTCAATGGTTTCAGAATTTCTTGCTTAGATAATGCTTGAAATGGTATCTAGTACGCCCCTTATAAAAGCTTCTACAGAACACTCGCTTAAGGCTACTAGTATTATATTGACTACCCGGTAAGAAGGCTTGAATAAAAAGGTATTAAAAATTATTTCATCATCAATAAAAAGACGAAAATTTTAAATACTTCTGAATTCTTTTTTTGTCCGCTAAATTTAATACTTCTATTAAGTCAAATTCTACTATAAAATGAATCCTTTTCAATGCCCAAAGTTTACAATATTAGAATGAATACTTTTAAATCACTTAAAGTGGAATAAATTGCTGGTGACAAAACAAAAATTGACCAATCAAAATCCAAGTTACTTGAGAAAAGAATGAAAAAAGAAAAGAAAATGGCTCTGGGGTGCTATTCTGTAATTTCACTTCACATTCACTTCACTTTCACTTCACTTTCACTTCACATTCACTTCACATTCACTTCACTTTCACTCCACATTCACTTCGCATTCACTTCACTTTCACTTCACTTTCACTCCACATTCACTTCACATTCACTTCACTTTCACTTCACTTTCACTTCACTTTCACTTCACATTCACTTCACTTTCACTCCACATTCACTTCGCATTCACTTCACTTTCACTTCACTTTCACTCCACATTCACTTCACATTCACTTCACTTTCACTTCACATTCACTTCACATTTACTTCACATTCACTTCACATTCACTTTCACTTCACTTTCACTTCACTTTCACTTCACTTTCACTTCACTTTCACTTCACTTTCACTTCACATTCACTTCACTTTCACTTCACATTCAATTCACATTCATTTCACATTCACTTCACATTCACTTCACATTCACTTCGCATTCACTTCACATTCACTTCACATTGAAAGTGAATGTGAAGTGAATGTGAAATGAAAGTGAAGTGAATGTGAAGTGAAAGTGAAGTGAAGTGAATGTAAAGTGAATGTGGAGTGAAAGTGAAGTAAATGTGAAGTGCTTGACTTTGTAACTGGTGATAAATGGCGTCAACTGCGACTGTCCACGTGCATATAATCGGGTGCAAATTACCAAAGTGCAAATAAAATCCCACATAGCACCGAGAATTTCTCTAAACTAGACCGCCCAGTGAGGTTATAAATATTGCGTGGTAAAAGTCATGGAGAATGTGAGGTTATTTAAATGTCCGTATAATAAGGAAATATTGAATATCAAACTTGAGAAAAAATTTTACTGTGAATAATAACTTGACATGTTCAGGCAATCTTGTATCAATGTTGCATGCAATATTCGCCCAATTATTAAATTTTCGTCTGCTAATATAAACTGAGCGATTTCCTGTCAAGTTTCAAGAAATTTTTGGTGCTGTGTGATTTTTATGTAAATCACGTATAATGTAAAACTTTTATTAAAACTTTATTTAGTTTTAATTATTACTTTCCTTTATTTCACTTACTCATAAAAAATTGACTTCCTGAGCATCACATTTTCCATAAATACCTATATTTAAAATTGATTACCTTTCTACACCTAACCTAAAATTATGTGCTTTTTAATTCCTTTCTTATACCTTGGTCCCCTTGGTCAACGTTTATGTGACGATATTAAAGGGAATTAAAAATCTTTTATTTGTATACTTTTATTGGGAATTCGAAACTCAGGACAAAAAAGGAATTAAAAGGAATTCAATTTTTTCAATACTTTTTAATGCAAGCCTTTTTACCGGGTATATATGCTTCATATTTATCTTCAAGGACAGCTCTATCTCAAGAATACACATTTCTTATGTATCAAGAGTCCATCTTTTGAATGGCGCCTACTGTGGAGTGACTAGTTTCAAGAGTATACAATCATTTTTTAAATTTATCGTCCGCCATATTGTATCGTCCATTTTTAATTTTTTAAAAATAAGGTCATATTCGTCATTAACGACTCCAAAAACCCCCGAGTAACAAGTTTCAAGCAGAATTAACTATTTTTGAATACTTCCTCCATTTGTTTATAATATTGTTGAAAAAAGTAACTTTAATCAACATTTTGTAGCAGCAATTGAAAAATTTAATTCCCAAAAGAAAAAAAAATGTAAATTTAATAAACTGGCGACCTACTGCCAGCCCGACCCACTAAAACCCGTAACCCTTCTTCTGGAGCCCTTTACCCTCCCTCGGAACTGTCGTAAGACTTTAGCCTTCGAGGGTGGCGCTCCAACTCTGTCGCTATTGCGACTTTCTGCTTTTCTCTGCGGTTATCCTGCGTTACTAGTTAAATTTTTTTGAAACTATTTCAATATAAAAGCGGAATTAACAGCACAACAATAATTAAAAATAACAAATGTGTAATTAAGTGTAAAAGTCAAAAGATAAAATTGCAAACGGACATATAAAAAAAAGAAAAAAAAATAAACGCGTATATAATATTGAAAACAAAACAAATTAAAAAAAATGTATAAGGACAAATAAATCACAAAATAAATTAATGAAAAACAAACAAAACAAATTAAAAGCTGTTTAAATTACGCTTATTGGCGGCCGTCGAGATCTTTCCTCGACATAACCGAGATTATGAAGTTCTCGACTTGCCGCCAATTCTCTTCTGACTGGGTCATCAGCGATACCATGTTCTCCGGTGTAACTTGACTGTTTACACCTTCGAACATGGCCCGCCTCTCCAAGTCCCATTTCTTGCATGAGAAGAGGGTGTGCTCCGCGTTGTCCTTAGGGAACTGGCAATATGCACACACCTCGTCCTCGCGTAATTTAAAGCGACACAGGTACGAGTTAAAACACCCGTGACCTGTCAGCGCCTGAGTCAAATAATAGGAGACTTCTCCATGCTTTCGGTTTATCCAGGTGGTGAGTGTTGGAATCAGACGATAGGTCCATCTGCCCTTTTCCTCGCTATCCCATCTGTCCTGCCATGTCTCGATAAGTCTGTTTCTCGCGTATTTGCGGATGTAGTCCTTGCTAGGTCTTTCCTCTTCTGGGTACTCGGGATTATTTCTTCTTTTAAAAAGAAGAAATACTTCCTCCCTTTCCCTTGCCATAAGATCTGCCGGCGGGACACTTGCAAGGACTTGCACAGCGCTCGTCGAGACCGTCTTATACGCAGAGACGATTCGTGGAAACTATAACCACGTCTGTCTGTGACGAGCAGAGCTTCGGTTTTCTCCAAGGCCATTTGAAGACCTCTGGCATCCAGCCAGCTTTTAACTCGACGCAGACATTCGTTCACCAATGTCCCAAGGGCTTCCTCGCTTTCGGCTGAGCACACGACCAACGCATCGTCCGCAAAGCCGATGGTGACCGCGCCTTCAGGTAGACCCATTCGCAGGAAGTTATCATAGGATACATTCCACACGAATGGTCCCACCCTCGAGCCTTGGGGGGCACCACTTTGCATCTCTTCCTTCAGAGTCCAGTTGTCCCCCTCATAGATTACCCACCTGTCGCTAAGATAATCATTCATTATCCGCAACAAGTAGGGCGGTATTCTCTTCTCCATCATCGACTGGATGAGATCTTTCCATCGTGCGGAGTTAAACGCGTTACGTATGTCAATAGCCACCAATGCGCAGAAGCCCTTCTTCTTCTTTGGTCCCAATTTGTTTTTTCCCGCTTTGGCTATGTCCACAACTGCCTGAATGGCATCAACCGTGGACCTGCCTTTGCGGAAACCAAATTGGTAATCGGATAGACTATTCTCGCCGGTCAAATGGGTTTGCATTTTTTGCAGAACCATGTCCTCCAACAGTTTACCCATCGTATCTAGTAGGCCTATACGACGAAACACTGTCTAGAGGTTTAGCGCCTTTCCTTAAGAGGACTAGCCTCTGTCTTTTCCAGTCACGGAAGAACTCTCCTCTCTCCAGGCAAAGATTGAAGCATCTAAGCAGAATCCGGGGTGAAGTGTCGATTACCAGTTTTAGGATCTCGTTACTTATCCCATCGATTCCAGGCGCCTTGCCCGTTTTCAATCTTTTACCTGCATTTCTCAATTCTGTAAGAGTGAAGAGTTCCTCCTCACCGACTCTACAGGCACTCCAGTCCTTCCTAACCCATGGTTCTGCAGGAGGGAATAAAGCTTTTATAATCTTTCTGACCCAATCGGGATTGTCCAGGCCGGGGGTCTTTTGCCTCGTTCCTAATTTCTTAGTAACGATTTTAAAAGCCAGACCCCATGGAACCTTCTCGACATCATCAATTAGGTCTTTCCAGCAGCGGCGTTGTGACGCTCGAATCTCTTTTTTTAGGCTTTTCTTGGCCTCCTTAAATACTTCCTTTAGCAAAGAATCTCCCTTAGAACGGGTATAATTCCTTCTAGCTTTGAAGCACGCTTTCCGCAAGGAGGCTATCGCATCAGACCACCAGTGCACCGAGCTTTTCCGTGAAGGGGTGGGCTTACGACGCGGCATAGATGCATCGCAAGCTGTGGTGATGATTTTCCTCACCGCTCGCACCTCGGCATCCTAGAGATAGTCTGTCAAATCGCCCTAATATCGTTTTACCCTAATTTCTTTTTACCACCATTGACAAGGTTCAGACTGTATACTAAAGCTCTTGGATTTATAAGTTATATAGACGTGAAACGTTAGTGAAAAAGTGGAAATGTCGGTAATTTTGAAAAGTGAATTTCATAAAGTTGTTAATAGATGGAACCATAATAGGTATGTATTGTGGTTATAATTATTTTGATGAATGCAAATAAATAATAAATAAATAATAATAAAAAATAAATATAATAAATAATATAATAATAATATTTATATGGGTGATTCTCCCGAAATACTCCTTTTTGTGAGTTACAAACAGAAAAGAAAAAAAATTATTATTTATGGATTAATGCAGTCAATTATATTGAGCTTTCAAAAATCTACCACCTCTATAGCATGATCATGCTAACTTTTAGCTTTTAAAGTATATATTTTAAATTAAAATTTACAAAAAAATTAAGAGGTTAAAATTTGGCGCCGGCGTTTTTTATTATATATATTTTTCTATTTACAAAAAATTATTTAAAAATTATAATTTATTAATATTATCTATAAATTTTATAGATTTTGAAATACTTACAGTTATCAAAAATCTCTTTAAACAATTGTCAAAAATTATTTTTCATACATTTTAGGTTCACTTTTCACTGGCAGTTTGTAAACAACCGACAATCATATCAATTTTTAATTTTTATTTAAAAAAGTGAGAGGAATGACGGGTGAGAGGAATGACGATTTCAACATTTTTTAATTTTATTTAATTGACAAATAATTTTCCTCCAGCTTAGAATGCCCTATCATGTTTATAAAGGATAACTTTATGTGAAAAAAATTTGCGATCAATTTATATATATTAATATTGTTTTTATTAGGGGTGAGAGGAATGACGCTTTAGGTTGTGAATCTCTGCTTATGTCTCAATTTAAATTTTTTTAACGCAAAATAATGACATTTTTTAAAAAGTAACTTAAGAAATTAATATTAGAGATGTTAATTTAAATATTGATCACAATAATTAATCAATATCTCTACCCACAGCAAAAATATTTGATAATATTCAACGAGTGAGAGGAATGACGCGGTACTACATGACAAATTTCATTTTCTATATTTAAAAAAACTACACGACATATTTTATTTATATTTTTGAAAATTATTCTTAAATATCATAACTTTTAGAAAAAATTAATAAAGTACCAATTTTCATGTTTTAAATAATTGTTTTACCTATTGAAAAAATGAAAAGCACTTAGATGACAGGTTAGAAAATCGATTTTGAGGTGGTAAAATATTTTAAAAATGTATTAAGGGTAGCTCCATGCCTAAAAAATCAAAGTTGTCCCCTACTTCTTCGATTTTGTTGAAACTTCGAAATTTTGAAGTGGAATACATGCCAGTAAGAAACCCTAAATCGATTTCGAAAAATTTTGAAAAATTTTGGATTTACGAGGTTTTTAAAAATTTTTTTGAAATTTTGAAAATGGTATATCTCAAAGGAAAATGAATAAAATTTAATGAAATTTTCAGGGAATGCTTATTGTTTACAGACAATTTAAGAAAATATTTTATAAAAAATTTTTATTTTTTTTAAAACAAATTATTTAAAAAATAATTTTTAAATAAACAATTTTTTGAAAAGTGCCATTTTTTTGCTTTTAATAACAATGATTCGATTCCCACTTATTTCACGAGTGTTTTCCAAAAAAAAAATCGATGGAGGGTCTGAAACTTTAGGAGATATTGAATTTTTTGTCCTGGCGCGCAACCGTAAAAAGCGCATTTTCAGGCTATACTGTACATACAAACTAATGTTCAAAATCACCTAGGTATAAGTCGTAAATTTTAACCGAATTAAATTTTTCTTTTTGGAGAATGTCAGGCAATAAATTTGTAAGAATACTGTGCATTTTTTAAATTTATATTTGTTTAAACAAATTATTATTATTGTTGTTAATTACTAACTTTTTACATATTGTACCTAGAGAGGTGTATTTTTCCAATTTTGTAATTTACCGGACCTTACATAAATACAGATGCAGATTTAAAACATAATTATTAATGTTTAAGCAAGATTTAAACAAATTATTATTGTTTATTTCTAATTATTTACGGAATAGTATACTAGAAAGATGCAGTTTTTTCTAATCATGCAAATTTACCAAACTTTTTCAAATTCCGATTTACATTGAAAATAAAATTATAATTTAAACAAAAATAAGAATAAAAAAAAAAAATTAAAAAAAAAAAAATTAAAATAAAAATATTAAAATTATTAATAATAATAATTAATAATAAATAATTAATAATTAATAATAAATAATTAATAATAATAATTAAAAATTAATTAATAATTATTAATTATTAATATTATTAAATATTAAAATTTAAAAATTGTTTAAGTAATATTTGTACTTTTAATTTTAATCTGGGTATGTCCATGTCAAATAAATTAAAGTTGTCCCCTAGTTCTTTGATTTCTATGAAATCAGAAGTTTATTATTATTATTATAGCTCTGGAATAAAAGCTTAACAAACATAGTTTTTTAAAACAATTATTGTTATAATCATTTTTCGCAACAAAAATTTAATAAATTTTATGAAATATTTTTGACGAAGTAAATAATGATATTGCATACCTACTAACGATAGGATAAGTGTGTTAGTTGTGTTGCGGTTTATTGTTATAAAAATTTTTTATTATCAAAAAATTAATAAATTTTCTTAAATTTATATGACAAATTAAATAATAATATCATTATTTACTTCAGTTAAAACTCATCTGTTTAAAATAATTGTTTATAAGAATTGACTTGGTTAAAAAATTGTTTAAATAATTGTTAATAACAATTAAATTAAATATTAATTGTGTTATTTTGCTTTCAAAAAGTTAATTTTACTTAATTTTGTAAACTCAATAAAGTGTTTTTATTCTCAATGTCTCCGAAAGTATTTAAATTTAAAAGCTTTCAATATAGGCAATTTGTTATTTATTTAATATTTATAATCGTGATTAACAAATAATTATAAAATCGTTTTCACACTTTTCATTATCATGTGTTCTGTAACAATTTTTCGAAGTTTCATAGAAATCAAAGAACTAGGGGACAACTTTGTTTGGTAAATTTGCATGATTAGAAAAAACTGCATCTTTCTAGTATACTATTCCGTAAATAATTAGAAATAAACAATAATAATTTGTTTAAATCTTGCTTAAACATTAATAATTATGTTTTAAATCTGCATCTGTATTTATGTAAGGTCCGGTAAATTACAAAATTGGAAAAAATACACCTCTCTAGGTACAATATGTAAAAAGTTAGTAATTAACAACAATAATAATAATTTGTTTAAACAAATATAAATTTAAAAAATGCACAGTATTCTTACAAATTTATTGCCTGACATTCTCCAAAAAGAAAAATTTAATTCGGTTAAAATTTACGACTTATACCTAGGTGATTTTGAACATTAGTTTGTATGTACAGTATAGCCTGAAAATGCGCTTTTTATTTGTATGCAGTTGAGCAATGTTCAGTTTAACGGTGTGCAATTAAACAATAAATAAATTTTTAATTTAATTTTTTAAATTTAGTTTGTATGCAGTTTACCAATGTACACTTTAACTGTGTAGAGTTTTTTAATATTAATTATTTATAAATTTAATAGAAAATTAGACTTGTGTGCAGTTTACCTATGTGCAGTTTAACGGTATGCAGTTTAGATTTATACAGTTTTCAAATTAAATTTAATAATTTTATTATTAAAATTTGCTTGTATGCAGTTTTCCAGTATGCAGTTTATTGTGGGCAGTTTTCCTGTATACAGTTGAATTGAGGGCAATTGATACCGCCCTGGATCCAATAACTCGCCCGACGCTCGGAGGAACGCGCAACTGCCAGTCAGTGAGCAGTGAGCGCCTCTGGGCCACTCACTGCTACCCGACTGGCATTAACGCGTGGCTTCGAGCGTCGGGCGAGTTATTGGATCCAAGGCCTCAATTCAAAATAATATTTCTTATACATTGAAAAAAATAATATTAATATTGTGTTGCATTCATTTATTATTATTTATTATTAATTATATACATATATATAATATTATATTATAATATTATTATATATATTATATATTTATATTATTATATTATATATTATTATATTATTTATTATATTTATTTTTTATTATTATTTATTTATTATTTATTTATTTGCATTCATCAAAATAATTATAACCACAATACATACCTATTATGGTTCCATCTATTAACAACTTTATGAAATTCACTTTTCAAAATTACCGACATTTCCACTTTTTCACTAACGTTTCACGTCTATATAACTTATAACTCCAAGAGCTTTAGTATACAGTCTGAACCTTGTCAATGGTGGTAAATAGAAATTAGGGTAAAACGATATTAGGGCGATTTGACAGACTATCGGCCTTTTCACCCATCCCGATTCCTTAATAAGGCGGGCTTCTTCTAGGGAACGGACAAATTTCTCCTTATCGATTTTCTTCACATTCCATGAGGGGCACTTTCGACACGGAACTTCCTGTCTTTTGCCTCCTCCTGTGTCGATCTCTGAGACCGAAAACTCGATATACTGATGGTCACTCGCGGTATACTCCTCAGAGACTTGCCAGTCGCTTATGCGCTTGAATAAGGGAGTTGATGCTATCGTAAGATCAATGATGGATCCGATTGCACCCCTCCTGAACGTCCAAGTTCCTCCCCGGTTCACAGTAATTAAACTGTTCCTGGAGACCATTTCTCCGATCACTTTGCCTCTTTTATCGAACCTTGACTCGCCCCACTCCGGCGACTTAGCATTAAAATCGTCAGTGACAAGTACATCCAACCTGGATTCTCTAAGGCTCGATTCGAGTTCTTCCATGTCGGCTTCGAAGTCCGTCAGTGGATCATTAGGCGAAAAGTAGCAGCTATACATTCGTATGTCTCCCACTTCCATCAGTCGAGCTGTCTAGTTATTAGAGATTATTGCAGTGTCATCGACACGACAAACTTAGAACTATAATTTCTAGGAGTACTTTAAAGTAACATTAAAAAAACTAGACAGAAGGTCTGTCTAGCCAATATCAAATTCAATTTGAATCTTTGACGAAGAGCGTTGGTCAGTAACTTTACAGTTATTTACCAGTCCGCCTAGAATCAGCGTCCGTGACAAAAGCTGTCCAGTAACTTGAACAATCGAGTGGCTCCATGACAAATTTCTACTAGGGATTACAGCCATTCAACATTGAAGCTCAGGTGCATTCAGCGAGCATAAAAGCTCAGCTTTCAATATGATTCACATTACATTACTATGGTATTTCCCATTTTGGAACCGCTTTTCTGTATGGATTAAAAAAATCGTTTTGATTTAGGTAATTAAGAAGATAAGCGTGTCGGTGGTTCTATAGCGCAGATTATGTAAAAAGTACCTGTGTGCAGAGAAAAACTTGTTCGAAAATTATTGTAATACAATGGTATTTATTACATTACCTGTAACGTTGCGTTTCAAATGCAGGCACAACAATGGCAATCTTTGATGTTTGAGAAACGTTAAATTTTTGTATATATTTTATTAATGTTTCAAATAATCCAATATGGGGAATAAAGTCAATATCCATCTGAAAAGTATATGGTGTTGAAATGTAAGACATTGCTACATTTCGTAAGTGGTTCACAGGATAAAATTCCTAAAATAAATTATTTAGTTACTTTTATGAGAACATTGACTACATAGTTAATATAATAAGCAGTTGAACATACTCCATGTTTATAAACAATATGATAGGCGATATTTCTTCTTGTCCGTAAACTTTCAGAACTTTGCACGAATCTAAGAAATGATTGAACTTCATTATCTGTTAAGTACAGTGCTACACTTATTGAACCTGCCCAATTTTTTGCTATTTCTTCCAAAAATGTAATCCTACTGGCACTACACTGAGTGGCCAAAACAATATCAAAAGGAGAGAAGAAGTTGTATTCATATTCCATAAGAAAAAGATGAGTTCGATAAGTTAAATTCGCACCTTTTCTAAATTCATGGCACAAATTCGTTCTTGATCTCTAAAAGAAAATTAGTTTTTAATAATAATAATAATAATAATAATTTAAAAATTATTTAGTATAATATTTTCATACAATCGAATTATATTGACGTTATGTGCATTACTTGTTTCCAGTGGGCACAAAGGACGTCTTTTTTCATAAAAGAACTATATTATCCGATAATTAACCCCATAAGATACTAATTATCCAGAAGATTAATTTGTTTGTGTGAATCTTGCAACCGATAGTTAGAAATTATTTATTTAACTAAAATTCGTCAGATATAGAATTTATTCGAAACTCGTCTAATACATTTAAATAGAATTTGCATGACAATATACATACAAAAAAATATATTCAAAGCACTTATTCTTTTATGAATAAAAGTCATTCCCAAAAAGACATGTTGAATATTTGCATAATATAAACATCTCTTGCTAAAGGAATAGGAAAGGTCACTTTTAAAAAAGATTTAATCTTGTGCTAGACAAATTGGAAAAGGCAAGAATGAAATTAATTGAAAAAACAACAAAAAATCGATTTGACGATAATCTTATAGGTGCTTTAAAGCAGCATTAGAAAAGCTTTTAAAACATTATTATAAGAGTTATTGGGTTTGTTGTGTGATTTTAATTTTGGAACCTCTGCATAAATTAGAGACCGTCGGCGACCAAAAGGATTTACGCATGACTTCCCTTGCCCCTTGCGTAAGCCCTTTTGGTCGCCTGCGATTCAATTCTTATACGTCGTCATTGTTATAGATAAAAATTAAATAAATAGAAATTGTTTTTGTTGTTGCTTCATCATATTAATACTTTTCTATGTAACGAGAACTTGTTTGACATATTTCTCGTATCGTATCTCTCGAATCTCTGGTAAAAATTTTGGACTAATTCCGGATTAAATACGGACAGATTAGTACGGATTAGTCCGAAAATTGTACAAAAAATGTCCGAAAATGATCCGCGCTAGTCTGATATCAATCCGAACGAAAACCTGAATCCGAAAACACTCCGGAGTAATCCTGAATGTCTACGAATTCAGTCCGTAATTAGTCCGCAACAATCCGAATTTATGACCGGTGAAGAATTCTTCTAAAATAAGTACGGAATTATCCGATATCAATATGTGAAGATTACGGAATCAGTCCGCAACAATCCGAGTTTAATCTAGTTAAAAAAACTTAATCCGAAAAATGTCCGGAGCAATCCGAACTCTGTAAGCAAGAAATCCGGTATTAGTCCGCAACAATTTGAAATTAAGTGTGGCAAAATCCTATTCCGAAAGAAGTACGAAACAATCCGAAATCTGTATGCTAAGAATCCGAAAATTGTCTGCAACAATCCGGATTTAATCCAACTAAAAGGTATAATCCGAAATCTGTACACAAAGAATCCGACATTAGTCCGCTTCAATTCGGAATTAGTGTGGTAAAATCATATTCCAAAACAAATACGAAACAATCCGAAATATGTATGTTAAGAATCCGGTAACAGACGACCAACCGAATCATATTATATCCCTGGTAAAAATTTCGGACTAATCCGGATTAAATCCGGGTATATTAGTGTGGATTAGCCCGATAATTGTTCGAGAATAATCCGCGTTAATCTAACATCAATCCGAGTGAAATTGTGAATCCTAAATCAATATGTAAATAATACGAAATCAGTCCGCAATAATCCGAATTTAATCCAGTTAAAAGATTTAATCCGAAACAAGTATGGAACAATCCAAAATCTGTATGCAAAGAATCCGGTAATAGTCAGCGTCAATCCGAATAATATCTGATCAAAACACCACAGTCCGAAAATAAGTCTTATTATTATAAGAACTAGCAGAGCTACGCGCGCTAAAGCGCGCGCGATATTTCTGTTTCTGTCTTTTGATACTCAAGACCTTATTTTATTGTCTGTATATAAAAATGTAAGACCTTATGATCCGTTTTCTTCTTTTTCTAAAATATTGGAAAAAGATTACAATTTTTTTTTGAAGAATTAAAAAACATAAAACACGAAAACCAAAAATTAAATTTAACACACTGAGCTATATTGTAAAATGTTTATAAAACTTTAAGGTAATTACAGATTTTTTCAAGATAATAGAAAGGTTTTTTCGCAAATAGAATTAACATTACCAATTTGTTGAAATTTGTACTACTGTTAGATAAAAGTTTTTAAAAAATGTAGTTAAATTTTTTAGACCTGTGGGGACTTGTGAAAAAAGTTATAAGCGTCTTTGTTTTTAACTTTTAACATTGAGTTTTGTGGGAATTGAGTACATTTTCAAACATATTTACTCACCACAAAGTACTTAAAATTAAGAAATTATTAAAACATTTTTTAATACGAGACAGATATATAATGGTTAAATATCTGTTTAAAAAGTGTCATTAGGTACCTGTGAGAGTTGCAATAAATTAATTTGTAAAAAAATTTCATGTTTTATACAGTATATTGGACAGCTGTTTGAACATCTGGAAACATTGCACACAATTTTCTACTCAAAACTAAATGTAAACAAGTCATACCAAGCATTTGCAACACGACTAAAGAAATGCTGTGTTGCCAGACGTTTCAAAGTACCAAGCAAGTCAAATTACAAAATAATGGTTTTTGTTTTGATTAGTTCAGTCAAGCGATAGAAAAACTTTATATATATATGGGTGATTCTCCTGAAAGTGGTCAATTTCATGTCTTTGAATTATATCTTCTAAACAACTTAACATTTAAATATTAACATTGGACAAACATATTATTTAAACATCACTTATTATACCCTTTATAAAAAACGATAATTTTTTAACACAAATTTAGTGGAAAAGAACATTTAACAGCTGGAAAACAGCAATTCAATATGTCCTTACCTCTGAGTACCAAACTTTAAAGTACTATTACTTATAAAAAAAGAAGTATCTTTAATTATTCAATAAATATTATGAAAGATTAACTCAAAAGCTTCAATTTTTATCGATGAAATTTTTTAATACATCAATATAGTTATTGATAATTATTAAAATATAAGTGTCTTTAAAAATCTCCATGCTGGCACGACAAAGGATAAACGTGTATAAATAAACTATAAGACGTGCACTTTTTATATAAAAATCAATTGGAAATTAAAGAAAAAACATGTCACTTTTCAAATATCCAAGAGAAATTGGAAAATAAATTATATTTTTCATATTTTTAAGAAAAAACACTAGAAAAACACTGCGTATTTTTATTCATTCCTTTGTCGTGCGCTGTCATAACTTTAATATTTCAATATAAATATCAATAAAAACGGATGAAAACTTACAGTTTGGTAGGACAAAAGTGTATACCTAGCCATTTTTTTTATTTATTTTTGTTTAAAATATGTATTAATAGATTTCGTACAAATTTCCATTGTCGTGGAGTCCTTTGTCGTGTCAAAACATTTGTACGTGGTAGGTGCGAAACAAGTAAAAAGTGTGCCCGTGCCTAAAACTTTTTTAAAAATAGATAATAAAGTTGAAATTTTTCTAATCTTTTCATATATTTTTAAATATAATTTTAAAAATGATAAAAATAAATCATTTAATTCAATTAATAATACCTATATAGAAGAAATATGAATTTCAGTGCCCGTCGATGATACGCCTCTGATGAGGTTAGTTTTCCTGTTTACTTTTCACATCTCATTTTAATTACGTGAAAAGTGCTAATTACACGAAAACTAATGTTTATTAATAAATGTAATTTAAAATAAATATAGTTGATATGGATTGTCTAACATAAAAGAATAATTAAACAAACAGAAAAAAACAAATGTCGAAAAAGAGTGACGTGAAAAAATTCAATAAATAATCCTGATGAAATTTAAATAATTTAAATATTTTTAAACTTAAATAGTTTTGTAGCGTACCTACTTCAAATATAGTTTATTTAAATACCAATGAATAGTAATTAATAAAAGAAAGTTCAAAGGGCCTAGCGGAGTAAGCATGCAAAATCTGCCCCCGCTCAAAAAAATTTGAAATTCTTGTTACATGTTGGCAACATTAAGATAAAATTTTTCACCAAATATTTTTTCAAAAAATGTATTTTTGTAAGAGTTATGGAGGGGGAAAGAAAAATCAAAAATTTGTTTTTTCTCGAAAACCACTGGATCGATTTTAATGAAATTTATATGTGTTTTATAAATTCATAAGAGGAATTTAAAAAAAAAAATTTCAAAAAATTTTGCCCAAAAAAAACCAAAAAAAAACCCAAGAAACATTTTTTTTAATTTTCAAAAAAAAATTTTTTGGTCTTATTTTAGAGATACTACTTTGGAATTTTTACAGAAAATTCTCCTAAATGTGTACATTTAAGAAATATTTTTGTCGATTTTTTTAATTGGGTACCACATAGTTAAAAAAATTAAAATCCTAGGTGGCGC
The DNA here is from genome assembly GCF_015476425.1 of Leptopilina heterotoma. Lineage (NCBI taxonomy): Eukaryota > Metazoa > Arthropoda > Insecta > Hymenoptera > Figitidae > Leptopilina > Leptopilina heterotoma. Next base: position 1,349,758 of record NW_025110916.1, read on the forward strand.
ATCATTCCGGCTGAAGCACAATGTACCAAGTCATTTTGAATTTCGAAAATTTAATATTACATTCGTACTGAGTGACCCCAGAAACGCATAATTACTAAATTTCAAGGAAATTTAAAAATAATCAGTTACTTGATACATTGTGCTTCAGCCGGAATGATGCGCCACCTAGGATTTTAATTTTTTTAACTATGTGGTACCCAATTAAAAAAATCGACAAAAATATTTCTTAAAAGTACACATTTAGGAGAATTTTCTGTAAAAATTCCAAAGTAGTATCTCTAAAATAAGACCAAAAATTTTTGTTTTGAAAATTAAAAAATTTTTTTTGGGTTTTTTTTTTGGTTTTTTTCGGGCAAAATTTTTTGAAATTTTTTTTTTAAATTCTTCTTATAAATTTATTAAACACATATAAATTTCATTAAAATCGATCCAGTGGTTTTCGAGAAAAAACAAATTTTTGATTTTTCTTTCCCCCTCCATAACTCTTACAAAAATACATTTTTTGAAAAAATATTTGGTGAAAAATTTTATCTTAATGTTGCCAACATGTAACAAGAATTTCAAATTTTTTTGAGCGGGGGCAGATTTTGCATGCTTACTCCGCTAGGCCCTTTTTAAACATTAAAAAAAAATTTTTATCAACTTAAAAGTGACCGGTTTTTGGAGAATCACCCATATATTAATTATACATCAGAAGAATTATTTTATTGAAGTATTCTTCCTTCTTTGTCAAAACATTGACACCGAGATTTATTAATAGTCATGATATAAGTCGAGGTATAAGCCGTCCATAAACCACGAGGACAATTTTATATTAATTTTTGACCCTCCCCCCATCCAATATGGAACACAAATTTTTACTCTATGCAATGAACCTTAATTTTGTCACTCGGTGGTTTTTAGGGACGCTGATTACGAATTTGATGTAAGTTTTCATAAATTTAAAATGGTGTATTCAATATGGCAGAATTTTCTTTTAGATTTATGCAATTGACCTTAATTTTGTTACTCGAGAGTTCTAATACCAGTCAGTTAGCTGTAAATGTCATAGCAGCGCTCACTGACAATTATTTTAGCACTTGCGTCGATTCACGACCAGCGAGCGTGTATAGAAAATTTTTTTAATTTCTCTTTCCCATATTATATTAGTCATTTGAAATTTTGAAAACAAACATCGCATTCGTAATCAGCGACCCTAAAAACCACCGAGTGACAAAATTAAGATTAATTGCATAAAGTAAACATTCTGTTTCATATTAGATCCGCCATTTTGATTTATGGGAAACTAAAATTGAATTCGTAATCAGCAACCACAAAAATTCCCGAGTGACAAAATTAAGGTTTATTGCATAAATTTAAAAAAATTTTGTTCTATATATTAAATCCGCTATCTTGAATTTCTTAAAAATAACATTAAATTAGTAATCAGCGACCCCAAAAGCCTTCGAGTAGGAAAACTTAGGCGAATTTAATTACATTTTAGTATTTTGAAAAATAGTCACCACCCCTTTCAAAGTTCCCTTCATATTTTAGGCCATATTTGGTCCGCCATCTTTAAATTTTACATTCTAATTTACTTTTTTTAAAAGTATACAATTTTTGTGCCTCTATGGATGAGAATTGAATATTATTCACGCACGTTTAACTCCTTAGCAGAGTAGTCAAAATAAAGTTTTCGTGTCACAACTTTGCTAAATTTTTTTTTTTTAATGCCAGATATCATTATATTTTATGTTTTTGAGGTTACTGAATCCAAATATTTGGATGGGTAAATGGGTAAAAAAAATAACCAAACTTGAAAAAATGAAATTTCTTTTCTGTTTTTAAAGATAAAATCGCTATATTTAATTTTTGTTTTAAACGAAATTCTTTTTTTTCACCCCGGAATCGAAAAGAGCACACTCAATACCTATAAGAAATATACTTGCGGTATAAAATATAATCTGTTTTATTCATAAAAGTATAGGTTGAATTTGCGCAAAGAATTTTCTTATTTCAGGCGTTAATGGGTTAATCATTAAAATAATATTATAATATTTGGGGAGAGTGGGACAAACCGTCCAGATGTCAATATCTCCGAAATGGCGAGATTTTTTTGTTCATAAGTTTTGAATTTTTTTTTAAAAAATCATCGGATTTGCTTGAAAATCGTTACTCGGGGGTTTTCGAGGTCGCTAATTACGAATATTGAATCAGATTTTTAAAATTCAAAATGGCGAATCCAATATGGCGGACATTCTTTTTTTTAAATAATTGGATTTGCTTAAAAATCGTTACGGGGGGTTTTGGGGTCGCTGATTACGAATATGACATAATTTTTTAAAAATTAAAAATGGCGAATACAATATGGTGGACGAAAAAAAAAATCAAACAAAAAAAAATTAAAATAAGAAAATTTTCTTTTCCGCCATGTTGGATCCCCCATTTTCAATTTTGAAAATTTGATATCTAATTTTTGATCAGCAACACCAAATACATTTTTGTTTGTCTTTTTTAAAAAATGCAAATGAGAAAACATTTAAATCATACGATTGCTTATCCGCATACAAAAACATCTTTGACATGGCGAAGAATAAGGATGTATAATTTTTGTTTTACTTCGAATTTTGCAATATTATTTTAGGAGAGTATTCTTGACACTATAAAAAATCCGAAAATAAAAACAAAAAAAAATTTCTGGGCCCGCATTTTATTTACAAAATAAAGCTATATTTTTGTTAAGCGCCATATTATTCGCCATATTGGATCCGCCATTTTGAATTTAATTTTAATTAAAATTTTCGAAATTATGTTTCAAATGCTTAATAAATAAAGCATTAACTAACAAATTGAAACCAATTCAACGCATGTAACGCGGCAGTGCAACCGCCCGTGAAACTGCACGCTCCATGTCTTTTTTACAGCGCGTAACAGGCTTAAAAAACCATCGGTACACTTCAGAAAGCCTTACCCATTGTTCGAAGATAATTGAATCTTAAATAATTATACGAATTAGTTTTTTAAAATATTTGCGATTGTTCACAACTGGAGGCGGGGTGGGAGTCAAAAATTGATGAAAAATTGTCCATTTGGTTTATGGAACAACGATAAAATTTATACCTCTCACTCATACCTCGTTCTCGATCTGCCTTTCTTTTACTCCTTAATCTATCTGTGAGTGAAAAAAGAAAAATAATTAGCCAATAAGGAAATAAGACGCCCATTTCGTATTTTGGCTTGAAAGTAAAATTTCCCACTTTTCCTTCCCCTATCAAATTCTGTTCCTCTCTTTCTACCTGACACGGAAAATGGAGAAAACATGGTACCCCCTTCTAAACCCAAAAAGTGGGAATTACTTTCTTAACTATTCGTCTCTCTTTTGCTCCTACTCTAAACTAAAAGGAGAGAAAATACCTCCCTCCCTCTCTTTCTCTCTCACTGTGAACAGAGTATATAAGGAAAGACTAACTTAATATATATAGATATAATAACACAGCCCCACAAAAAAAGAAAAGTACCCTGCGCGAAAGCCCACAGTACCATACCCCTATGTATTTTGATGCGCTGAACACGAATCCGAAGTCAGATTTGCTCCATCACGTCAGGATTTTTTTCTAACCTCAAAAAACATGTCAGATTTTATGTAATTTATGTAAAATACAAAATTTTTTAAAAATTGATTAGATTTGTCTCAAACTTGTTTCTTGGGGGTTTTTAAGATCGCTGATTACGAATCTGCAGTCAGCTTTTAAAAATTCAAAATGGCGGATCCAATATGGCGGCCAAAATTAAAAAATTTGGTGGATTTTCACTTTACTTGGTATATAGGGGTTTTCGGGGTCGCTGATTACAGATTTGCAGTCAGATGTTAAAAATTCAATATGGCGGATCCAATATGGCGGTCATTTTTTTAAAAATTGATTTATTTTGCTTTAAAATGGGTACTCAGTGGTTTTTCGGATCACTGATAACAAATCTTCAATTAGATTTTGAAAAATCAATATGTCCGTTTGAAAATAATGTAATTTTTATTTATGTCTGTTTATGGTAACGGACTCGTTTCGCTTCGAAAGACCTGTGCAGTAGTTTTCTTTTTAAGTTTACTCTTCCTGGAACAATATCCCTTTTTAGCATCCAACAATAGTCAGCCATCATATTTACGTCCCATCTGCCTTGATATCTGCTCTCCATTTCATTAATATCTTGATGAAACCGTTCTCCCTGTTCCTCGCTGTAGTCTCCTAAATTTTTGGGAAAGTAACTCAGATGTGAATGTAGGAAATGGAGCTTCAAACTCATCAAGCATCCCAATTTTTGAAAGTTTTTGATCATACCATTCACTATTAGTTCCCAATTCTCGCTCTTATGGTTGCCAAGAAAGTTTTCAATAACTCCCTTAAAACTAAGCCAAATGCAGCTTTCTCTTTTTTACTCATTACTGTGATAAATTTTTCATCTTTTACTAGTTTTTACTAGTCCCTTCTTTATCTAAAGACTTTACAAACTGTTTCATTACCCCTAGTTTAATATGTAAAGGTGGTGGAATTACCTTTGTAGGATCAACTAGAGGTTTTTTTATTTAATATTTTTGGAACCTGGTGTAAAGGATGTTCTTTTGGTCCATTCTTTTTGTACGTAATGTTTTTTTCGATCTCTACTGTCCCACAAACATAAAAAGCAAGGTGTTTTCGTAAAACCTGCTTGTTGGCCCAACATGATACAGTCAACTCTACGAATAGTGCCGCTATCAATAGTGCCACTTCTCCTCTTTCACGCTCGAGCTCTATCCCCACTTTAGCGACTCTAGCACGGCTTCTGAATTTCGAGTTTCCCCTAAGACAGAAATATACAAACAGTGGGGGTACTACAGTTCCAAGAAAAGTCGTAAACGCTGTGCAATTTTGCGGCACTATTCATAGAGTTGACTGTACTTATAATTTTAAAATCTCCACAAATTTGCCAATTGTGTTCTTTATATTTAATTTTCTCCAAAACTAATTTAACAGTTTCATAATCTTCTTTAAGTTCAGTGGAATGGGCTACGGGAATTGAAGCAAAAACATTAGTGTTATGAATTAGCACTGCCTTTAGACTTCTTTTAGAAGAGTCAATGAATAACGTCTAGTCTTATGTTGATCTTCATATATGTTTGGTTTCAATTCATTTATTAGTCCTTCAATGTCAGAACAATATACTAATGAAAGCTCATCGTCTTTTGTAAAATATTTCCAAAATTCCTTTTCTCTGTCACGATAAAAGTAAGCTGTGGTGCCTTTAGATAACAAATTTTTCTTTTTTTAAACTGAAGCTAGATATCTAGCTGCATATTCTATTTTTGCATTTTTCTATCTAGCTGATATTCTTCTCCATTTTTGGGTAATTTCAAATCTCTGATGAGGTTGCTAAGCTCTTTTTGCGTAAAGCCTTCTTTAACCTTTTCTTCCTGATAACCATCTGGAATATAAATATCATCATTGTCTTCTACAATATTACTAACCGCATCACTTATATCGGAAAGTACATACTCTAATGGTGAACTGTCGATTTCCATATTTGCAGAAGAAAGACTTAAGTGACTTAAAATTTCGGGTTTTTTCACAGATACTACACATGCGTAAATTATATTCTTTTTATTATTTATTATAGCCTTTTACATTGGTCATGCAAAAGTAGCAATCTTCTCGATTCAATGGTTTTTTCCACAATGTTGGTTTTTTAAACTTCAGGTGTTTATCCTCTTTCGTATCATTCCAACGAGTTAACATTGTGTAGCAGGAACTGCAGATTGTATTTGGAACCCATTTTTCATTCTGATTGACTATCTCAAAATCAAAACAATCTTTGTAAATTTGTTTAATGTTTTTATTGATTAATTTGCGATTTTTCGGGATATAAAATTGTCCGCATACGTAACAAAATACATCTGCTTTGCTGTCACATGTATGTTGTGAGGTTGACACTCCAAAAAGAACATTTGAAGCGTTTAAAGTTTTTTTATTGTTTTGATTTTTGAAAGCCATGATATTTAGGAAAATGCCCGCACGCTAGGGATCCTGGTCCGATCGCAGGCGAGTCCACCGTCCTAGGGGTGATAACCCTCATACCTCCCTAGGCCTAAGTATGAGAGCTTTCCGACTTTGACGAGGACATTATCAACTCGTCGTCGGACACACTACGGTATCATCCTTACACCCTAACGTCCCCCTGCAAGGCAGCGCGCCTTCGCTGGCTTCGTTACTTCGATAGACAGAAAGCAAATCATTCTACACATCCCATTTCGGGGCAGTTGTCGTCGCCTACTACATCTATCGAAGCAGAAGGATTAATAGACCTTTTCATTTAAGGAATCTGTACTGCGCAAGCGCGGAGTATATATATAACTTCCAACAAAGTTTCGAGCACTTTTTGTACAAAATGCACAGTGCCAATAGTGAAAAGTAATTAAAAAATATTACTAATAAATGTAGAAAAAAAATTAGCGTGTTTTAAAAATGAGCAGTATCCCTGAGAAAAATAATCCACAAAGGAAAAAAATTGATGCACAAAAAAAATATTGTTTTGGGAATTGCAAAAGTGATGCTCGTTGCAAGTCTTATTTGACTGAAAATTATTACTTTATTTCTTCCCAAAACCGTTTAACATTTAGAAAATGAAATATTAGGAATGAAAATATTCGAAGTAATTGCAAAACTTGTCAAGTATATCAAAAATAAGACCTTTGGGTAAGGTTATGTTCATAACATAACATAACCTTATTTACATGTAAACAGTATAGACTTTTTTACCCTTTAAACACTGACTTCGGCTTTATAACCATATTTTTAATTCACAGCTACAGTATTTTTCTCTACCTGTTCAAACATTAATTTAGCTTCTGGAATATCATTTTCATCGAGTTTTTTATTTGAATTGTTATTAGCACAATATACATTCTGACACAAAGTTGCTCGAAAATTTTGAAATCGCGCCGTCTGTCATGGCGTAGCTTCAACTTCCGGTCTTAAATGAAAAGGTCTATATTGTGCCAAAGCACAATGGAAATACAATACAGTATTATGTCCTAGCAGGCCTGCGTTCAAGAGAAAAGTATTCTGCAATTGTTGAATTGAACTTCATCCAGAAATTATGCCTAATTCTCTAGAAATGTTCCTAGATGTCGTCTCGATAAATACATTTTAATTTAGGCATTCAGGTTACCAAAAATCTGCATTTCCTGCTGCATAAATGTTTACCAACAAACTTTTCGAAACTTTTAAATTCACCGACTCCCAAAATGCTTGCATATCAAGTCATATTGGACCAGTTGTTAGAAATTTTTAAAGTCTGATTTGAAATTTGTGATCAGCGATCCAAAAAACCAGTGAGTACCCATTTTAAAGCAAAAGAAATCAATTTTCGAAAAAATGACCGCCATATTGAATTTTTTTTAAATCTGACTGCAAATTTGTAATCAGCGACCCCGAAAACCCCTATATACCAAGTAAAGTGAAAATCCACCAAATTTTTAAATATTGGCCGCCATATTGGATCCGCTATTTTGAATTTTTAAAAACTAACTGCAGATTCGTAATCAGCGATCTTAAAAACCCCCGAAAAACAAGTTTGAGAAAAATCTAATGAATTTTTAAAAAATTTTGTATTTTACATAAATTACATAAAATCTGACATGTTTTTTGAGGTTAGAAAAAAATCCTGACGTGATGGAGCAAATCTGACTTTGGATTCGTGTTCAGCGCATCAAAATACATAGGGGTATGGTACTGTGGACTTTCGCGCAGGGTACTTTTCTTTTTTTGTGGGGCTGTGCCTCTCTTTCGCTCCTACTCTAAACTAAAAGGACAGGCGATACTTACCCCTCTTTCTCTCTATCAACCTTTCTCTCTTACTGCGGACAGAATGTACACGCTCTGGACAGACTGAATGAAAGAATACGAAGATTATTATAGTTAATAATTTGTAAATATTTATAAACAATCCACAGACAGTTCAAAACAATCCATATTCAATCCAATTCAAAGACTTAAACAGGAATGATTTTGGTATAATATTGAATTTGTATATTAAAAACAATTTGTATTAAATGCAGATAAATTCAAACTATAATTATAATTTCGTATGACAAAAACCTGACCAAAACCAGATTAATTCCGGATTTAATAATTTCACATTTGCAAGTTGCGTATTATCACACGGAGAAAAAGGAATAGTTGACACATCCAGATACATGGATATCACAGCCATATTATATTGAAAAATACGGGATATCCATAGTTAAGGTTGCTGCATCCATATTCTATGGCTGGCTGTATATTGTTGGAGCAGCAAAATATCTATGGTTGGGTGATCCATAGTAATGGAAATGGGAAACAAAAAATTGGAATCACTCAATTAATTAAATTCAATGTCACTTGAGATATTTTATACACATTTTTGTTAATTAATACACACCACTTATTGAATAACCGCATATTAACGAAATAAATTATTAACCGATGGGGGGAGACACGAACCCTAGACCTAACGCATACTAAACACTAACGCTATCCACTACACTATACACGCAACTACAATATTTGAGCATATAATATTCCTTATATACTCTACACATATTTCATGAAAATGAATTTACATAAAAACTAATAGACAATAACGATAATAAATAATAAACAATTATAACACTATTTATACAAAATAAACTCACAACGTGATTATATAGACGTGACAGGAAACCGACGCGACGGACAAATTGAGACGACCATTTTTAAATGGATGCCATGATAATGAATTGCGCGCAACATGTATCGAAATTTTGAACTAACTATGGATCTCCCAACCAAAGTTTACATGGATGAGGCAGCCATATGTGAAAATCCATAGCATGAATTGTAAGCCCAACCATGCCTATGGATGTCACATCCATATTTGATTCAACAATATAATATGGCTCCCTCATCCATTGAATATGGAATGTGCTTCCATTATGAAAGTTGTCTCTTCCATTAAATTGGATAACACAACAATATTCTGCTCAACAATATTTTTATGGATATCTCTTCCAGACCTTTTCTTTCCGTGCAGACTAACTTCGGACTAGATCGGACTAATTCCGGATTCACTGGTTATACACAAACCGCATTTAGTTTGAATTTATCCGGACAAATTCTGAGTGACAAAAACCTGTCAATAAGCAGACTGTTTCGGATTAGATGCGGATTCACTGGTTAAACCAAGCGAATTACTTCTGCATTTACTAGTCGCATATGATCTGACTAACTGCAGACTAAACCGGACTAATTACGGATTCGATACACTGAAAAAAATTCTGTGTGGCTGCCACATGTGTGGTGATGGCGCTACATTCTCTTGCCTCGAGTGCTCTGCCCTTCGGTTTTCGGGTGCGTCAACGAATCTCGAGAGCAGGTAGCCTTCCCGAATAGACGGGAGGCTGTCATACCGATATCTCGAGATTAGTGCAACCTCGTATTGAGCACGCGGTATTCTCTCGCGGTAAGGCGGCGACACAGAATTTTTTTCAGTGTAGTTATAAAAAACGGTATTGATTTCAAACTTAATTCATGGTAAAAAAAACTCCACAATAAACCGTACTGTTGAGGACAAATTCCGGATTAGTCCGAAATCGATCCCACTTTTTATTCAGGGTATTTACTTATAATAAATAAAATATTTAATTCTGCAGTCAATTTGTTTTTACAAATTTATACATTATTAGTTATCTTGTTTCAATATTAAAATTAACACTGATGTGTTAGTTTCTTGTCATTTCTTTTCGTGGCACTTTATGAATTCTATTATGAATTTGAACTCCCATGCCAAGCGTGGTATAGTGGTTAGTGTATTCGATTTCGGTGCGATATAATGTTATAGGTGTATGTTCGAATCCCCAAGCGTTAGAAATTTTAAGTTAATGTAAATAAAATTGCGATAGGTAAATAGAAAAATATGTTGAATGTACCATAAAGTAATAATAATTAATATGTGTAACTTGTATAATTATTTTTTATTAACATTCACTAAATTGTCTAGACTAATTTTTGATTGTTTCGGACTAATTCCGGATTCACTAGTTAAAATTAACTGATTAATTTCGGACTTCATCGGACCAACTCCGGTCTTACTAGTTGTTCACAAACCGTATAGAGTTCGGATTTTTTCGGATTAATTTCGGGTGACAAAAACCTGATCATAAACCGCATTGTTTCGGACAAATTTTGGATTAGTCCGAAACACTAAATGAATGAAAAAGGTATCGGAAGATCCGCATGAGAGATTGGCTTCATTACCGAGTTACAAAATAATAATAGAAATACTCTTAATTGTATAAAGAATTTATTCTTTGTATAGTTACATTGACTTAAACAAACAATATATACAGTTAACGTGAAATAAGATAGATATAGAAGGTTGACAATACACGGCTTCTCTGAGACTCTTATACGTAGATGCCACCTATCTAAAGAATATATTACTAATTTAAATTGCTCTTTCAACACCGAGAAAACCTCTGGGTATATTTTATTGAGTTCTTAGTTTTACAATTAAACCCATGAAGTTCAGTTAAACAAAAGTAACAGTTTTCAGGAGTAAAATGGATTTACGCCCATTCGCCTGGAAGAATTATCCCGAATATAATCGCCTGAATAAAAAAACTGCGAAGAATGTTGGATTGTGACGTACAATAAACAAATGAATATAAAAATATTTGTTTATAAAAAATTTAATGTCAAAAACGAATGTAATGTTAATAACTAACGCCTTATCTCTTATTATATTAAGTTGCGTCGACCAAATTTCATTCGTCGTTCGTCGTCCAAAATAAATATAGTACATCATCAACTACATAAATAAACTTCCTTATTATATTATGTTCAGTAATAATGTAATAATGTTATGCATGTGCAGTAGTGTTCTGTCAATGATACGCAATCGCAGTAGTGTTCTGTCAATGTTACGCACGCGAAACAATCGTATTAAAAAAATACGAAATGTATTGCAATTTTCTGAAACATACATACATCGAGATTTTAACCCAATTAATAATATTCTGGAATACTTTACAAATCTGTTTTGGAGATTAGGCTCTGCGTTTGTCTAAATGTCAAAAAGTCGCTATTATTTAATAATGTAAATATGAGAAAATATTTACATTATTAGGTTCTTTAAAGATAGAGATTTTTTTGTAAAAATTGTTATTTCGAAATCTTGAGTTCAAGCGAATAACACGGAGAAAATCTGAAAGCACTGACTACTTTTTCTCATAGTCACTGATTAGTGTGTGGATTAAAAAATTAACTTTTGTAGTTCTGATTGCTCTTTGCACATTACTCATTGCACGGAGAAAAATGGAGTTTGAAAAACTGGGAGTCAATATTAAAAAAATACGACTTAGTCCAGTAAAAGTACATTAATTCTTTTTCATCAAGCATCTTAGGGTGATGCGTATAGTGTATAAAGGGCGAAGCAAGTGTTTCCTTTTATTCACTTCGTCAATTTTATATAAAAAAAATAATAACCAATCATTAAAAAAAAGAAAAATATGTTAAATGAGAGATTCATGCTTATTTCCGAAATCTTTTTTAACCAAATAGTTATCTATATTAATAAAATCAGACTTTTGTCTGTATATTGCACGAAATTAATTTTTTCTAGCATAATTTATTTATTTGAACAACGGAGAATCCAAAAATGGTAATAGAAAATTTCCTGTATGTATGTATGTATGTGTGTATGTATGTATGTATGTCCGCAAAATTTTGTTCGCGTATAACTTGAAAACGTCTTGACCGATTGAAGTAAAATTTGGCAATCTTTCAGGTATTGGTCTAACTTAAAATATTAGCTATATTTGATGAAAAAATATTGAGCTGAACAAAAGTTATGAATTTTTCAAAAAATTTTTTTTCAATTTTTGCAGATTGGCATAAATTTTTTAATTTATTAATAATATAAATGATTTTAAAGATATATAAAAATAAATTGAATAAAAAATAATATTAATATGAAAAAAAATTATGAATTTTCCAAAAAATTCAAATTTTTTTTTAAATTTTGACAGATTGCTGTAAATTAATCAGTTATGACTTTTGTAAGATATTTATAAGCAATAAATTTGCAGATTTTAAATATATTAATTAGAACGGGAGGTATTCAATTTTTTCAAAAAATTAAAAAAATGGAAAATTTCCAAATTTTATATTTTTTAATGTATATTTTTTAAACTTTCTGTAATTAAATATTTTTATTGTTTATACTCCTGCCCTATTGGCCTTACGCACTTCGACAAGAGTCCCCGAGAAATACTTTTTTGGATTAAGCATAACCATTCTACTTTAGAAATTTTCTATATATTAACCTAATTTGCGTCTACAGCCGACTTTATTAGGAGTACTCAATTGCAAAAATTTCGAAAATATTAAAAATGGAGATTCTTATCATAAAATTGATACTGCAGGAATTCAAGAATATGTGATACGATACTTGCATTATGCTACTGGGAAAAAACTTAGATAGTAAAAAGTTTGGTTATTTTAATTCTAGATTTAACTTTTAGGGATGTTTTGAGCATTGTAAAGGCAAAAGTTAAACAGGGTGTCTATTATTATTTTTGTTTAACAAACTATCCGGTTTTTCCCAGCTTTGTCCAAATTTTTCCAGGTGTATCTTTTCTCATCAAATATAAATTTTCTTGATAAGAATTAACAATAAATAAAACTACAAATGGCTACAAAAATTCACTTATTTTATGAAAATACTCTTCGACGGGTTTTTGTTTTTACTAATACTTTTAACAGGGGTTCTACCAACTGGAAAAAACGGGAAATATGCAGGAATTTAATTTAATCGGGAAAACTGTGAATTCAGCCTGCAATATAGGTCTTATTTTAGATTTTAGCAATTATGATATACAATTAGTTCGAATTTTACTTTACTTTAAAAACTGGTGGAAATTTTGGATTAACTTATAATACAATAATTAAATTTCTACAAATAATTGACAAAACATTGTTCTCTGAATTTTAATTAATTAAAAATAAATTATTTGATGGTAAAAAGTCAATCACTGATTTAAAATAGTAATATTTTTCTAATGAAATAGTTAATGGTAGCTAAATATTATTTTTTCCGGTCAAATTAAATTCCCCGCTATTTCCCATTTTTCGAGACTGGTCGACACACTATTGAATGTATTTGTAGAAACTAAAACCCGTCGAAGACGGGTACGACAGCTAGTTTGATATAAAACTACTTAACTTAAAATTCACATAATATGCACATTGTTTGACATAAATTTCATTGTATACAAAAACCATTTAACATAAATATCATTTGTCATAGAATTCATTAAACAGAAATATTATGTTACATAATACTCAGATAACTTAATTCCCATTTGACATAAAAATTATGTAACATAAATTTCTATTTACATAAAAATCATTAAACATAAATTTCTTTTGACATAAAATTTATTTAACGTAAATTTTATTTGTTATAAAATTCATTTGACATCAATTTCATTTGGCATAAATGTCATTTAACGTAATTCTCATTTGACATAAATATCATTAGACATAAAATTAGCTTGATATAAATTTCATTTGACGTTAATATCATTTAACATAATTATTATTTAACGTAAAATTAAATTTATATAAATTTCATTTAGCATAAATTCCAATTAACATAATTCTCATTTGGCATAAAATTTACTTGACATAAATTTCATTTTGTATAAATCCCATTTAACATAATTTTCATTTGACATAAAGTTCATTTGACATAAAAGACATTTAACACAATTTTCATTTGTCATAAAAGTCATTCAACAAAATTCTCATTTGACATAAAAATCATTTTACACAAATTACATTTTACATAACAATATCGGCGCGAATTTTAAAAGTAACCAATTAGATATTATCAACAACATTGTGATTCGACAATTTTGAAATTCGCGCCTATATTTTCATGTCAAATGATCTTTACGTAAAATAAAATCTATGACAACTGAATTTTATGTCAAATAAGAATTATGTCTAATGAGTTATCCGTCAAATGAACTTTATATCAAGTGAACTTTATGTCAAATGAAAATTATGTTAAATGGGATTTATACCAAATGAAATTTATGTCAAGTAAATTTTATGCCAAATGAGAATTATGTTAAATGGAATTTATGCTAAATGAAATTTATATAAATTTAATTTTACGTTAAATAATAATTATGTTAAATGATATTCACGTCAAATGAAATTTATGTCAAGCTAATTTTATGTCTAATGATATTTATGTCAAATGAGAATTACGTTAAATGACATTTATGCCAAATGAAATTGATGTCAAATGAATTTTATAACAAATAAAATTTACGTTAAATGAATTTTATGTCAAAAGAAATTTATGTTAAATAATGTGCATATTATGTGGATTTTAAGTTAAGTAGTTTTATATCAAATAACAATATTTGGTCAAAAAAGATTTCGGGAATAAGCATGCCCCAGATAGCAATCGTGCGTCGCATGTCCCGCACGCAGTGTGCGAGGCACTTAATGCGGGCGATAACGTATGCATTTCGACTGCACTCAACATGCATACGTGATGGCTAGAATAGTGCACGCACAGTGCCTGCGATATTGCTGCTCATTGCATGTGTGTCAAAGCACGCGTAGGAAGGCATCGTGCATTTAATTTTATTTACAAATAATTAATATTTAAAACTATATTTATTTTTAAATTACAAATACTCTAGACTTTGGTCCTTAAAAAACTGGTGTCAGAAATAAAAAAAAGAGAATTCTAATATCAATTTGTTTAAGGGGTTACATGGGTCGAAACGACCAGAAAACGTATGTTTTGTTTATTAACTTTTTTTCAAATAAATAAATGTTTTTATTTGAACTCTTTGGTAGCTGAAAGAACACTATTAAATAAGTAAGATATAACATTCTCGAAAAAAAAATTAAAAATCAGTCCCGTCCTTCGATCCCCTTTTCAAAAAATTGCTTTTAAGGAGGTTAAGATATCTTTTGACTGCATCTAAAATCAAAATACGCAAAAGGGCTTAGGGGGTTAAGTGTGCAAAAACTGCCCCCGCATCTATTTTTCTCAAATTTGGCCTATATATTACTATCCAGATGACTATAACTTTCTGCAATTTTGAACTCAAAATTCGCTTTTTTGGGGGAGTTATGGAGGGGGAAAGCAAAATCAAAAAACTTATTTTTCTTGAAAACTACTGAACCGATTTTAATGAAATTTTAAAGGGTTATAAATATAGATAAGACGATTTTAGAAAAACAAAATCAAAATTTTTTTTTAAAAAAAATTTTCAAAAAAATTTTTTGAAATTTTCAAAATTTTTTTAGGGTTATTTTTTGAAGTGACCACTTTCTCTTTTGTTGTAAAAAGTACCTTATAATGTCCCCTTTAACATATATTTTTTCCAAATTATTTAAAAATATAGTTTTTGAGTAAAATGTCAAAAACCATGGTCATGCTATTTGTCACGTACGGTAATATTATATGCACTATGACGTTAATTCTAATTTAATAAAGAAATATTTTCAAAGAATTTTCTGTAACATCAAGAAAACCGGCACCTTTTGTATTAAATTTAACTCGGTGGAATTTTTTTATATTATTTAAAAATTCGCCATCAGGCGCCAATTAATTTTTAGATTAATTAATAAACTCTGGACACAATTAACAAACAACGATACTCAAACGGCTAGCAAAACCTCAGAGACACTCTTACTCTCATGAGGGAATTCTGTCCGAGAAAATGACGACAGAAACGTCAACGTTGGGACACGACTGGACCGAGACTGGTACAATACTGGTAGGACTTACCCACGGTGATGTGTAGTCGACACCCGGTTGAACCTCGACTCCTGGCGACGTTCTAGGATGCTGTATTGGTAGGTCTCTCCAAAAAAAAAAAGGAACACCAACAAATTTCACTTCACAAGAAAAATAGTCTCTTTATTTTTATATTTATGCTTATTATACTAAAATTCTCACACAGTTAATACTTCGCTCTAAATTTATAAACTATATAAAGTACTCTCAACCACTTTCCGTAACGACACTCTCACTTTAAACAAAAATTTAATATACTCGTGTATTTTCTCTACCACGAGGCGCGACTAAAATGGTTCAGCACGTGCTAACTTAATTATGGTGGCAAAAGTATTGGCAAGACGCCGACGCTTTCTTTCACCTGTTGCCTCGTCTTCTTCTTGGCTTCGTCTCTCTCTTGCAGCTTCTCCTGGCACTACTCCTCTCTCTCTCACCTACTCGCTGGTCCTGACCTCACATACTCGAACTAACTTGCCAAGCGACACACTTTCTTTTCTACTTGTGGGTCACTTGGCAGTTCGGCACCTACATTACCGCGGTCCACACTCAACACCGGTCGGGGGGGAGAATTATTCAGAGATGGCGTGACGATTCACTCCGTCACAATCCCCCCCCATGACCGGGACTACTCCTTGTAGGACCGTCAGTAACCAACTCCTGGGCCAACTGTTTGGCTCATCTCTGGCAGCTTCTATTTATAATTTCTGGCACGAACAATCTATATCTGGCACATTAATTCTCTATCTGGCACACTCTTTTGATCTTTTTACTTTCTAGCCTGTTTTCTCTCCTCTAAGAGTTGACGGATTGCCAAATCCAAAGTTGACGCTGGCAGCCCCTCAAACGCTTTGGTTAGTTTGAGCAACTTTTCTACCAAATCGTCATCGGCTTCTGGCTCTTGTGTCATCCCTTTCTCCGGTTTGGCTTCTCTTCCCTGTTTTTCCTTCTCGGCTGGTTTCTTCTCGGCCTCAGTAATCTCGGGTTCCTCGTCCCCCCCGACCATCATCTCGTCTTCCGGTCCCAATTCTCTCGTCGGCTCTTCCGTTTCGTCTCTCTCCTTTTCTGGTCCCTCGTCTCTTTCTTCCATTTCGTCCTCCCATACATACCGTTTTGCTTGTTCGCTACAACGGGGGCAGTTATGTACCAACACTCGCCGTCGGCCACAATTTAAACAGTAAGTCCTTTTTATGGAGCTCGGGCAAAAGTTCGCAGCGTGACCTTTCTGCCAACAATTGAAGCATGAGTACGGGGGAGGATCGAGATCTACATCAGTTGGGATCTCTTTGAGTCCCCCGAACATAACTCCTCTTGTCTTTACTTTTAAAAGTCGGGTTGGTTCTTCTCGTCTTGGCCTTCCGGAACAATCTTTTCTCACCGCGCCGGTTTCCCTTTGACGTTTGGGTGGTCCTGGTGGCGTGTGCGAACGAGGTCGTTGGGGCGTCGGGTCCCTACTTTCTATATCCTCTTTCCGTAGAACACCAACGGAACGCTCCTTCAGAGCCTGCCTCTGTTTATAACGGAGATCTTCCAGTTTTGAGGATGTCGGTTTATCCATTTGTCTGAGGAATCTCTCCAAATCTTCCTCGGCTAACCGACTGTGAAAAGCCTCCTTGCTCTCTCCCTTCTTTCGTTGCAGTGGCCAACGATATGGCACGACGATCTCTACGTTTGGGTTCATCTTGTGTCCCCTTTGTCTCTCAAGGCTAGCTATGTCATACCATTGGTCGATCGGAATAATTGGCTTTAAGGCCCCTCCGACGGCTCCCTCCTCTTCTCCTACTTTGACATTTTCCCCTTCTTTTCCACTCTGGCACTCGGTGTGGGTATCTTCCACACTTTCTTTCTTCTTTTCCGGCACAATCGGTGTTTGACGCAACGTTTCCGTGATAGGGAAACTTAAAAGGGATGGCCTCTCTCGCTCCTCATTTCTTGGCTGGTCCTCGACGAAGGTTCTGCGCACTGGTACTGTCCGACTCGTCCTTGGCCTTGACCCGTTATTTTCGACTGGGTTAAACTCTGACGATGGCCGGTGTCTAGGCCGTGACTCTCCTCTGGTACCTTTCTTTGAATAAGGCATTTCTCTCTTTCTAGATTTCCGGCTCCGGCACTGGTACACACCTCCGTCTACAAATAAGAATTACAATTAGTTATTTATGTTTGTGGGGGGTAAATATCGTTTAAGGTCAGTTACATGCACTTTAGGGATTCTACGGCTATTTTCGGCTTGTAATATGTATACCGTTGGCGATAATATTTCTACCACTTCGAATGGACCTTCATATTTTGGCGCAAGTTTGGTCGCGAATTTGTTTACGCCGCTTGATAATTTATGTGTTCTTCGCAACACTAAGTCACCTACTTGATATACTGTATCTTTCCGGCCCTTATTGTAATATCTCGTTTGTCTATCACGTTCTTTATCGATTAGCCTGGCAACTATGTCTCTTAGTGCGTCTAGTCTTTTTACTCGGTCTATCCAGACTTCCGGCCCATGTTAGCATAATTGGCGACATCCGTCTGACGGCATGTTGTACTGGTGTTTCATCAGTCACACGAATATGGTGTTCCGTCAGGTCCGTCATTCCGTGTTTTTCTGACTCAGGCAGTACCCATCTGTCCACTAGGGCTTGGATGATCATCTTTTGTTCATCGTCAAGCGCAGAGATTCCGGCACATTCTGCGAAGATCAGCTCTTCCCCATCTCTCTCTTGGCACACTCCAAATTCATGCCAATCTCTTCCACAAACTCTCCATAATCCTTTTCCAAGGTCGACTTCCATTTGCCACGCTTTGCAAAAGTCGATCCCCAGAATAATGTCTTGGGTCAGGGCTTTGATCACCTTGACTCCGAACTTCTTCGCATGTCCATCGACAGTTATCGATAAGTTCAAGAGTCCGGCCGTTTCGGTAGTCCCTCCGATTGCACTCCTTATAGCCGTTTCACAAGGTTGTATTCGGTTTTTGTAGGGTTCAGCGACTCGAGTACTAATTGCTGAAATCATGGCACCTGAGTCGAAAAGTGCTTCATATGGTTGATTCCCGATAAACATTTTAAAGAAAAACCGATTTTCTGTTCTCGAGGCACATATGTTCTTTTCTGGTTTTGGGGTGGTATAAGCTGTACTCGTCACAGCTCTTTCCCTCCCCAGGACTATTGGTACTTCACTTGTACCTTTAGTACTACACCCTACGCCCGAATTTGTTCCTAAATTCTGATGGAATGAGCTCTTCTCATTTGATTCTATCCGGCACGTTTCTGACCCACATTTAAAAGAATTCTCTTCATTCAATTCGTCTCTACCTAATTTTGACCCTAATCTAACTCTATTCTCTATTTCTTTCTTGAGTGTTTCTCTTTTACTCTCTAACTCTCTTTCTGTTTTTACCCAACTACAAGTAGCACCATAGTTAATTGGGTATTCTTCTCTCTTTATATTCTTCTCCGGCACTCTCTCCTCTTCAATTCTGGCTCTTGTTTCCGGCTTTGGCGCGCAATGTTCTGTTTTTGCATCGTCTAATTTTCGGTTGAGTTGGAGGGGGGTACAAGCTCGTTCTGTGCCCCCCCCCGCCACCGTTTCCCAAGATGGTTCTAATACCGGCACAATTTTGACATGTTAAAAATGTCACACCTTGAGTCTTACATAATATGCATGACTCTATCTGTGCTGGTTTCAATGGACATTGTTTTGAGTAATGTCCTATTTGTCTACAGGTAAAACAAACCCTTTGAGGACATTCGAAAGATCGATGTCCTACCAACTGGCAGTGAAAACAAGCTCCTACAAATTGTTTCTGGCTTGGTTGCGCTTGTAGAGGGTTTTGCTGAATTCTTTGACCGCCATTAGGATTTTTACTTCCGGACTGTTGTGGAAGAAATTGTTTTCCTATTGCCGCAATTACTTCGGCGAAGGTGGCTGAAGAAACTACGTTGTCTGGCACTAATGGGTTTTGTTTTGGGGTTTGTTCAGATCCCTTCCTCTTCGACGTCTCCTTTTTCTTAGGCGGCGTGGTTTCCTTTACCGCGTTGGAACTTTTTTCTTTTGGCTTCGTCTTGTCCTTCTTACTCCTGTTTTTCTTTTTGTTCTTCTCTTTAGTAGGGTGTTCACTCCCACTTGACTCTGGCTCTGACTCGTTCTCTAAGGCCGCTACCTTTTCACTCTTGGCACCTTTTGTTCTGCATGTTTTATCTTCTGTCCTCGTCTCTTTACACGCTGCGGCCGGGAAACGCATGTTGTCTTTGGGTGGTGGGGGTACATATCTCTTGTCTAACTCCCTGGCTTTCTCATAATTTCGGAGGATTTTCTCCATCTGGCTCATAGATTCGAAATAGAGGCGGTCTAATTGTCTCCGGTATTCTGGCGTGAGGCCCTTGTACGCCATCTTGACTTGTTGGCTCCTCTCCAGGGGGCGTTTCATGTGTCCTATGATGAGTCGAAGGCTCGTAAGATATGGAGAAATTTTCTCCCCTTCTCCTTGTGTCCGGCTTCTCAACTCGTCGATGACGTCATCGTCATCTAGTGAGACTAAGTACTCGTTTTTGAAGGCCTTTTTAAATGCTTTCCATGACTTAATCTCTCTGCGCAGCGAACGAAACCAACTACTGGCACTTTTCTTTAGAATAATGGGGAGAACCTGCAACATTTCTTCGTTTGAAAGGGCGGAACAAGACTTGCAGTCTTCTAACCTTTCCAAGAAATATTCGGCATCTTCATCTTCGCTTCCGGCAAATGTTAGGTCCCAATCTTTGAGAATTTTGGTCACTTTCGATCTTCTCTCCAATTTAGTATGATTTCTCCTCCTCTCTCTCTGGCTTGTCTGGCTCTGACTACTGTCACTCTCTGTGTCCGACTCGCTCATTGAGTCGTCGATAAGTGACTTACAACTATCGTATCTACCTTTCCTTACTGTAGACCCTTGTTCTTCCTCATCCTCACTCTTTAGTTTTCTCTGCCTACTATTTCTTGAGTTTTTACTTCTTTCGCTATCTCTACTTCTGACACTATCGCTCAACTCTGGCACGCTTACTCTGTCACTATTACTGGGGACTCTTTCCGGCACTAAGTTTCTATGTGTATAATAAATTTCGTTGCCTTCCGCGGATTGTTTGGCTTTGTGTAGGGGGGATGAAAATCTGGTCTCTTGCAAATGGGTCATCCCGTAGGTTTGGCCTACTTCGGTCCGACATTGGCTTTGTCTAATTTCCCAGTTTGGTGTGGTTTGGCGATCTAGATCCTTCGCTAGGTTCAATAACCGACGCATTTCTGGTGAGAGGTTTAATTTCATACTAGAGGCCCTTAGTTCTGTCATACTCGGCGCCATGGTGGCGGATATTATCGTTTGGGGTGCTGTTGTTATTACACATGTGGTAGTACTTAACTGTGCTACTGAAGTGGTGGGGGAGACCGTTGATATGCTAGCTGTGGTATTAGCTAGCGTTAGCGGTGTGTACTGGGCCATGGGTAAGTCGATGGTCGGAAAAGTTCTACTGTACGACTCTCCTCTCCCCAGGTTCTCATTGCCTCCCCCCTTACTTTGGTTTTCATCCCCTGTTCTCTTTGACCGATGGCTTGTCCCTTTTTCATCGCTCTCTGTCTCTTCACTCCATGACACGTCACCCCCTCTTTTCGTCGTGACATTTCGATAACATTCTTCATAGGGCTCTGGCAGGGCTTCCAGAAGGAAGATTTTGTCAGAAATTCCCGAGTCATACTGCTGGCTAAAGGGAACATTGAGTTCTGGAGGGAATGATAATCTTAACTCAACCCTTAGTAGTCTCTCTCGCAACACTGGCACGGTAACGGCTATTGACAAATTTTGTTGATAAAGGGTTGTTACTACCTGGCCGGGTTGCATCTGAACTATTCTGTTCCAGATTTGTCTGGCTTCTGGAATCTCTATTAATTGTCTCATTCGCGTCACGTAATTGTCCATTTCTGCGATCGCTTTCGCCATCAAAAAAAAATTTTCGAAAACAACAAAAAATTTTAATTGAATTTAGTCAAAAACCCCCTTTGTATATACGGCCCTGAATGACCTTGGATGATCAGTAAAGTATCACACTCGAGGGCCCCCTGGTTCAATTTTAAAATTTTTCTGGCTGACTCACGGCTCGGTGCTCTCTCTCCTCTCTTTCCCTACCACTCGTTCTCTCTCTCTCTCCCGCTGCTACTACTACTACTAATCTGATTCTCTTGCCGTCGCGCGCAACCTTTCTCTTTGCTGCTGAATTTTTAAATATCCCGGCGCGTCGATTTTCCTGACCGTCCGGCGCACTATTTCCAGTCACGTGATAATTTTGAATTTTAGTTCCGGTTGAACATGTGCTCGACACAAAAAAAATTTTTAAGAAATTTCTGAGTTTCCCAATTTCTCCCGTACTATTCAAAAAAAAAAATTTCTTCAGGAATTTTATTCAGTAATTTTCACGGCACTGTTTTCTGGCACTTTTAGAGAAAGTTCAATTTTATTTCAGAATTTTTAAATACGGCTATGACATTGCTGCGAAATTTCTCGCGACAAAGAAAATTTACTCACGTATAGTAAAAATGACGCTACAATTTTATTTCGTCTTCGGTGGGGAAAATATAGCAATTATTTGTCTATGAGTTTTATAGATAACTTTTGTCCGACACTGGCAAGCAAAAAAAATATATAATGATAATATTTTCTCCGTCAAATAATATTATAACACTCTGGCAATACGAAAATTCAAATTTCCGGCAAACAATTACAATATGGCTGACACAGGGAAAAACATGGTACAATAATTCTGGCACTCAAGGGAGTATAAATGTGGAAGTTTAATATGCAAAATTATGTGTCTCAGTCGTGTCTCTTGGCTCGGACTTGGCCCCACGTTGGGCGCCAATTTTTATGACGTTAATTCTAATTTAATAAAGAAATATTTTCAAAGAATTTTCTGTAACATCAAGAAAACCGGCACCTTTTGTATTAAATTTAACTCGGTGGAATTTTTTTATATTATTTAAAAATTCGCCATCAGGCGCCAATTAATTTTTAGATTAATTAATAAACTCTGGACACAATTAACAAACAACTATACTCAAACGGCTAGCAAAACCTCAGAGACACTCTTACTCTCATGAGGGAATTCTGTCCGAGAAAATGACGACAGAAACGCCAACGTTGGGACACGACTGGACCGAGACTGGTACAATACTGGTAGGACTTACCTACGGTGATGTGTAGTCGACACCCGGTTGAACCTCGACTCCTGGCGACGTTCTAGAATGCTGTATTGGTAGGTCTCTCCAAAAAAAAAGGAACACCAACAAATTTCACTTCACAAGAAAAATAGTCTCTTTATTTTTATATTTATGCTTATTATACTAAAATTCTCACACAGTTAATACTTCGCTCTAAATTTAAAAAACTATATAAAGTACTCTCAACCACTTTCCGTAACGACACTCTCACTTTAAACAAAAATTTAATATACTCGTGTATTTTCTCTACCACGAGGCGCGACTAAAATGGTTCAGCACGTGCTAACTTAATTATGGTGGCAAAAGTATTGGCAAGACGCCGACGCTTTCTTTCACCTGTTGCCTCGTCTTCTTCTTGGCTTCGTCTCTCTCTTGCAGCTTCTCCTGGCACTACTCCTCTCTCTCTCACCTACTCGCTGGTCCTGACCTCACATACTCGAACTAACTTGCCAAGCGACACACTTTCTTTTCTACTTGTGGGTCACTTGGCAGTTCGGCACCTACATTACCGCGGTCCACACTCAACACCGGTCGGGGGGGAGAATTATTCAGAGATGGCGTGACGATTCACTCCGTCACAGCACATATATGTATACATATGGGCAATTTCATGTGATAGGGTTTAGCAAAATAAGTAGGGCAAAAGTGATCCAAATATATTTTTTCCATTCATTCCTACTCACTTAAAAATAACTTTTTGAAATTTTTAACTCAAAATTTTGAGTTTTTTGGAACTTGTGGAGGGGAAAAAATCGAAAAACACATTTTTCTCAAAAACTACTGTATGCATTTTAATCAGCTTTGGATATGTTGAAAAGACAATTAAAGAGATTCCAAAAGAAATTTCAAATTTTTTTTTAAAAAATTCCAAAAATCTTTTTTTTTTTGAAAATTTTAAAATGAAATTTTTTTGAAATTAAAAAAAAAATAATTTTGTAGTTCTATTAAAGTGACATTTTTATGTATTTTCTCATTTGTCTTATGTGATCAACTTAATAAAAAAATTTTGCCTGACATGATTTCAGAGTGTGTCACGGTAAATAACTCAAAAACCCTACCCGGTACATTTTTATGT
The DNA here is from genome assembly GCF_015476425.1 of Leptopilina heterotoma. Taxonomy (NCBI): domain Eukaryota; kingdom Metazoa; phylum Arthropoda; class Insecta; order Hymenoptera; family Figitidae; genus Leptopilina; species Leptopilina heterotoma. Next base: position 1,373,914 of record NW_025110916.1, read on the forward strand.
TGTATGTGAATGGTTAATTTTAAAAAACCTGTCAAATATTTTTACAATTTATTACTAGTGGGTTATTGAGGTTGCTAAATAATATAAAAAAATATTTTTAGACAAACAAAAAAATTTGGAAAATTTTAAAATCAAATTTTAGGATTTTTTGAGTTTTTTTACCGTGTTGCACTCTAAAATCATCTAGGCCATTATTTTTAAAAAAGTAAGACTGTTAAAAACGTTACATAAATAAAGTGTGATGTACCGCTACAACGCAACGATCCAAAAAGAAAAAAATTTTAAATTCCAAAATAAAAATTTTTGGATTTTTCTTTGGAAATAATTTTTTTTGACATCGATTTCAGACTTGTATTCAGAAAACCCCTAAGTATTAATTTGCAATTAAATAAATAATTAATTAATTAACCATTCACATACAACATCAAAATGTACCGGGTAGGGTTTTTGAGTTATTTACCGTGACACACCCTGAAATCATGTCGGGCAAAATTTTTTTATTAAGTAGATCACAAAAGAGAATAAAATGAGAAAATACATAAAATTATCACATTTATAAAACTAAAAAATTTTTTTTTTGAAAATTTCAAAAAATTTCTATTTTGAAATTATCAAAAAAAAAAATTTTTGGAATTTATTGAAAAAAAAATTTGAAATTTTTTTTTGGAATCTCTTTAATTGTCTTTTCAACATATCCAAAGCTGAATTAAAATGCATACAGTAGTTTTTAAGAAAAATGCGTTTTTCGATTTTTTCCCCTCCATAAGTTCCAAAAAACTCAAAATTTTGAGTTAAAAATTTCAAAAAGTTATTGTTGAGTAAGTAGGAATGAATGGGAAAAATATATTCGGGTCACTTTTTCCCTACTTATTTTGCTATACCCTATCACATGAAATTGCCCATATATATACATAATTATATGTGCATATAATATTACCGTACGTGACAAATAGCATGACCATGGTTTTTGACATTTTACTCAAAAACTATATTTCTAAAAAATTTGGAAGAAATATATGTTAAAGGGGACATTATAAGGTACTTTTTACAACAAAAGAGAAAGTGGTCACTTCAAAAAATAACCCTAAAAAAAAATTTTGAAAATTTCAAAAAATTTTTTTGAAAATTTTTTTTGAAAAAAAAATTTTGTTTTTATTTTTCTAAAATCGTCTTATCTATATTTACAACCCCTTAAAATTTCATTAAAATCGGTTCAGTAGTTTTCGAGAAAAATAAGTTTTTTGATTTTGCTTTCCCCCTCCATAACTCCCCCAAAAAAGCGAATTTTTAGTTCAAAATTGCAGAAAGTTATAGTCATATGGATAGTAATATATGGGTCAAATTTAAGAAAAATAGATGCGGGGGCAGTTTTTGCACACTTAACCCCCTAAGCCCTTTCTGTAAGTGGGGTAATATATTGATTAGATAACGGGTTTTTAAGGAAATTGAAAATTTAATTTTTGACAAAGTTTTTTGGCAAAAGTTACCATTTTTACCTTCCTTAAGGTACTACTACACTTTAGAAGGCTCCTAAAAGACCAAATTTTTAAAAAAAATTTCTTAGGTCTTTTATTATAAATATTTAAAAAACTCTTTTGCCTATATTAGTACATATTTGGAGAATAAAAATAATGGTTTGTTTTTAATTTTTATTTAATATCATAATCTGCAGACAGCATTCAGATCGAAACTCCAAAAAGTTAGTTGTCCAATTGCGGACAGTTTATCTCAAGATTGACAAATCGGAAACAAAAAATCCAAATTGCTTTTTAAAAAGGAAGGTGTCTTGCATAGAAATCTACTACCAATAATGAAAAATCGACTAAAATAAAAAAATAGCAGATGTTTCAATAATTTGTTTAAAAATACACTATCCCTTACCAATGAAATAAATTAGAATATGCGTGGATTTTACTTTGTAATTAATGTAAGTATGGATGTCAACAATATTCATAATATTGAATAAATAATATCGTCAACTAGTTTAAATTTGATACGGTTATTAGAATTTAATAATAAATAAATAAAAAACATTAATTTTTTCTTAACATTTTTCAAGTTTGACACTCCTCATGGTAAAGGAGGAGGGTCTATAAGGCCTATTTTCGGCCCACTTCGACTTTTTTAAAAAATGAATTAATTGTCATGAAAATCGTCACTCGGGGGTTTTTGGGTCCTGGATTACGAATCTGATGTTAGTTTTTCAAAATTAACATCATATTCGTAATCAGCGACCCTAAAAACCCCCGAGTAATGATTTTCAAGCGAATTAATTCATATTTTAAAAAAGTCATCCGCCATATTGGATCCGCCATTTTGAATTTTGCAAAACTAATACCAGATTCGTAATCAGCGACCCCAAAAACCCCTGAGTAACGAGTTTCAAGCCAATTAATTCATAATTGAAAATTTTTTTACCCTTTTTTATACCCATTTTTTATTCGAAAACCCTTATTATTTAGGGGTTAATATTCTCCAAATACCTTCATTTAACCTTCAATCATCATAATTATCATTTTTCTTTGGCGGAAAATTTATTTCAAGCTTTTAAATAAAAATTTGAAGTGGGCCGAAAATAGGCCTTATAGACCCTCCTCCTTTGATTATTCATTTTTTTCCGTGTACAAAATAGTGAATTGACCTTGAATGAAATGTATAATTAATTATTCTCAAAGCAATATTTAATAATTTAGTTAACTTAACTGCACTGCATAATAGTTGAGAGTAGTAAGAGTAAGTGAAACGGTAAGATAAGTGAACGACCATTAGTGTGAGAGAGAGAATAACTTGTAGTTTTGGAGTAGGTATCTACTTTATGTGCACTGCGTTCATTCTTCGAAAGAACTGGACTGAGTACTAGTTGTTCAATATTCGCTTCTATTATTGACTTGTGTTTTGTACACTGCCGTATTCTTTTAACAATTACATGAGAAAGCAATTTCTCATTCCAATTTTTTATACTCTTATTCCCTCTTAGACTATATAAACACCCAGTGAGAAATTGCCAATAGACTTTAATCGGTCCAATATCGGTCCAATATTGGTTGCCGTGCTGGGCGCCGATTGACTCCCAATATTGGACCAATATGGGCTGATGCTTGGGATGTAACGGCATCGCCAATCATCGGTTGTCAATATTGGTCCAATATTGGCCGAATATTGGCAACCAAGAGAAAAAAATTTTTTTAAATAAATTTTTTTTAATTAAATAATAATAATAAAAAATTAATGTTTATAATTTTTTTGTTTAATATATTTATTTGTTTAATTATTTATTTTTAATAATTCATGTGAATAATAAATAATTTATTATTTATAAATTATAATTATTTAAAAATGCAGCAGCTATTAGAAAATAGCATTCTGCAAAAAAATTCTATCATTGAAAAATCAATGATAGGCGAGAGAAATCCGCGTCTTTAAATAGATTCGCAGATGATAGACAAGAGATATCCGCGTCATTAAACGGATTCGCAGATATACTCTGGTCTCGCGACGAATCTCTCGATACTTATATACACTGGAGTCGCCGTGTCAGTTGCGAGAACGGTTACAGCGTCCCTCTTTCGGCGGAGATAAGAATTGTCACGTAAACTGCGGGTATAATAAGGCGGTCGGTAAAGCGATTTAGCAGTTTACGTGACAATTCTTATCTCTGCCGCAAGAGGGACGCTGTAACCGTTCTCGCAACTGACACGGCGACTCCAGTGTATATAAGTATCGAGAGATTCGTCGCGAGACCAGAGTATATCTGCGAATCCGTTTAATGACGCGGATATCTCTTGTCTATCATCTGCGAATCTATTTAAAGACGCGGCTCCCAATATTGGACCGATATTGGACCGGTGAGAAATTTCTCACTGGGCAGTCTTGTTTAAGCTGATGAATGGGATAACTTGTGTTTAGTCCCAAACTGTTCAGCTATGAAACTTCTAATATTATAGTGTGTACTTGTCACATATTATTCTATAAAGGAGTACTACACTGACTGCATAAATTATTTTTCCATTTTTCTCCGTGATATAATGGAATCAATCGAAATAAAATTAATTACTATTACATGGTTAAACAAAACGACAACTGGGTCAAGAAATCGAGAAATTGGTATCCGAGCCTAGATAAATGGTTTTTTGCATACAATTTCTTTTATAATAATTATTTGATAAATAAATTACTTTTCTTAAAGAAATTATTCTTTGCAGTGAACATTTCTAAAAAAATTATTTGTGTAGAAAACCTGGAGGAATTTCCAGTGAAATTTCTGGAATTTCATACCTTTTCCAGGTTTTCCAGGCCCTTTTTCAAATTCCATGCCATTTCCAGGTTTTCCAGGCTCTGTGGCAGCCCTGTTAAAAATATAGATTGTTTAACTTACATTTATCAAAGGCGGCTCATGTTTACAGTTTAGAAGCTTTCTGCGAAGCAAATTTCCATCCAATTCTAGAAACACTTGATGCAATTTTCTGAATTCTTCAATTTGTTTATTTCCTACTTTTTGCTTTTTTGGAGAATTCCAGTGAATTATCTGAAGAATAAACATTTACTTTATGAAATTGCGGAAAATTTTTTTTATAAACTTGAAAACTTCTACACTGAGAGACCTTTGGGTCAGCAGCAGACTTTCGATAGGCTGCTACTGACCATTTTGAAGGAACGCTACAGGACTATACTTTTGGGTTGCTGCGGTAAAATCTTGGGCGCGTGACAGTCCAAAAGTTGTTCAGCTGCAAACCAAAGGCGGCATAAAGGCGGCATTCCCACTACTTCGGTGAGCTGCTCACCAACATTTGGGACTGTCACGCGCCCAAAATTTTACCGCAGCGCACCAAAACCATAGTGAAGCTGCTGTCACATACGTTGTTTCGCTACAGTCCCAATGGTCTCTCAGTGTAACAATTTATATTTTTCAAATTTCAAAACAATATATTTTATTAGAAAGATTAACCTGCTATTTGTTTATGCAATTTTAATACTATTCTTTATTGAATAAATTTTGAGGGTTAAACTATTACCATATGAATTATATTAGAGAGTTTTCGGAGTTCGTGTTATAGATGCTGTGAGTATATAAGTGCTTACAGCCCTCTAACCGTGTACCCTGAATACTCCCTATTTCATATGGTATAATTTCAGTATTCTGACATTTTAGCTAAGTTTCATACATCCTTTTTAGAATGGACATTTTCATCCCTTACAACAAAAGGATATCTTCAGAATACCCTCAGGTTATAGCCATTGCAAATGTAATTTTGGCGTATGAAATGACTAATGCATATATCAAACATAAATATTGTATCATAAAAATGTTTCACAATGCCTTAATCTCTGCTCCGTAATTAATGTGTTGTTTTATAATTAAATTGTTTCTTAAAAGACAGCTAAAGAAGAATGATTCACATGCAAGAAAAACAAGTTTAAATAAATTTTTAGTATTGCTTTTTTATCCAGTTAGGCTTTTAAAGAAGAGTTGACTTCTTTACAAAGAACCTAATGTGCACATACTTAGTTTAAAAACGTTCCAATAACGTATGTTTGAGAATGTTCCTGGAATATTGTTCAAAAATTAAAAATACTATGAGGCATGCAAAAAATCTTTTGAATTTTGAAGTAAATGTACAATCTTCTTTTTGAATAAATGTTATCGAATTTAAAATTACATTAAAAGAATTCAAAACGTGAGATCCAATATTGTTTGTCCAACAAATTTTAAGTAGGTAATTTTATATTTTTACCATAAGTTATTAATATAAAATTATAATGTTCATTACATTTAGTTTGTTGTTATTCAAGTAGCATACTTCGCTGAGAGTATGGTCACTCAATTGAATATTCCACGTGCAGTCTATTGTGTATACAATATTTGGAAATTCTTTTATTACAGAGTTAATGATGTCCTGGTCTGCAAGGCTTGTTTCAGAAAGTGTTACCAGTACTTTTTTTGCAACTGTTTCCCACAAATGTGTAAAATTTTTCTTTCGAAGACTTTGCAAATGCATTAGCATAACACCACTGTTATAACCATTATTTAATGCAGGCCATGGTCTATTTTGATAAGAAACTGATTTTCTATACCAATTACTCTGATTTTCAACTAAGCCTAACAATTGATTTTCGTTGAAATAATTAAATCTTTTCCATAAAAGACTGATGTCATTCAGTACAGTTAGATCAGCATCAAGAACAATAATTTTTGATTCGTGTATAATTTCCGGTAATACCAGTTTTAAAAGACCGTATACTCCAGAATAGTGTTTATTAGGAATCCATGAAACTTGATGAACCCAGTTTTCAATTTTGTAGTATGTGTGGTATACTGTCAAAATAAGCAGAAAGATAACATTAAATAGAATTAATATACAAATAACAGTAATGTTTAAACTTTTATAACTCTACTTTTTGTAAAACCTGTATTAATCTTCTAATTGAAGATCAACACAATACTTATTAAATAAGAGATTTAAAATTAAAGAGACTAGAATTATCTGAGTGTATGGCTTTTATGCCCGAACGTTTAGCGGACACAAAAATGTTCTAAAATACGGATGTCTTTTAGGGACATAGGGACACTTAGCATCATAGGGATCTATGATGCTCTTTGGACAAGATAGCATACTTAAGATGGTTCAAGGTTTCTCTCAAGAAAATCTTTTAGTTAAAGATAGTTTACATTCTTATTTTTAAGGGAGATAAGGTTAATTCGGTAAAAAAATACGTACACTGAAAAAAATTGTTTCTTTAAAAAAAGCAATTTTTGCCTTAGTTAATAATGTTAAAATCACAAGGCAATTTTTTATTTGAATATTTAGAAAATACGATATGAAATAATTATGTTTTACCTTTTTATTAAATATATTTGCAATTCGAGAGAAAAGGGACTTTTATTTTTATTATTACATTAATAATATTTTACTTTAATTAAATAAAGAAAATAATAGAACTATACTTTATCAATTTCAATAACAGTTATGCATGTGTGAACTTTATAACCAAAATGGTCTAGTTTTATGCGTAAACAATTTTATTAAAAAAATAAAATTAGTAACTTTAAATATTTCAACAAAATTTCCTCGATTCCATTTCAGTAGTAAATTTCTTACTTTGGTATCAATTATTTTTATTAATTATAAAATTAGATTTGACATATGTAAATAATTTACTTGAAAAATGACAAGAATTTGTTACCTTATTAACTAAGGCGAAAATGGCTTTTTTAAAAAAGAAATAGGGGAGGGTAGGCTACATTGAACCGGGTATTTTATAAAGTCCAAGAACTAATTAAATTTTACTAATTTCGATCAGGTTTTTGTATCAAAATTAAGCTGAAGTACTCCTTTAGTTAATACACACGTTACAAACACAAATTATTATGATTAAATAATTAAATTTAATTTTTTTCTAGCCAGTTACACTTTTCTTATTTTGAAGAATGTGTGTCTACATTGAACCACCTCTAATAAAACACTACAATTTACTTCAAAAATAATATTTCCACTTACACATTGTAAAAAATCTTATTTTCCACTCAAAAAAATAGAAAATTGTTATTTAATTGTTATTACTTGTTAATATAGGAGATTAATGTATTTTAATGTCAGGTTAGGTAGGTAAAGTGACAGTTTGAGTTTATCTCGTTCACAATTGTGATGAAAGCATGTCTTCCAGTATTTTTCTTACTAATTAGTAGAGCAGACAATTTTACAACTCTTAAGGGGAGGTTCCCATTGCGGGAGTCAAAAAAATTGATTTCTTTTTTATTGTATTTTTTTAAAGCTATATATATGTAGAATATGTGTGTATAGCGATTTTTTGATCCGAAGAATATTTCGTTTTTATGAAGTCTTGAACTCACCGCCGTCCCGAGCACTGAGTAACAAATGTCAGGCAAATCGAATCAATTTTTAAAAATTTTGCAATTCTGACCTCAGAATCGTAAAGAGCGACCCTAAATACCTATAGATATTTATCATATACGCAAATTGAACAAAGAATTGCAAAGAATACAATTATTGCACAAAAATGTTTCTCAAACCTTAAACGCGTTTTTCTCGAAACAAGATTTTAAAACTGGTGGGCATCGTAGCGTCTAAACTATTTAATCAATCAACTTCGGGTTTGCGGATAATTAAAGGTAACTAAATTCTACTGGGGTTATACCTATAATATGATAAAATTGTTAACAATAGAGATTTTTACAAGAGATCAAATATGTAAAAATAATGCGAAAACGCAGTTTTTTTAAAAATGTGTCCGCCATTTTGTCATTTTATTAACTTTTTAACTATTTTATAGGTATAACCTATTCTTTAGGATGTCACCTTTATAAAAAATTTTGAGTTTTTGTTTTAGACTAAAAATTGCGCAGTGTAGAATGCCCACCGTTTTCCCTATTTAAAAAAACATTATTTTCTAGATGCGCCATATTGGCCGCCATTTTGCATTTTTTTGAAAATGAAATATATATTTTAAAAGTTCAAGAATGTATCTTTATTTAGAAAAAAAAATTACATCGTTAAGTCATAGCCGTTCCTCGCAAAAAATTGTCAAAGTTTGTGTTTATTTTGCCCCCCGCAATGAGAACCTCCCCTTAAAATTGAAAATTCTTTGCTTTTTCGGGTGGTTCAATGATGCCGCACTCACTGTATTCACATGACATTCACAACAAAAATTGTTTATAATAAATTTGTGTAAGATTTAAAGTTCTTTATCACATCGGAATATTGAAGTTGACACCCTAAGCGAAATAAATCGCAAGTTTACTAATTTTTAAAACTTCCTATTTCAATAAAAAAACGTCATTATAATTCCACCAAATTTTTTGTTTTGTACGTGAAAAACAGTTTTTTTTAGTTTTTCTTTGTAAATAATAAACCTACGTGCCCGAAATTTTTGGACATAGTTTGTTTCAGTAAAACTAACTTATATATTAAATAAGAAAAAATTTCACTCAGTCATTTCTCAGAAAATTGAAGTGGTTCACTGTTGACGCTGGTTTAATGTAGCCTACTCTCCCCTAATTGCTGTGCGTGTATTGCTTTTGTACTTCGTTAAAAATTTCCTATGTAGGAGAGAGAGGGGCAAGACGGGGTACTTAAGGTGTAAAGCGCAAAAAAACGAAAATTATCAAATATACATTTTATTTAATAACCATCTTTGGGAATCAGTCTGTCGTAATAAAGGCGTACAAAGGCCATCTGTTTCTTAAAAAAGCATGAAATTAATAATATGGAAAAAATTGCAAATCTCCCCATCTTGCCCCACCGGCGGGCAAGATGGGGTACTAAAAAAGCAACCTATTTCTGTCGACAAATTTTACAAGTGAAGGTTGCATCTTCATCTTTGTCATCGACACAAGCACAACTGCAGTGAACCCATTGGCCGCAGACAGAACAAGCAGCCCAGCCTTCATTTGAGTCTAAATAATAACCATTACAATTTATAGAGACAAGGTGTATTTTCCACTTTACCATCGCTAATTATTGATTTAACCTGACAAGCTTTTTTCTTTTTGGTCACTCTTATATTATTCAGTCTTGATTTAAGTAGTTTTCTTAACTTCCCTTATTTCTCTTTTCTTTTGCTTCATTTGTGTACTCTGTCTTGCCCCACTCTCCCCTATACCCTATCTTGCCCGCACCTACGAAATTGAATAAAACGATTAATAAATTACTACAATTTACGATTCAACAAAGAAAAAAAACATATGCTTCCCTTCTTCCGTAACCCTCGCCAGTTAGAAAAATTTTTATATAGTTCATTAACTGTTATTATTAAATAATAAACACCTCCTAAAAAAGTGAAAAAATTACAAGAAATTTGTCGAAAACAGTTTTTTTTAGTAAAACAGATAAAAGATTTGTTCTCATGGCTTTTAGGTTTTATAAACAAGAAACTATCGCCTCGGTGCAGTATTATGTAAAATATAATCGCGAAATATAATATAATTTGGAATAATAATGAATTATAATGTTAAATATTATAATTATTATTAATTATAATAATATTTATTAATTGAACAATAATTATTAATAATTATAATAATTAATTAATAAATAAATAATAATTAATTAAATTAATATTAAAAGTTAACATAATTAATAAAATTATTAAATATGATGCAGTGTCAGGAATATTTATTGCACATTTTAATTATTATTTATTAATTATCTATAGTAATTTTGAAAACATTTATAAAAAAAATTTTCTATTTAACTTTCTTTAAATATGAATGTTACAAATAATAATATATTTATACTAAATAAATATAAATATTTATTTATCAATTGATAACTTAATGTTAATTATTATTATTATTTGAAACAATTATTATAATTATAATTATTATAATATTATTTAATTAAGTGAACACGGTAATAAATAAAGATAAACTGAATATTGTGTAAAGATTGATTCAAGCTTGAATCAAGATTAGATGTTCGAGCTTCACTCATAAAGATTGACCGAGTCTTGAATCGAGCATGGGACAAGCATTGGGTCCAATGTTGAACCAATATTGAACTAATATTGATTGACAGTGATGTAAAGACTGCTTCTACTGTAAGTTACCCACACTGAGCGTTCAAGACTCAATCAACCTTTAATCTATCGTCAGCATTGGTCTTTCGCGCCTGGGTAACCTTCATTTTTACTTGTTTAATTTCATGAATTTTATTAAAATTAAAATGTAAATAAAAACCCAAAAAAATAATAGATTTGTTTCAGTAAAAGTAGCAGGAAAAAATGAAAAATTCACCTCGACTGTGGAAAATGGCTAGACGTATCGTGATCGACATCTCATTTAAAAAGAAAAAAATATTTTCAGTCGGGATTTTTTGGAAAATATAGAAAAATATTATTGACCCGCGCACGCGCTGCTCTCGGAAATTTTGCGAAATTTTTATAAATAATTATTGAAAAAAATGTTTAAACATTAAAAAAAGGGTTATGAACGGTTTGGTATTGACTTCTCATTTTGAGAGAATCAAATATTTCGGGTTCATATTTGGAGGGATGATAGAGGAATTTCACTCACTGAGACGCGTCTCTCTCCGTTTTTGCAATAATTTTGCCAGGAAATTATGTCAGTGGAGTAATTTGAGATTGAGAATTTCGTTAGTTCAAGTCGCGACCACTTCCGAGAATTGACGCCACCTCCTTGACCACTGACACATAGATCCACTTGTCTGTGTGCTCACCGTCATATTGTCTCACTTTCGCCAAAATTAAAACTTTTTAATTTTCTTTTTCAATATATTTTTCAAAAATTACCTGCAAATTTCGAGAATATTCTTTATCATCATGAATTCTCCTAATTATCCTGATAAATCCTATAACGAGATATCAGAAAATAACGCGTTTAAAGATTTGATAATAAAATATTATTTTCCATATTATTATTATTATTAATAATTATAATATAAATTATTTCAATTTGTAGTAATAATTTATAATTTTTATCAAAATATCGTAATTAATATTATTATTATCACTTATTAATTTTGTTATTACAACAAGAAATTCAAAAGAGCAATAATAAAAACAGTAACAAAATTTTATAACTAAAAAAGTTTCAATAAAATAAATAAATATATAAATATGTTTGAAAAAAGAAAAGTTTTTTTAAATTGAATCTGAAAAAGTAATTGAAACGAATGTTAGTTTCGCGCCTTTTTGCAAGTGCTTTGAACGCAACAGTGTTGCCAAGTCGCGACCGCATGCTTTCCTTGCACTAGTAAATTCAATGGAAAATCACTTCAGTTTCGACTTTCAAAATACAATAATTAAAAAATGAGCATCGTTACCTACACTGAAATTTGTTTAATATTATTTTTTTTATTTATCCCTACAACATACTAGTTTTTGAGAAATATTTATCGAGTAGTTTTCTAGATATTAATAAAAATGTGTCACTTTTCTACGTTCAGCATATGATTCCTATGTTAAATGTTGAAACTTTGAAGCAAAATATCTCAATTTTTAGCATCGCAAGGAGTATTGAGTTTTTTATCACACATAAAGCATATAAAAAGGAGCATTTTCCCAGAATTTCAAAAAATTCTATCGAAAATCGATTTGCCGGAGAAATACCTTAATTCGTTTGTTAAATAAAGCCGGTACCCCGTCTTGTCCCAATTTCCCCTATATAAATAAAAAAAATTTAATTCCCTTTAATATCGTCACATAAATGTTGACCAAGGTATAGAAAGGAATTAAAAAAGACATAATTTTAAGTTAGATATAGAAAGGTATTCAATTATAAATATTGATATTTATGGCAAATTTGATGCTCATGAAGTCAATTTTTTAAGAATAAGTGAAATAAAGGAACGTAATAATTAAAATTAAATAAAGTTTTAAGACAAATTTTACATTATACGTGATTTACATGAAAATCACACAGCACCGAGAATTTGTTCCCCCACAGCACCGAAACTTTCCTAAAAATTTATTAAATATTTAATTCTGATATTATTAATGTGGAATACGTATTATTAATAAAATGAGATTTTAGGCCATTTTTTCCACAGGTTTGTTTATTTGTTTATAACAACGTTTCGGTAGCTGCCACTACCCTTATCAAGTTTATAAATATTATACACTGCAAATAATAGTTTTAAAATTAATTATAAATATAAAATATAACATTTTTTTTGTTTAATATTAAAACCTGGAAAAAATCGCCCAGGCGCGAAGTGACGCCCAGTTCAGGCTTTATAAAGATTGGCCGAGCATTGGTCAACATTGATTGAGCATGATTAGGTCTAATTCGAAAAGTTCGGAAGTTAAACAGGAAAAAACAAAGTTCGTTACGTGTAATCATTGTGGTGGCTCGAATCATGATTTTAAATTATGTAAATATAAAAAGTTCAAGTGCAATTCGTGCAAAAAATTAGGACATTTGGCTAAAGTGTGCAAGTCCAAAGATAAACAAGAATCTCAAAATCATCTTGTTGAAGATGAAGTGTCGTGTTCTACCATCGACTGTGATGATCTTTTTTCGGTTAATGACTATAAGCAGCTTATTTTAGTGGACATGTTTATCGGTGATATAGCAGTGAAAGCTGAAATTGACTCTGGTGCAAGTAGATCAGTGCTTCCCGAATCTCTTTACCGCGAAAAACTTTCTGAATATAAATTAGAAAAAGTGGACACTACGTTACGTTTGTACGACGGTACTACTGTTAAACCGCTAGGACAAATTGAGGTTATGTTGTCAAAAGGTGTCAACAGAAACGTGGTTAAACTATTAGTCGTCAGACGTGGTTGTCGAATGTTGTTGGGAAGGGATTTAATGAGTGTTTTGGGGTTCGAAATCACACAGGTTAATTCGGTTAGTGATGATTTTAAATTGCAAGAAGTGCTCCGAGAATTTCAACCTCTTTTTGACGGGACCACCGGTAAATATAAATATAGCAAAGTTGACATGAATGTCGTTGATGGGACCAAGCCAATTTTTTGCAAACCGAGACCTGTGCCATTTGCTTTTAAGGATGAAATGACTAAAAAAATACGGGATCTTGAAAGTCAACGTTTCATCCAGGCAGTTGATGACGCGGAGTGGGGGACACCTTTAGTTGCAGTTTTAAAAAAGGATGGCAAAATTCGTGTGTGTGCCGACTACAAGGTTACGATCAACAAGTGTCTTGAGGATGTCAAACATCCAACTCCAAGGATCGAGGAGTTATTCGCTTGTCTGTCGGGTGATGTTAAATTCACAAAATTGGATCTTGCCAACGCGTTTAATCAGCTCGAGGTTACGGAGGAAACGGCAAAACTTTTGACTTGGAGTACTCATCTGGGTTTGTTCAAGGTGAACAGAATGCTATTCGGTCCTAAAACTTGTGTTGCTATTTTTCAAAAAATAATTGAAAAAACTTTACAGGGTATTCCTTATGTTGCTATTTTTTGTGATGATATTGTTGTCACAGGTAAAACTTCAGAAGAACATTTACAAAATTTGAAGCTTGTTTTTAAAAGGTTGTCCGACGCTGGTTTCAAACTGAATTTTAAAAAATGTAGTTTTTTTCAGGACGAAATTCATTATTTAGGTTATATTATAAATGGCGAAGGTCTTCACAAGAATCCAGAGATGATAGAAGCTATTCGTGCTGTTAAGAAACCAGAAAATGTTACCGAATTGAAGTCATTTTTGGGTATGGTCAATTATTATGGAAAATTCGTTCCACACTTGGGCCAGATGCTGAAGCCGTTATATGATGCTACTACGAGACAAAATTGGACATGGACTGCCAAGGAAGAGACTGCTTTCAGTGACATTAAGGAGGAAATTGCTTCGGATGAATGCTTGGTACATTATGATCCTACCAAGAAACTCAAGTTGGTTTCAGATGCATCTAAAGCTGGAATTGGTGCTGTCCTTCTTCATGTTTTTCCAAATGGGGATGAAAGACCCATCGGCTTCGCTTCAAGAGTGCTACGATGCTCCGAGAAAAACTATTCCGTGATACACAAGGAAGCGCTCGCTATTTATTGGTCGGTATGTAAATTTTATCAATTTTTGGTTGGAAATAGATTTGTTTTATGTTCAGATCATAAACCATTGTTGGCTCTATTTGGGGAGAAAAATGGAATTCCGAAAATGGCAGCTGGAAGACTGCAACGTTGGGCCGTTTTTCTATCTTCATTCGACTATACCTTGGAATACATTAAAGGAATCGACAACGGAGCGGCGGATGGACTTTCGAGACTCCCGAGGCAGGTCACTTCTGGAGTAGATGAATCCAAAGACTATTTTAATTTTATCGTCGAGGACAACTTACCAATCAAATCCGATGATTTGAGACGCGAATTGAGAAAGGATCCAGTTTTATGTAAGGTTTTCTTATTCGCTCGAGACGGATGGCCGACTCACGTTGATCCTGAATTCAAGCCTTTTTTTATAAGAAAAGACGAAATAAGTATTGATTGTGGTTTACTTATGTGGGGATATCGTTTAATTATTCCTGAGATTTTTAGATCGTCATTGTTGGGAGAGATCAATGGTGGACACATAGGAATTGTCAAGATGAAGGCTCTTGCGCGACAGTACTTCTGGTGGCCAGGACTGGATCTGGATGTCGAGACTTTTAGAAAGAATTGCCAAGCTTGCCAATCTATTGCGAAAACCCCGGAGAAGGCCGGATTGATCAAATTTAACGAAGTCAGCAAACCTTTCGATCGAATTCATATCGATTTCCTGGGACCGTTCCATGGTAAAATGTATTTGTTGACTATTGATGCCTACTCTCGTTGGCCTGAGGTTTTAGAGATGAGTCGAATCGATTCCCAATCTACAATTTCGAAATTGCGCGAAATTTTTGCCAGGTTTGGTATTCCAAAGGTCATTTTTTCGGATAATGGTAAACAATTCACATCAGAGGAGTTTCAAACCTTCTGTAAAATTAATGGCATTGTTCATAGGACTTCAGCTCCTTATCATCCTTCGACTAATGTTTTAGCAGAGAATGCAGTCGGAAATTTCAAGAGGGGAATTTCGAAGGCCATTTTCGAGAGGGATGTTTCAACGATTGGTTTACTCACATGTATTTCGAGATACCTTTTTTATTACCGAAATGCACCTCACTTTTCTACTGGGGAGAAAGAAAGGACGTATCTCTGCAACCCCGATCCTTCGGATCCGGATTTTAAGGTCAAGAGACACACCGATCAAATTATTAGTTCCAGTACTCAAGAGGGAAGAAAATTCATACTTCAAGTTCCTGTGGATACTCAACGTAATGTTTCGGAAATTTTGAGTGATTCTTTACTCGACCCTTTACCTAGTGAAATTGTATCTTTGAGTGAAAAAAGGAATTTAATTCTTCGAATAATAAATCCGCGAGTGATGGACATTTCACATCGAATGAAAAACAAAATCTTTATTCACCGGTCAGTGTAATTGAAAGACGTTCAATAAATTTTGAACATAAATTGTCTTCACCATTGATTAACAGTCGACCAAAAAGACTCACTAAACCTGTTAATCGATTAAATTTGTGATTTGTTAAAATATTAGATATTTTCAAATCAAGAATGGAGGAATGTAGTATGTTGTACTAAAATATATATAACTATTTCCATTTCCTGTATATAGAGTGCGCTATTATGAATAATCCCGCCTTTATATCAGTATTCTCTAACCAGCCGAACATGTAACTTCTTATTTTTGTTGTTCTCAATTGAACTCATATTTCGAATATATATCGTTCAATTCTTTCATGACATTACAATAATAATAATAAAATAATAATAATAATACTTATTATATTATTTAATAATAATTCATAATAAAAACAATCATTTTTAAATAGTATAAAAAATTACTAAAAAATATCAGAAATAATATTTTAATATTAAATAATTTATAAATATTTATATCTAATTTATATCCAATATTGGTAAGTGCACACGGTAATAAATAAACTATCAAGATTGATTAAAGCTTGAATAAAGACGGGATGTTGAAGATCCACTCACGAACATTGGTGTCCCATGCTGAACCAATATTGAGTGACAATGATATAAAGACTGCTTCAACTCTGGGTTACCCACGCTGGGCGTTCAAGACTCAGTCAAGTTTCAACCCATCGTCAGCACTGGTCTTTCGCGCCTGGGCGTACTTACGTTATAAAAAACTTTATTATTTTATTTTTTAGTTAAATTTAAACTTGGTGTAAACTTTAAAAGGTTAATTTTCACCATCTTTTTTAAAGTTTTGTTTTTATTTATTATTACAAAATTGTCAGTAATGTAAAAAATTAGAGTTAAAATTTTTTTTATTATTGTCAAAATATTAAAATTGTAAATAAATAAAAAACATGATGATGGTTTTATCCATTCACATGTTACAGCTGTAACTATACTAAGAGAACAGATATTAATTCTATATTGATGATGAGATGTTGGTAATATAGAAACTCTTGATATCAAATTAATGCACATTATTCAAAAATCCTTGATAGATATTTGCTAATTTCTCGATATCCGTTTTAAAATTAATTGAATTTTTTTCTTTGGCAATATATATCATTTCGAGATATTTTCTTTTGTAATAATTTTGTTCTGTATTCAGAATTCTTACTTCATTGAAATTAAAATTGTGATTGTTTTCCGAAGACGGCAATTAGACGAATACACGACAAAATCGTTCAGATTTGTCTATTTGCCTAGGCAGTAAGCTTAATGCCCGACAGTAAGCTTATTGCTCGATGAAGATTCTGCAATTAGACGAATCACATTAGAATCCATTTGCAGTGCACAAACGTCCTATAAAAAATTAATTAAAAACAATAATAATGATAATAATATAATGATAATAATATAATGATAATAATATTCCTTGACTCATATAAATTAATTCTCGACTTAAATAAATATTGCTTGAGTAAAATAAACATTTCTTAACTGAAATAAATCATTCTGGACAGAATTAAATATTTCTTGGGTAAAAAAAATATTTCTTGAGTCTAATAAACATTTCTTGGATCAATTAAATAATTCTGGACAGAATTAAATATTTTTTGAGTAAAAAAAATATTTCCTGAGTCAAATAAATAATTTCCATTTTCCTAAGAAATATTTTTTTTCATCCAAGAATTATTTCTTTTTGAGTCAAAAAATATTTATTAGACTCAAGAAATATTTTTTTTACCCAAGAATATTTAATTCTGTCCAGAATGATTTATTTCAGTTAAGAAATGATTATTTGACTCAAGCAATATTTATTTTAGTCGAAAATTATTTATATGAGTCAAGGAATATTATTATCATTATTATTGTTTTTAATTAATTTTTTATAGGACGTTTGTGCACTGCAAATGGATTTTAATGTGATTCGTCTAATTGCCGAATCTTCATCGGGCAATAAGCTTACTGCCGGGCATTAAGCTTACTGCCTAGGAAAATAGACAAATCTGAACGATTTCGTCGTGTATTCGTCTAATTGCCGGCAGTAAGCTTATTGCCTAGGAATTAAGCTTAATGCCGGATTCTTCTAGTTGCCTACGACATATATACATCACTACAATTAGAACAAGGTACTTTGTAAATAGTATTAATTTTTTGTTTCATTTCGATTTTATCTTTGGTTGAGTGTAAAATATTTTTTGTAGTGTGTTTTCAATTGATTGTACTATTCTTATGTTAAATTTGTTAAAAATGTTATAAAAAATATTTTCTAGTTCTTTTATATATGGAAGTGAGATTGTTATAATGTTATTATAATTATTATTAGGCAAAATTTTTTTATTGTTATTAGTGATTAGATAGTTATATCTTTCATTAATTTTTTTATTTAGTACATCGAAATGTACTAAATAACCAAAAATGGTTTTCCAATCGATGTACTAAATAAAAAAATTAATGAAAGATATAACTATCTATTTACTAATAACAATAAAAAAAGGTCGTAGCAGTATAAGCATGAAAAAGTGCCCCCTCTTGGATTAGGTCCATATTTAGGGAATAACTTTGACCTATTATGAGACTTATTTTCACCAAGTTTCAACTCGAAAAAAAATTTTGCTTTTGAGTTATACAATTTTTTTGAAAAATTCAAAAAAATTCAAAAATTTTTTTCCATTCCGAAATGGCTGAACCGATTTTCATGAAACAATTTTTTTTGTACAATACAATATAAACAGTTGAAAAAAAAAATTGTCGACCAAATTCAAACAAAAAAAGTCAGTATAAAGTCAGTAAAAAAAAAAAATTTTTTTAATTTTAAAAAAAAAACATTTTTTTTATTGAAATTTTTTTTGCACCACCGCCATTTTTTTACATAAGATAATAGTCATTTCAAAAGTAACATATATTTTTTGCAAGATGTTTGAAAGGGTACTTCATACTTTAAAAAATAAAAAACCAATTTTTGGCCCCTAAATAGTACATATAAACGAGGGGCCAACATTTTTTAAAATTAAATTAAAAATTAATTAATACTTAAATTAAATTTCTAAAAAAGTTAATAATATATGCCTGTTTATTGTAAATATTGATTTTTTAGTATGTACAAGGTTAATTAAAAAAGTAAATGGACGTACACTACCGTCGGGAATTACCGGTACGGCTGCACGCTCACGGCCCAAAAACATGTCAATCACTGAGAAAACGATTTATTTGATTCAAAAAAATTTTGTTTGAATCAAACTTAAAATATCTTTGCTATACAGTCAAACAAATTTCAGTTTAATTCAAACATATTTTTTGGTTCATTTATAGAAATAATATATTCAATTCAAACATAATTTATGGTTGATTTTAAATTATTTCTAATCAACATTTAAGTTTGGATCAAACATAACATTTTTAAACATATTCTTTGCTTAAACCAAAACAGAAAATATATTTGAATTAAACACAATTATTCAAACAAATATTATTTTTGAATCAAAGCAGTAGATATTTTCTATATATATTGGGATCTCACGAACCGATTAAGATTTTTAAACTCTTATGGTCTTAAGTTAAAGATAAAACTTAAATCTAAGTAAATTTCAAATTTTTTCTACAATTTTTAAAAAATATGACAATGTTGAAAAAACTTCAAAAAAAAATTTTTTTTTTTGTAAATTTTTTTGAAAAATTGACTAAAATATCAATATTTACAATAAACAGGCATATATTATTAACTGTTTAGAAATTTAATTTAAGTATTGATTAATTTTTAATTTAATTTTAAAAAATGTTGGCCCCCCGTTTATATGTACTATTTAGGGGCCAAAAATTGGTTTTTTATTTTTTAAAGTATGAAGTACCCTTTCAATCATCTTGCAAAAATTATATGTTACTTTTGAAATGACTATTATTATATAGAAAAAAAATAGCGGTGGTGCAAAAAAAATTTCGATGAAAAAAAAATGTTTTTTTAAAAAAAATTTAAAAAAAAAATTTTTTTTACTTACTTTTTACTGACTTTTTTTGTTAGAATTTGGTCGACAATTTTTTTTTATCAACTGTTCATATTGTATTGTACAAAAAAAATTTTTTCATGAAAATCGGTTCAGCTATTTTGAAGAGAAAAAAAATTTTTGAATTTTTTTGAATTTTTCAAAAAAATTGTATAACTCAAAAACAAAATTTTTTTTCGAGTTGAAACTTGGTGAAAATAAGTCTCATAATAGGTCAAAATTATTCTCTAAATATGGACCCAATCCAAGAGGGGGCACTTTTTACATGCTTATACTGCTACGGCCTTTTGCCTAATAATAATAACATTATAACAATCTCACTTCCATATATAAAAGAACTAGAAAATATTTTTTATAACATTTTTAACAAATTTAACATAAGAATAGTACAATCAATTGAAAACACACTACAAAAAAATATTTTACACTTAACCAAGGATAAAATCGAAATGAAACAAAAAATTAATACTACATATTTACAAAGTACCTTGTTCTAATTGTAGTGATGTATACATTGGAGAATCAATAAGATATTTACAAACTAGAATGACAGAACATGCTAGAGATATCAAAAATGGAAAAAAAATACAGCTCTAGCTACACGGAAAAACCTTTGAGAAGTCTGCCTTCCCACTGTCACAAAATTTCGCTTCTCACTGCATGGAAAGTCTGATCGCCCGCCACTGGGTGCGTAGCATTACCGTTTTCGATAGACAAACTTCCCAAAAAGTTTAGAAAATTACAACTGGGTACGTTGGTCACCCAGTTTGGGAGTGCAGATGAACAAGTTTAGTGGTGGCGCTGACGCATAAGTTTCGGGTGAGCAGACTGCTTAAAGGTTTTTCCGTGTACTTATGCTTCGGAAAACAATCACAATTTCAATGAAGTAAGAATTCTGAATACAGAACAAAATTATTACAAAAGAAAATATCTCGAAATGATATATATTGCCAAAGAAAAAAATTCAATTAATTTTAAAACGGATATCGAGAAATTAGCAAATATCTATCAAGGATTTTTGAATAATGTGCATTAATTTGATATAAAGATTTTCTATATTACCAACATCTGATCATCAATATAGAATTAATATCTGTTCTCTTAGTTTAGTTACAGCTGTAACATGTGAATGGATAAAACCATCATCATGTTTTTTATTTATTTACAATTTTAATATTTTGACAATAATAAAAAATTTTTTAACTCTAATTTTTTACATTACTGACAATTTTGTAATAATAAATAAAAACAAAACTTTAAAAAAGATGGTGAAAATTAACCTTTTAAAGTTTACACCAAGTTTAAATTTAACTAAAAAATAAAATAATAAAGTTTTTTATAACGTAAGTACGACTTTTTCCAGGTTTTAATATTAAACAAAACAAATGTTATATTTTATATTTATAATTAATTTTAAAACTATTATTTGCAGTGTATAATATTTATAAACTTGATAAGGGTAGTGTCAGCTACCGAAACGTTGTTATAAACAAATAAACAAACCTGTGGAAAAAATGGCCTAAAATCTCATTTTATTTTTATTATTTACTTGCAATATTCAGAATATTTAATTGCAATGTTTATTGAAAGTTGTGTAAAGATTTAAATGTCCCGATTAAATAAATGTTTATAGCGCAAAACTTTTTTTGTTTGTAAAGAACTAATTGCTCTAAACCTTTCTCCTTTAAATAATCAATTAGAAATCCATTTATTGTTGCATTTGTGCAGCAGTTGAACTTTGACCTCTGTGCTTATGGTTTAAAAAATTCGCTGTGACAGCAAGAGGATTTTCGGTGCTGTGGGGGTGACAATGTATAAGTGTTTCAATTTGTCTAAATATTTTAAATAAAAAGAATTAATACGTCCTATGGAGAATCATCCATGTTCTTCAATTCTGTTCCGTAATTTCGTAAATATCGTTCAGACATGTATGTGATTGTCATCCAATTTAACTCCCGATCGTATCCCAGTAAGAAGTATGGAATTGAGAAGAATTGGACATTTTTAGCTTTTTACAGAAAATGTTAAATTATCAATTTTTTTGAATTCCGTTTCTGTCCAATTCCTATGTATTCCTTTTTGAGGCAAAGATTTCTTGAAAGTGAATTCCAATCAATTCCGTTTTAATATTTCTTTAATTTTTGAATTTTTGTTAATTCCGAAATACTGTGTGATACTCGGTAAGTTCAATTCCTGTCTATTCCGTTTTAATATTTTGTAATTTTTTAATTCCTTTGAAGTTTGCAACACTTTGAGATACACGGAAAGAAAAAGTCCGTCAACCATTAATGGATTAGTATATTACTTTGAGACGGGACTCTTTTTCCGTTGATGGTTACTTAACTTTACTTAACGATTGAAAACGAGTCATGGATTGATTAGAATGCCAGTATGTGACCAATTGTTTTAGATTTAATGCTGAATTGTTATCAATGGCTGTTTGAATGTTTACGAATCATTAGTGAAAGTTTGTGAAACGTTAGTTGACTCGTATTCTAAATCTGCGATCTTCACTAGCGCATTGTTGCGCAGTGTACCGATGCGCATTTCTTCCGGTTTCTCTATAGTCCATGTGTTTTTGCTGTCTGCTATACATATCCCTATATACTATTATGTGTAATGTGAATATTTAACTTAACTAACAATTTGCAGTTGAATTTCGTCTAGAAATTGACCTCGATGAAAATATATTTTCTTTTATATTTCTCGCTAATTAAAAAGTAGTTATTAGTGCAAAATCATTTCTCACAAGTTGTGAAAAATTTTGTTATTTGGTATATAAGAACAGTTCGCTTCTAAACTTAAAGTGTTATAAGTGTGCGTTTCTACGTGTAGTTATTATAAGTGCGAAAATGTGTTGGTCTAAACTTCTAAAGCGTCTAAGAGTGTAAATAAAATATCGGAACTGTGCAACGAAAAAAATGTGTTCATTCTGTACCAAATAGTGTCTAAAATTAGGGATAATTCTGAAAGAAGTTGAATTTTTTGAATGCTTTTGATAGTCATAGAAAATTTAATAGACAGTTTTCTAAATTTTAGTGAACGAGTTTTATATATTGATGACAGTTTTCTAAATTTTAGCAAGCAACTCGTCACTGATTGTGACTCAAAGTATGTTATCCATTCAATGATTTTGTGTCCCGTCTCAAAGTAATATACTAGTCTATTAATGATTGACGGACTTTTTCTTTCCGTGTAAGTGCTTCTAAAATTCGGTAGTCATAGTACAGCTTAAATAGCTGAGCGGACAATCTGTTTGTCTCCGACAATGAAGCTTTGAAGGTTCAAATCTTCGAACCGTCAAATTTTTTTTCCGCTTAAAATATTAAAACGGTATTCAAAAGAATAAACTTAGCTTTTTTTCGGCTTCTCCAAATGAAAATGAGAAGAATTAGTCACAAACAGAATTCAAAAGAACTAAAAATTTCGAATTCTTATTAATTCCTTACTTCTTACAGGGATTGTACCTCTTCTGAGGTGATTCGCATTAAAGATGATTTGAGGAAAGTAATTTCACTATTGGAGTGACGAATTACAGTAGATTTTGAATGATATTTATTTACGGTACGTGTTAATGTACAATACACTCGAATTTCGCTATAACGAGAAGTTCAGGAGTCAAGTCTCCCTCTATTACGAACGCAAGAGGAGAAATGAAAAATCTCCACTTTTAAGATTTTTAATTCATTTTTTTGTGTTTACAATTCACATAATGTCAAAATTACAAACGTAACCTAGTTTAATTTGAATTTTAACATACAGAAAATTTATATAAGCTAAAATTTGAAAGATGTTCGACTCATTGATATAATCTCAAATAAGAAGTGACTTTTTATGCTAATTATGATATAAATAAAATTGATTTTAACCAAATTTAAACCAACAGAATGTGCATTTGTTTATAAATAGTAAGGATAATTTTGGTTAATATTTCATTAGACAAAGGTGGATTGTAACTTGGACGTAGTAACTTAATGCAATTTTTAAAATAATCGGAATCGGCGACTTGAGGATCAATATTACATCCAATAAAAAGCTTTGCAAATGCTTCATTCAGATCATTTTTTCTTGTTCGCTGATTACATGAAAGAATGATTTTATCCTTGGCTGAAATTTTCAAGGTTTCTGGATGTTTAAAATTGAAATATTAAGATTTTTATTACTTTTAGTTAACTAAAACCAAAATTTAAATTTACATAAACAGACAAATTGTAATTAAATGTTCTGTACATTATATACGAAATAAAAAATTTCATGCAACATAATTATTGATGTCGAAACAGATTTGAATGTTAAAAATAAATGTAATATAAATTAAAAGGTTATTTTAAATTGCATAAGTTATTGGAAATTTAAAACGTGTTTTTACCTGTGACTTCTTAACCTATCCATAGCTGTATTTTTCAACATTTTGTTAAAAATAGGGCACAAAGTACCATTTTTGCCATTTTCCTATTTGGGAGAAAAACATAATTCCTCCCAGGCATTGTGTTTTGGCCTACCAACTCTTTTACTCATTTTTTTATTTAAAAGAAATAAAAATTTTGCACAACATTCACTGACACATGGAGACATATAACCTATAAATTGAGCAATTGGCGATTTTTTCGCAATCTTATCGCCAGAGTAGTTTCGCTGTTTTTGGGACGTCCGCGTTTTTTGATAGCAGTGGGCCATTTTATGTTATCCAGAGTGTATTCAGAGATCAGATCAGCATCTTCTTCAAAACAAGAATCGCAGTCGTAGGAATCTTAGTTTCACTATTAGTCTTACACTCTGTATCGGTGTGTATTTATTTTATTTTTTTATTTACGAGAACGGTCGCGCGCTCCAGCGCGCGCGTTTTTTCTCTTGCGCATTCCTTTTTTTAATATTTTAATGTTTTTAAACAAAAGTTCTTACAATGAGAATAATGGCGCAACTATAATAAATGTTTTAAAGAAAAATTGAAAAAGAAATGTTTATGAGAATGATAATCAAGATCACCATCAGCAGTTGTAGTAAAAATTGCTGCAACTTCATTCACACTTTGTAAATTATAACGTCTACTATCCATCCCAGGCTTTAATGAAAATAATAATTGCATCTCAGGTTCAATTTCTGCATTATTTTCGGTCATCGTTTTTTTAATTTCTTCATGCATCATACGGTAGGACTGTGCAAATAGGTTACAATCTTGAAGGGCTGTATATATTCCATCAACAATATCTCGGTTTAATTAAACATTATTCTTACAACGAATTTCGGAAGCTTCGTTTTGATCAACAATAAATAACTGTCTAAATGAAGGAGTATCGTTTCTTTGAGACGCATGCCTATTCCCGAAATCTTTTTTAACCAAATAGTTATTTGATATAAAACTAATTAACTTAAAATTCACATAATATGCACATTATTTGACATAAATTTCATTGCACACAAAAACCATTTAACATAAATATCATTTGTCATAGAATTCATTAAACAGAAATATTATGTTACATAAAACTCAAATAACTTAATTCCCATTTGACATAAATTTATATTGTCATTAAAATCATTTAACATAAATTTCTTTTGACATAAAACTCATTTAACGTAAATTTTATTTGTTATAAAATTCATTTGACATCAATTTCATTTGGCATCAATGTCATTTAACGTAATTCTCATTTGACATAAATACCTAGTAAAAAAACTAATTCAAACGGATTGAAATAAATTAAGATTTTGGTAAAAAGCGGGATTCATTCAAGCTCTTTGTATATTCGATTGAATTTGATTCAATTTGCCTGAAGTTGTGCAAACGAATTCGCATTCGTAAGAAATGACCAAGGCATGCATTGAATTCGTGGTGACGAATTGAAAAAAATTAAAGGCCCCAAAACTTGTCCATTGAATTAGTATGAATAGAAGGTTTGGAAGTTCAATACAGTTTGACGAATTCAAGAAAATTGCAGCTTAGCTCCAATTCGTATTTGTCACAAAGCGGGATTCACTGAAACTCTTTGTGGATTTTTTTTAATTTATTGCAATTAGTTTTTGTTTACTGGGTATCATTAGACATAAAATTAGCTTGACATAAATTTCATTTGACGTGAATATCAATTAACATAATTATTATTTAACGTAAAATTATATTTATATAAATTTCATTTAGCATAAATTCCATATAAAATAATTCTCATTTGACATAAAATATACTTGACATAAATTTCATTTGGTATAAATCTCATTTAACATAATTTTCATTTGACATAAAGTTCACTTGATATCAATTTCATTTGACGGATAAGTCATTACACGTAATTCTCATTTGACATAGAATTCAGATGTCATAGATTTCATTTTACATAAAGATGATTTGACCTAGAAATATAGGCGCGAATTTCAAAATTAGCGAGTCACAATGTTGTTGATAATATCTAATTGGTTACTTTTAAAATTGGCGCCGCTAAATGAAATTTATATAAATTTAATTTTACGTTAAATAATAATTATGTTAAATGATATTCACGTCAAATGAAATTTATGTCAAGCTAATTTTATGTCTAATGATATTTATGTCACACGGTGGTCTTCAAGCACTTTTAGGTTTACCTAAAATGAGTCAAAATTGTGCTAACGCAGTTTTATCTGGAATCGTCCCAAGATTCCAAATTTTCATTTCCGAAAATCGTAGCTGATTCTTTTTTCGAAAAAAACATATATAGAGTAATGTCATATGTCACCTTGAGTGGACCGCCTACGCTTCTTTTCTAAAAAATTCTTTATGAAAGCAAATTAATCGGAGGTTTCTATTTCAAGCTTAAGTTTAAATCCCTAGATAAGTGTTTATGCCATAATAGCTGTGATTTTTTTTATTGGAAAAAACAATTGACTTTTAAAAAAGCTAATTTTTAATGAATGAAAAAAGTGTAACCTTGAGTGGACCACTCCTAAAAAATTGTAAAAGTTATTCTAAATTTTTTAATGTATTTAATATTTCTGATATATTGAAACAAAATTTATGCTTATGCAGCTTCAGACCATGTATGTGTCGCAATGTTTACAAGTGAAACCATTTTTAATAATTTTGTCACATATCACATCAATATCACAAAAAAATTAAAAAAGAACATAAATCATAGTTTCAAACTAATTTATTGTCAATTTATATCTAAAAAATGTTAAACTGACATTAAAAATGGAAAAAACAGGCAGTCCACTCATGGTTATAAACAGTGGTCCACTCATGGTGACAAACAACTTTTTATAGCAGCCATCACAATTTTTTTTAGTCAAAATTATCACTAAATTAAACTAAGACAATCAATTTTAATGACCAAAGTAGTAGGAAAAAAATAAGTTACCTTTTAAAACTTAAATTTTACACTACTTTTTCACTTCCAAATCACTTTACTCATTGAAAGAGCGACTTCTTTTTTGGTTTGTGTTCTCAAAAATGCGTTACATCAAACAATAACGTATATGATTATCGCGGAACTTAATTTCTTACGGTTTCTAGGTGCGGTGCTGCTATTCGCACTATTTATTTCACGTTTCCGCTGTCAGATAACTTAAAAGCTCAGGCGGTCCACTCAAGGTGACATTACCCTATGGGAAATTCCACGTGAGATTTTAGTCGACAGTGGGATTTTTTTACAATTAACTTTTTAAAACTATCTACAGCGTAGACCCTTTAATTTAAAACAAAAAACACAAACAGATTAAAATTTATACGCTGCAGACAGTTCTAAAAAGTTAATTGTAAAAATATCCCATGTGATGCTTGCAAGTGATTTTTGAAAATGTTTTAAAACTCATTTAACACATCAGGCCCATTTCGGGACTTTTTGGAAACTCTCCTCTATATTATAAGGTATAAATAAATTAAAAAAAAAAATTTTTAAATCCGGCCCAAAGTTAAAAACAATTAATTTGTTTATAAAAAAAAAATTTTGTTTACATTTCTTAAAACTCGAAAGAAAACTAAACCTTTCATTTTTTGACAACTTTTTCCTAAACTCAATATTTTCGGAATTATAAGCTACTGAATATAAGTCTACAATTACAAGTCAAAAATTTCGAAAATTCATAACTCGAAAATTTGTACAATTAAACAAAAATAAAAAAATACGAATCTAATTTGTTTCGATACAGAATAGAAAAAAAATATTTTTTGGCCGATTTTAAGAGATGGAATTAAATCTCACGTGGAATTGCCCATATATATGTTTTTTCGAAAAAAGAATCAGCTACGATTTTCGGAAATGAAAATTTGGAATCTTGGGACGATTCCAGATAAAACTGCGTTAGCACAATTTTGACTCATTTTAGGTAAACCTAAAAGTGCTTGAAGACCACCGTGGTCAATTGAGAATTACGTTAAATGACATTTATGCCAAATGAAATTGATGTCAAATGAATTTTATAACAAATAAAATTTACGTTAAATGAGTTTTATGTCAAAAGAAATTTATGTTAAATGATTTTTATGACAGTAGAAATTTATGTTAAATAATTCTTATGTCAAATGGGAATTAAGTTATCTGAGTTTTATGTAACATAATATTTCTGTTTAATGAATTCTATGACAAATGATATTTATGTTAAATAGTTTTTGTGTGCAATGAAATTCATGTCAAATAATGTGCATATTATGTGAATTTTAAGTTTATTAGTTTTATATCAAATAACTATTTGGTTAAAAAAGATTTCGGGAATAGGCATGCGTCTCGTTTCTTTCTGCATACAAAGATGTATTCATTTGATAATAAACCTGACCATGTATTTTGAAACAATATGGTCCTGGTCGTCTATTGTTAAAATTATTAACTAAGTTAGCGTTGAAAGAAGCAAAACCAAATGAATTATTGTAAGGTCGTATATATTATAAAGAAAATGCCCAGATAATTCGTGGGTGCCATCAAATAAATTTTGTAATATGAGTGAAGGATGTCATGTTTACAACAATCATGAAATTAATTTGTTTTATTAGATACTCTTTCTGCTTGGAAATGGTTAGCATTACAATGCTCACATGAAATGTTCATCGCACCAGCAAAATGTTCTTCTATATGCGAGACTGAAATACTGTCAGAGAAATTTTAATTCTGTGCAGAATTCCGTTTTTTTGGCGATGAGTTTTTTGATAAGCTGCATTTTTTTGACGACCAGAAATATTAGTATTTGATGAATTTGCTGTAACAGTTACATTATCTTTTGCTAAAGATGTATTAACAGTTGTAGAGGATTTTGCTGAATTTATATTTGGTTTAGCCACTGTAATAATACTATCCTTTGTTTGGATTGATTGATGATTAAGAATTCTATTATTATCTTGTTTTTTTTGTCAAAACTTTCTTTGAATAGCAGCTTTCTTTTCACGTTACATGACTTGATGTTGTTCTTTTTCCTCTAAAGAACGTGTTATTATTCTTTTTTTTACTTGATTTTTATTTTTTAAATTAGTATATTTTGTAACATTTCTTGAATCGATACAATTATCTAATGATCTCGAAGTCATGCATTGTAATTGTCTATTATTAAAAGTTTCCTCTGAACTGTTGATTTTTGAATTAATTGTTGCATTTTCAATAATTATATTATCTTTGTCTTTATAATTTCCTTTGTGTATTACTTCTCCTGATGTACTATTATTATTCTGCGCTGATTTTGAAGACATACTTTGCAAACTTCTGTTTATAATAATTTCTCCCTCATTTCTAGTAGTTTTTGATTTTATAAATAATTCACTGTTAACTTTATGTTCACAAAGTTTTACATAAGAATGTTCACGTGTAATGTTCATTTCATTACAATAACCTGCCTCTATATGTGACTTTGAAATAATATCAGACTGATTTTGTTTTTGAACAGAAGTATGTTTATTTTGTCGAGAGGTGCGCTTGTAAGCAACATTTCTGTCACGAATTGACGTTTTAACTTTAGAAGTAGAAATATTTTCTTCTGCTGATGATAAAGCTGTGGATGTGCTTTGGGGCCTCGTATTTAAAGTTTGCTCTGCACTAATGAATTCATTAGAATCCAATGATCCAGAGCGAACAATTTTTCAATCGGACTAATAAATTTAAGCGTATATAAATACAAAGTGCTTTGCATGCTAAAAGCAGAATTTGATTCTTTTCTCAATAATTTTTCGAATTCTTCAATATGAGTATCATTTAACATTCCTCCTTCAGTAAGTATAATATTAAAATCTGTAACACTTAAATTAACAGTTTCTTCTTTGTTCGACATGATTTCTTTCAATTTATTGAAAGGATATCGCTTCTAAAAAATAGTTTTTCATAAAATTAATTAATTCAGAACACATGTAAATAATGTTACTATTGTCACATTTAACAGTAACTGGAATTTTTATCTTTTCCTTTCTTATTGAAGATTATTAAGAATGTAAAGAATGTATCTCTATCTATTAATCTAATTTCGTCTTATCTCAAGAATGTAAAGAAGGCATCTATTCACCTTTTCATCTAAATTTGTTATTTATTTATTTATATTTTATCAACAATAAATATATGCGTATTTTTTGTAAGCTTTTCTGTTTTGTATCTTTTTTGTATCTGTTTAGTATCTGTTAATCTAGTATTTGTTAATCTAGTATCTCTTGACTAAATCTCTGTTTATCAAGTATCTGGTATCTCGTAATCACATGTTATTTTTAGTACTTATTTTTAATATTTATAAAGTTTTTTCCAAATAATAATAACTAACTACCAAAATGTTTAAAAATCAATAATTAAGATTAAGAAAAGAAATATAAATCAATATTAAATCACAATTATTACCACTATAATATAATTATGTAATGTACAAACATCAGAATTTAAAAAAATCAATCAATATTCTACATTCAGAAATCAAAATAACAGGCAAATGTCCTTTAAACTTTAATTAAATTAATTAAATCCTTTAAATTAACAAATCAAATAATTCACATTATAATTACAAACTCCTCCTAATTAATATACAAATAATATTAACAAAAAATTTAATTTGTATTTACATGTATTTTAATACTTACGTACGTAACGTATGTAATGTACTTTAACTTTTTTCAATGTACAAAAAACAAAACCACAAAATTCACAATCAACACTTTCAGAAGAAAAATCACTCGGCAAATAACAGTCAATACTTCTTATCGAAACGATACACGTGTCACACTTTGCAAATGGCTGACAGTTGCTAACACTTGTAACATTTTTCGTACCAAAAACTTTGCGTTTCACACTGAAGTCAGGTTACATGGCTGTAGCGAACAAACAATTTTTGTTTGGAAAAAAGATGCGCGCGCAACAATTTTGAAGCGTCTAAAATGAATCATAAAATTAAATATATTTTAATATTAAACTTTTAATTTATTACAAACCAAACAATAAATAAAAATTATTATATTAAACTACTTTTAGTTAATAATTTTAATTAATTATTTTTTTAATTTTAAAAAAGAAAAACGAAAATATAAAAGTGTGAGGTAACCATCATTATAAAATTCAGCCAATGAGGAACACTCATTATAAAATCAGCCAATGAGGAAACCAAACCATAAATAAAAATTATTATATTAAACTACTTTTAGTTAATAATATTAATTAATTATTTTTTTAATTTTAAAAAAGAAAAACAAAAATATAAAAGTGTGAGGTCACCATCATTATAAAATTCAGCCACTGAGGAACACTCATTATAAAATCAGCCAATGAGGAAACCAAACCATAAATAAAAATTATTATATTAAACTACTTTTAGTTAATAATTTTAATTAATAATTTTTTTAATTTTAAAAAAGAAAAACGAAAATATAAAAGTGTGAGATCACCATCATTATAAAATTCAGCTAATGAGGAACACTCATTATAAAATCAGCCAATGAGGAAACCAAACCATAAATAAAAATTATTATATTAAACTACTTTTAGTTAACTTTTAGTTAATAATTTTAATTAATTATTTTTTTAATTTTAAAAAAGAAAAACGAAAATATAAAAGTGAGGTCACCATCATTATAAAATTCAGCCAATGAGGAACACTCATTATAAAATCAGCCAATGAGGAAAAAGTTCTACACTTGAAGCTGCTTTGACATCAGTAAGTAATGTCACGATTATATCCAATCAAAGTAAAGGATTTTGAAAAAGAGCCAATCAAGAAAAAGTTCTACACTTGAAGTTAGTCGATCTTACTCACCTCGTTTTTGCGAAAGGATTTTTCAAATAATCCTTTCTTAAAAACGAGGTGCGTAAGATCGACTAACTTCAAGTGTAGAACTTTTTCTTGATTGGCTATTTTTTCAAAATCCTTTATTCCTTTATTTTGATTGGATAAAATTCAAAATCCTTTATTTTGATTGGATATAATCGAGACGACATTACTTACTGATGTCAAAGCAGCTAACTTCAAGTGTAGAACTTTTTCCTCATTGGCTGATTTTTGGCTGATTTTATAATAAGTGTTCCTCATTGTCTGAATTTTATAATGATGGTGACCTCACACTTTTAAATTTTCGTTTTCCTCTTTTTTTAAATTAAAATTAAAATAAATTAATTAAAATTTATTTATTAACTAAAAGTTAACCAAAAGTAGTTTAAGATAAAAATAATTTTTATTTATGATTTGGTTTGTAATAAATGAAAAGTTTTTAATAATAAAATATATTTAATTTTATGATTCATTTTAGACGCTTCAAAATTGTTGCGCGCGCATCTTTTTTTCAAACAATTGTTTGTTCGCTACAGCCATGTAACCTCACCTCAGTGTGAAACGCATAGTTTTTTTTGGTTAGTATGAAAAATTACAAAATATTACAAGTGTCAGCAACTGTCAGCCATTTGCAAAGTGTGACAAGTGTATCGTTTCGATAAGAAGTATTGGCTGTTATTTGCTGAGTGATTTTTTTCTAAAAGTGTTGATTGTGAATTTTGTGGTTTTGTTTTTTTGTACATTTGAAAAAGTTGCAATTTTTTGTACATTTGAAAAAAGTTAAAGTACATTGCATACGTTACGTACGTAAGTATTAAAATTAAAATACATGTAAATACAAATTAAATTTTTTGTTAATATTATTTGTATATATATTTATTAGGAAGAGTTTGTAAATATAATGTGTGAATTATTTGATTTATTAATTTAAAGGATTTAATTAATTTTATTAATTAAAGTTAAAGGTTAAAGTTAAATACATTAATTTAATTAAAGTTAAAGTTTTAAAGTTAAAGTTTAAAGGATACATTAATTTAATTAAAGTTAAAGTTTGAAGGAATATAGGACATTTGCCTGTTATTTTGATTTCTAAATGTAGAATATTGATTTTTTAAATTCTGATGTTTGTACATAATTATATTATAGTGGTAATAATTATTATTTAATATTGATTAATATTTGTTTTTTTAAATCTTAATTATTGATTTTTTAACATTTTGTTTTTTAACATTTTGGTAGTTAGTTATTTTTTTGGAAAAAACTTTATGAATTTTAAACATGTACTAAAAATAACATGTGATTGCGAAATACCAGATACTTGATAAACAGAGATTTAGTCAAGAGGTACTAGATTAACAGACACTAGATTAACAGATACTAGATTAACAGATACTAAACAGAAAAATTTACCAAAAATATACTTATATTTAATAATATTAATAATATTAATAGATGAAGATACATTCTTTACATTCTTAATAATCTTTAATAAGAAAGGATAAGATAAAAATTCCAGTTACTGTTAAATGTGACAATAGTAACATTATTTACATGTGTTCTGAATTAATTAATTTTATGAAAAACTATTTTTTAGAAGCGATATCTTTTCAATAAATTGAAAGAAATCATGTCGAACAAAGAAGGAACTGTTAATTAAAGTGTTACAGATTTTAATATTATACTTACTGAAGGAGGAATGTTAAATGATACTCATATTGATGAATTCGAAAAATTATTGAGAAGGGAATCAAATTCTGCTTTTAGCATGCAAAGCACTTTGTATTTTTATACGCTTGAATTTATTAGTCCGATTGAAAAAGGTAAAAAGCATATTCAAATACTTTTTAGTGGACCTATCAAGAAAGGTCATTGGATTTGCACTTATTATGATGGAATGAGACTTTATATTTATGATAGTCGTAATGAAGGATGTTTAAATGAAGATCAAAGGAAATATTTAAGTAGATTATATCCTTTTAAACCTCCAGTAGTTTTCACAACTGTTAATCAACAACCAAACAATAGTCTTGCTTGTGAAATATATGCAATATCATTCGCAACATCGATATTTTTTAATATTATGCCCTACTCTGTCAATTACTATTATTATAACATGAGAAATCATTTAATGTTAATGTTCAAAAACAATCGTTTAAGTAAATTTCCGTCAGTAAGGTCGACTAATATTAGAACTATGACTGTTGAATGTAATTGGGAGTGTCTTCTTAGGAATCGAGCTAGAGAAAAAAGTTTCCAAAATGAAGAAAATAAAATTGTTGACAATAATTTATCATCGTTGAATTCAACCAGCAATGTTTGTAAAAAAAATTTTGTTGATAGTTGTTTAGAAGATTTGCCTTTAATTCCAGCAAATGATGTTAATAATATTTCTATTGATTCAAGCAATGGAACGAAAGATACAATATTAATAATAACTGAGAAGCAAGGAGAAAAAAGAGCTATGGTTCATTTTCCTGAAGAAGAGGAAAAATATAAAATCATAAAACGTCAAAAAAAAGCTGCTTATCAAAAAAAATATCGACAAAAAAAGTGAGAAAATAATAAATTTTTTTGCTCTGAATCATTGGATTCTAATGAATTCATTAGTGCAGAGCAAACTTTAAATACGAGACCCCAAAGCACATTTACAGCTTTATCATCAGCAGAAGAAAATATTTCTACTTCTAAAGTTAAAACGTCAATTCGTGACAGAAATGTTGCTTACAAGCGCACCTCTCGACAAAATAAACATACTTCTGTTCAAAAACAAAATCAGTCTGATATTATTTCAAAGTCACATATAGAGATGGGTTATTGTAATGAAATGAACATTACACGTGATCATTCTTATGTAAAACTTTGTGAACATAAAGTTATCAGTGAATTATTTATAAAATCAAAAACTAATGATGATTGTAATGATTCAAGAAATGTTACAAAACATACTAATTTAAAAAATGAAAATCAAGTAAAAAAAAGATCAATAATACGTTCTTTAGAGGAAGAAGAACAACATCAAGTCATGAAACGTCAAAAGAAAGCTGCTTATCAAAGAAAGTTTCGACAAAAAAAACAAGAGAATAATAGAATTCTTAACCCTCAATCACTTCAAACAAAGGACAGTATTATTACAGTGTCAAAATCAAATATAAATTCAGAAAAATCCTCTACAACTGTTACTACATCTTTGGCAAAAGATAATGTAACTGTTACAGCAAATTTAGCAAATACTAATATTTCCGGTCTTTAAAAAAATGTAGCTTATCAAAAAACTCATAGCCAAAAAAACGGGATTTTGCACAGAATCAAAATTTCTCTGACCTATTTGCACAGTCCTACCGTATGATGCATGAAAAAATTAAAAAAAACAATGACTGAAAATAATGCAGAAATTTAGCCTGAGATGCAATTATTATTTTCATTAAAGCCTGGGATGGATAGTAGACGTTATAATTTACAAAGTGTCAATGAAGTTGCAGCAATTTTTACTACAACTGCTGATGGTGATATTCCAGAATCATATGTTACCGTATATAATAAGAATACAAAAAGTTTACAATATATAAGTTCTATGAATCCCAATGTTGAGCCATGGATATATCCTTTATTTTATCCACATGGAACAAGAGGTTGGGACAAAAATCTGACCTGCGCTAATACAAATAAACGTGTATCAAGAGCTGCATACATCAGGCATAGAATGGCTTCTAGGGACAACAATGTATTTTTAAAGGGTGGTAGATTATTTCAGCAATGGATTGTCGACAGTTATGTGAAAATTAAAAAGGTAGGACAAATTTCTGTCGAAATAATGAAAAGAAACTTCGTGCAGATACTTACGAAGGTCTAATTGATCATTTACAAAGAAGAGCTGACGATTCGAACAATGAAGTTGGGAAAATTGTAATACTTCCATCATCTTTCACAGGTTCTCCGATAAATATGTTACAGCATTACCAAGATGCAATGGCTATTGTGAGAAAATTTGGTAAACCTGATCTTTTTATTACGATGACGTGTAATCCAAACTGGCGTGAAATTAAGGAAAATTTATTACCTAACCAAACTGCCTTTGGCAGACCAGATATTGTATCGCGTGTTTTTACCATAAAAAAAGATAAACTTATTAATACTATTGTAAAGGAACAATTATTTGGCGAAGTGATTGCTTATGTGTATGTCATTGAATATCAAAAACGTGGATTGCCGCATATGCATTTATTAGTGACTTTGAAACAAAATTATAAAATAACAACACCCGAGATTGTAGACAAATGTATTTTGACAGAAATTCCAAGTCAATCAGAAAATGTTATACTTCATGACATCGTTATGAAAAATATGATTCATGGCCCATGTGGAAATTGGTGTAAAGATAATAATAGTAAATGTTTGAAAGGTTTCCCAAAACAATTCTGTTCTGAGACAATAATGGATGAAAACGGATACCCAACGTATCGCTGCCTTAATACAGGACAATACGATCACCTAAATGGAGGAACTACAGATAATCAATACGTTATTCCATATAATCCTACATTACTTCAGTTATTTAATTGTCATATTAATGTAGAAGTAGTTTCAAGTATTAAATCCGTAAAATATTTGTATAAATATATTTTTAAGGGACATGATGCTGCTGTAGTAATTACCGATAGTAGTAATAATACAAGTTCTTTAGAATATGATGAAATAAAAAACTTTATTGAAACTCGATATGTTAGTCCTGTTGAAGCATGTGATAGAATATTTGGTAGACCATTACAGAGTAAAAGTCATTCTATTTTCCGATTACCTGTTCATTTAATTAATTGGCATACTGTAACCATTAGTGAAGAAGCAAATGATGATGCTATAAATGAAGCTTTACAGAAACGGACTATGTTATTAGAATATTTCGATTTAAATAGGCGTGATCCACAAGCTAGACAATATACATATGCAG
This sequence comes from Leptopilina heterotoma, assembly GCF_015476425.1. NCBI lineage: Eukaryota > Metazoa > Arthropoda > Insecta > Hymenoptera > Figitidae > Leptopilina > Leptopilina heterotoma. The sequence goes on from NW_025110916.1 coordinate 1,410,949, forward strand.
AAATTCCATGTTATTATGTTTTTAAGAAAGAACGTGGTGAAAATGCATTAAAATGGGTGAAGCGTAAAGGGTCATTTAATGTCATTGGACGCATGTATTCAATTTCGCCCAGTCAATCAGAACTGTTTCATCTTAGATTACTTTTAATAGTAGTTAAAGGCGCTACAAGTTATGATCATCTGCGAACTGTCAACAATATTGTACATGACATTTTTCGTAGTGCATGTTTAGCATTAGGCCTTATTGAAGATGATGGAGAATGGGAACGTGCTTTGACAGAAGGAGAAGTACGGATGATGCCACAACAATTAAGACGTTTATTTGTGCGTATTTTAATTTATTGCCATCCAGTTCATCCAAACGAACTTTGGGACAAGTTTAAAGAGGCTATGTCTGAAGATTATCAGAAAAATTATCCATCTAATGAAGCTCATAAAAGAGCATATAATGATATAATTAACTTTCTGTTGCATGAAGGATCAAATATTCGCAATTTTCCTGAAATGATACAGTTAAATGAAATAAGTATTGAAACAGAAAATCAAGCGAACAATGAAATGTCATTACAACAACATAAAGAGATTGGTGAAATGCAATATGTGAAACTGAATTCCAAACAGAAGGATATTGTTGATGAAGTATTAAATGTAGTTATCTAAGATAAAAGAATACCATCTTCTTCATGTTATTACATTGATGGACCAGGTGGATCCGGAAAAACTTTTGTTTATACAACTTTATACCATTTGTTAAGAAGTAAAGGAAAATGTGTTTGTACTATGGCATTTACAGGCATTGCCGCAATATTACTTCCCCGTGGTAAAACTGTACATAAAACGTTTGGGATGCCTGTTCCATTGTTCTATGATTCTACATCAAATATTAAAAGTCAATCTAAGGAAGCTACATTTTTGAAAGAGGTTGATGTCTTTATTTGGGATGAAGCTCCAATGGCGCCAAGATATGCTATGGAATTAATTGATAGATATCTATTAAATCTAGCACATTATGGAGTCATTTTAAGGTGATATCATTAACAGAAAATATGAGAACTTTACCTGGTGAAATAGAATTTTCAGAATATTTATTATCAGTTGGAAATGGTACTTTAAATGATAATGATAATAATATACTAGCACCAGAGAAATGTGTAGAAAATGGTGATATCATTCATAAAATATTTAGAGAATTAATTATCAATAATAAATACGATGATTTAGCAAAAGTAGCAATATTGTCTGCTCGAAATGTTGATGTTGATGAAATTAACAACAAGGTACTCGAACTGTTTGATAATAAAAGTGAGCGAATTTATATAAGTGTTGATAGTACCGAAAATTGTGATAATGGAAGTATAAATGATGCTATTTTACCAGAGTATTTGAATACTTTAAATCCATCAAATTTCCCGCCTTATGAATTACGATTAAGAGCCAATTGTATTGTCATGCTACTTCAAAATCTTAGTATTAATGAATGTTTATGTAATGGAACGCGAATGCAGGTATTAGAACTATCAAACAATCTGCTACGTTGTCGTATTTTAACAGGTGATAATGTTGGAGGTATTGTATTTATAAATCGTATTACGCTGTATTGTGAGGATATTTATCCTTTTACTTTCAAACGACGGCAATTTCCTATAAAATTAGCATTCGCAATGACAATAAATAAAAGCCAAGGACAAACTTTTGACAAGATTGGTGTAGACCTTCGTAAAAATGTATTTAATTATGGGCAAGTATATGTTGCATTTTCACGAGTTAAATCTTGGGAATCATTAATTATATATTTAGGAAATCAAAGACCTAATTTACTATTCAAGAATTATGTTTACATTGAATTATTGAAATAAAAGTAAATATTTTTTCTATAAAAATGTCTGAGTCGTTATATATTTTTTTTCTTAAAAAAGGAGTGTGTCTCAGTATGGCTGTCTTTGCGCGTAAGACTTTCTTCGACGCTTCTTATTGGTAAATTACGTCATTTTTTTGTAATAAGATTCACACGTAAGATTTCTTTACACGTTTCTTTCTTATCAATTGGTCAAAGCCGTTTTAATTTCCTAATTTCAAATAATAGTTCAAACTTCAGATAATTAAGACACTTATTTGTACGTATTTTAATGTACTGCCAACCAGTTCATCCAAATGAACTTTGAAAAAAGTTTAAAGATAATATTTCTCAAGATTATTAACGAAATTTTGCATCCCATGAATCTTATAGAAAAGCATATATTGAAATAAATTATTTTCTCACGTAAATTGACTTATTTTTTCTTAAATAATAAGCATTTAAAAAATTATTGTTAAAAACAATGTTTATGTTTTTTCTCCATCAAAAAAAATCAATTATGTTTATAGTATCAAATATTTGATATTCAATGTTAATTCGCTAAATCAAAAGTAATATATGTATACATATGTGACTGTCCACGAGAAAACAAGGCTTAGCTCCCAAACGTGAATTTCACAGGGCGAGCGATTGAAGTACTACGATTGAAGTTAACTACGCTTGACATACCCATCTTTAAAACGATATATTGTCGAAAGTAATTGATATTTTTAACTTCTGACTTTTGCATTTGAAAAAGCAACATAAAATCTGTCGATTACCATAAAAAACTCAAATTGATTTTTTCGACCTAAGCCGTGTCTTATCGTGGAGAGTCAACGATTGAGGTTAACTACGCTTAACATACCCATCTTTAAAACGATATATTGTCGAAAGTAATTGATATTTTTAACTTTTGACTTTTGCATTTGAAAAAGCAACATAAAATCTGTCGATTACCATAAAAAAATCAAAATTGATTTTTTGGACCTAAGCCTTGTTTTCTCGTGGACAGTCACATATATATTTTCTTATAAGTAATTGACACGAAGACTGTTATTAAGACTGATTTTTTGTTAGACGACTCATTTTTAAATGCTATATTATTTTCATTGATTATTATTATCAATTTGAATTTTTTTGTTTAAAAATCTCTAAAAAATCATTTTTTTCTATTCTCACGTAAATTGACTTATTTTTTTCTTAAATAATAAGCATTTAAAAAATTATTGTTAAGAACAATGTTTATGTTTTTTCTCCATAAAAAAAATCAATTATGTTTATATTATCAAATATTTGATATTCAATGTTAATTCGCTAAATCAAAAGTAATATATGTATACATATATATTTTCTTATAAGTAATTGACACGAAGACTGTTATTAAGACTGATTTTTTGTTAGACGACTCATTTTTCAATGCTATATTATTTTCATTGATTATTATTATCAATTTGAATTTTTTTGTTTAAAAATCTCTAAAAAATTCATTTTTTTCTATTCTCACGTAAATTGACTTTTTTTTTTCTTAAATAAAATAATATGCATTTAAAAAATAATTGTTAAAAACAATGTTTATGTTTATTAATTAGATAAGGAATCTAAATAAATACTATACGTTTCATTTAGAGGTTTACTTTATTTCAAAAATTCATCTCAACATATTCCACTACATAATTCTACATCTTGATTATCATTCTCATAAACATTTCTTTTTCAATTTTTCTTAAAAACATTTATTATATTTGCGCCATTATTCTCATTGTAAGTACTTTTGTTAAAAAAAATTTAAAAATTAAAAAAAGGATTGCGCAAGAGAAAAAACGCGCGCGCGGCAGCGCGCGATCGTTCTCGTTGTAATGAAATAGAAAAGCAGCTACCTGGGAATGTTCATGCTTGCTGTGGTTCGTATAAACACTTGTAACAACAAGTTTATCATCGTCTTCTGGAGCCCGTAATTTAATGCGTGCAGGGCAATATACTTTCGTAGTTCAGAAAAATTAAGGTCATAAACAAACTCAGTTTCTAATCTATCTAATATTTACTTCATTCTAAATTTTAGTTACATGAAATAAACAAAAGAATTTAATTACCCTTTGTCTCTTAAACTTTTCCTTGTAGACGTAAAGGGAACTCCACCTGACATATCAGGTGCTTAATGCTTAATGCAGCTCGTAGTAGGGGAATAGGAACAAAGTAAGGCGCCTTCGCTTTTCTGACTTTGTTTATCAAAGTCAAAAACTCCTTCCTAGTGTGTCCGCAGACACACTAGGACCTAAATAATTTGTACCTAAATAATTTAGGAGACTGCAGTGAGGAACATGAAGAACGATTCCTTGAAGATGTTAAAGGAATAGAGCGCCGCTGTTAAGGCAAATGGGACGTAAATATCATAGCCGACTACTGTTATGTGCTTAAAAGAAGACAGTGTACGATGTGGAGTTAACTTAAAAAGGGAACCAATGCAAAGTTCCTTTATAAAGACAAACCAGTGTGAACCATAAAACACATAATTAAACCTTACACTATTTCAACACTGGCGTATTGATGTTTCAAAGTATAACTTAAAATTTGTAAGCAGCTAGCCAAAAAACGGGTTTGTAACGATTACCAAACAACAACCCTTACATACCTAAAACAATTTTTCAAATTTGTATGTTTCAAAACAGTTTTTTGTGGTTCTAACCTCAACTCTGACTTGATGGATCAAATCTGACCTCAGATTCGTGTCCAGGGCACTGAAATTTATGGGGTATGAGCCTCTTATCTGCTGCGCAGAAAATATTATTTTTGTAAAGTTGTACGCATTATTAACCTTTTTTTAAAAGGTAGTGTTGCCAGTTTAAATGATGTAAATTAATTTTATATAACATACTAACCATTGGGTATATTCCATGTATCAAACAGTACTTTCAGTGTTCGTTTAGAAATTTCGTCTACTAAAAAATGAAAATGCAGTGGAACAGAACGATAAAAAACAATTGATTTAACTGTTGTTACTACATTGAAGGTGGAATTATATCCAGCACAAACCATTGCAATGTGTATCGTTCTACAGATCTGAAAATGTATACATTTTTTAACTAAAATTAATACAAGATTATAATATACAAGTATATATTATATATTATAAACAAGTATGTCCAAGTTGTGAAACGTAGACAAACCAAACACTAAAATTGAAATTTTGTAACAGCCTTTTCTCTCATAAAAATTAACATTTTTACACTTTCTTTAAGAAAATGGTAAATTTGAGTGTCAAAGTTTACAGTAAAACCATCTTTGATATGAGCATTTAAAAGCAATTAGTAAAATAATAAATTAAAATGACCTGTAAAATAGTACTTTTAACGCGTCGCGAAAAATAAACTGTTTGAGTAAATCAACCGCACAGACGATGAAGTAGTCTCAGTCAGCAATTGGACGTTTAACAATGAGAAGAGAAAATTTTTCCTTTTCCTCTTTGTAATTAAAAAAGCAGTAGTGGAAGAAAGCAAATAGTATTGGCAGTGAGTTTCTGCTAATACGTTTTCGCGTGAAAACCGTATTGGGGGCATTCTGCCAATCCTGCTTTTTCACCGTCAATACTGTCCCTTGAATCTTTCGATTTCACGTTCATTGACTCGATTTGGCATTTTAATCAAAAAGACTGATTGATTTAATGTGTAAAAATGCTGATAACAAAAAGGAAATATAAAATTTTCTTAAAATGTAAATAAATGAAATTTGACAAACTGTTGGTCTGTTACTATATGATTTATGGTATTTTCTAGATTAGCGCTGTGACTTATACTCACAGCGCCCCTAGCGCGAACGTCGAAAGCTGCCTAAATCATGTGGTAATAGATCAACAGTACACTGCCGAATCGATCAATAAACGTGAAATCGAAAGATTCAAGAGGACAGGATTGACAGAATGCCCCCAATACGGTTTTCACGCGAAAACATATTGACAGAAACTCACCGCCAATAATTTTCGCTCTCTTCCAATACTGCTTTTTTTACCCTAGTAGAAATTTGTCCTAGTTATTATAAAGGAACTGTCCAGTCGCGCTTGAAATTGTCTAGTTACTTTACTAGCCAACTGGCTAATAACTGAAATGGAGTGTCACGCTTTTTTCATCAAGTTATTATCTAGCCCAACTTTATAAATTCTGGTCAACGGTTCTGTAGAAAAACTAGACAAATTAATTCTTTTAAAATACTGAAAATTTGTTTAATATTAAGATTTACTGTAGTTAATACATTTATTTCATGTAATTAATATAAAATTTCTATTTAGCACCAAATAAATTCAATAAAAAATATTTTTGGAAAATTTCTGTATCCATTATAATATATACATAATAAATGGAATAGAATAAAAAATTGTATAATATTTTATAATTTTTAATTAATTAGTTGAATTATTATATAAAAATAATGTAAATAGTAAATCATTACATGTAATTTTCTACATTACTTTTTAATTTTTAATTCAATTAAAAAAAAATAATTCTAAATTCGAATATCCTAAATATTTACTGTTTTCAAACATCTTTCATTTTTTAATGCACTATTATTAACAATAACACTGAAACAAATATTTTTTATTATTATAAACAATTATAATCTATATAAACCTTAAAACGATAACGCAATTTCACCGAAAAAATCTTGGGGGGTAACGGTGAGCGAACCCGGGTCCCGCTGGACTAAAGTCGCACCGCTTAACGCACTCGGCCGTTTAACGCAATGGATACTGAGAATTAATAACCACTGCACATATGTTTCAGTTCAGTGCCGTAACTAGAGTTTTTAAGCATTGGTATATACTTTTAATATTTTGTATGTAATAAAACATTTTAGATGATTTTTTAATTATTATAACTTAGTAATTTAATTTGCAACGTTAGCAATTAATAAATAAATTGATTACTGTAATTAAATTTTTAATTATTTTTATTAATTTGTTATAAATTATTATAAATATTTATTAATTAATTTTATTATTTAATATGATTAATTGATTATTAATTAATAATAATAAATTCATTAAATTTTTAATTAATAGAAAATTATATAATTAGGTAAACTAAAATGGAATTTAAAACAAGTTGTTCATTTCATGACTATTTAGCTTCCTCAACATATAAAATATAAATTCGTGACGTAATTCACTTACAAAATTTTAGCAAACTCGATCTAAACATATGTATAAAATTAAATTTATCGCATAGAATCGGGATAGAATCCAATCAAACATATAAAATATTTACTAAAGTTAATAATATATTCATTACTTCATTTTAGGTACAAATCTCCATGAAAATCAAATTATGATTTTTCAAAAGCATATAACAATCAAAGCATACATTCTTCTTAAGGAAATTTCTTTTTGATGCAGCAAGATATATTCATAAATTAAATGTAATTATATTGCGGTTTGCAAACTTTTGCAATTCGAAATGATTCGAATTTTCTGTTGTCGAGTCGATTAATGTTCGGTTCGATTAAATACACACCTCTATTTCATATGCAAATTGCTTCTTTTTTTATGATAGAATAATCATTTAAAAATATTAATATTAAATAAATTATGAAAAAATACAAAATTTGAATTTTTTGTGAAAAAGAAAAATTTCTATTAATTTTATAAATTTTGATAAAAAATATACTTTGTATACATCAATCGATTCGTTTTCTTGTCAGGAATGTAATTTTGAGAATAATTAATTAAAATATTAACAAATAAAAAAATTATTTACAAAAATACAAAAAATTTTTTTTTTTGAATTTTAAAAAAATTTTTAAAACAATTTTTGTGACATACACACACATACATCTGGACATTTGCTCAGAATTGAATATACATATGTTATAGATGAAAATGAGTCCATATAACCTTCTTTTGAAAAATTGAAAATCGTCACGAATGAAAAGCTTCCTTATGAGGAAGCAAAAATTAATTTTTAACTAATTTTATTATTTTTATATTTATTATAAATGATTGTAAATATTTATTAATTAATTTTATTAATTAATATTATTAATTTATTTTATTAATTATTAATATTATTAATTAATTTTATCAATTAATTAATTTTATTAATAATTATTAATATTTTTTATTATTAATTAATTTTAATAATTAATATTATTAATTTATAATAATAAATTAATTAAATTTTTAATGAATAACAAATTAAAATGAAAAGTTTTAAAATATTGGAAAGAATAAGAACAAATTTATCTCTAGCAAATAATCAGTCGAGCTGTCTAGTTATTAGACATTATTGCAGTGTTATCGATACGACAAACTTAGAAATATAATTTCTAGGAGTACTTTAAAGTAACATTAAAAAAACTAGACAGAAGTTATGTCTAGCCAATATCAAATTCAATTTGAATCTTTGACGAAGAGCGTTGGTCAGTAACTTTACAGTTATTTACCAGTCCGCCTAGAATCAGCGTCCGTGACAAAAACTGTCCAGTAACTTGAACAATCGAGTGGCTCCATGACAAATTTCTACTAGGGTACTGGGTTGGTGCTGTGTGTACTGTTTGTGATCTCCAAGGTAAAGTGTTAAAGTGTTTGACTATATCAACCGCACTGACGATGAAGAAGTCCTCAATCTTTCCCCTTGTACCCAGTAGGCACTAGGTTGTCTTATGAATGTCCTAAGAATATTCTAAAGGTATACCAGATCTCAGTGTCTTACGGACATGAAAAAGACAACCCTTTGAAATCCTATGTCTAGCCCATAGATGTCTTCATAAGTGTCCGAAGAATGTCTTTTAAATGCCTCCAATACGTCCTAAAAATGTTTTAATGTAATGGTTCAACGTAATAGTTAAATAATCTCAAACACAATATAAGTGTTTTTAAACATATTTTTATACACCACTAAGCATTCCCGAGACTGTCACACACATGTCCTCAATGTGTCCAGAAAATGTCCCAAATAGTTCCTAAACATATCTATATAAAACATATGGACGTCTTTAGTTCAGGCATAGAATTTGATTAAGACGCCTTTAATTCTGCCTTTTAGACATCTTCAGGATATCTTTTTTAAGACATTGTTAAGATATCCCAAGGATATCCCACGGATGTCTGCTCACTGGGTACCCGTGTGGAAAAGTCGTTTGGGCCCACACTGGCGCCCGTTGGGTTTTCCCATGTTCAAGGTGGGGCCCAATTGGGAAGCCCATCTTACTCCATTTTGGGTTATTTTCAATTTATTGATAAATAATTTTAATTTTTTTTACTCACTTTTATCACAGTCACTGTCATTTGTATCCTCTAATTCTACAAAGTAAATTATATTTCTAAGATATAAACAAATTGTGCCTTTGCATAGTTTTTGTAAATTAAAAAAAAATTTAATAAATTATATTAACAAAACTTACTAGATTCATTACTGAATTAATTGTTGGATGAATTATTTATTGTAAATCCAGCAGTTTTCTCGCGTTAACCCTTTAACAACGAGATGTGCTGCTTTTCAACATGAATTTCAATCTGTTACAATTATTAGTATAAATTTATAGCAAATAATCAGTCGTTTTTTTGTCGTTTCTTAAGAAACGACAAAAGTTTTCAAAAGTCCATACCCTACTATTTTTGGGGTCGCCCTTTCGAATGGCGTGGTCGAAATTTTATTAAAAATGATATTAAACCCTTCTTTTTTTCAAAAATACTAAAAGAATTTAAGTTCTTTTAATGTAATTTTTTTCCAAAGAATTTTTTTCTCTGTCGTTATAACGCTGATTACGAATCTGATATCAGATTTTCAAAATTCAAAACGGCTAATCAAATATGGCGGCCGAAATTTAAAAATTGTTCTGATTCTCTTGAATCTTGTTACTCGAGGGTTTTCGGGGTCGCTGATTATGAATCTTTTATCAAATTATTAAAATTTTAAATGGTGGATCCAATATGGTGGATGACAATATTAAAAATGTATCGCATTCGCTTGAAAGTTGAAATTCGTTACTCTGGGGATTCTCGGGTCGCTGATTACGAATATGAAGTCACATTTTAAAAATTAAAAATGGCGTAATTGAGCCTCCCAATTCAATAACTCGATCTGCGCTCGGACGATCAGAATGAAGGTTGCCAAAGGCTTTAAAATATGACAAAAATTAAAAGTTAAAATAAAAATTTTTTAAAAACACTATCTTATAGAGCATGAAAATACGCATCTTTTTTCTCTTGGGAATTTTTTTGTAAAGTAAATATTGTAGTCAGTAGAGACAAAAAATAAGAAAATTTTCATTACTCAATTTCATTGATTTTTAAAACATAAATCGTCATAAGTTGGACAAATATTAACGGATTTTTACAAAAATTGGTATGCATGCGTATTATGGTCTGCTAAAGACGATAAGGTACCATTGTAAAGAGGAGGAAAAAACCTTTCAGAAACATTTTCTACAAAATTTTTCCCATTACAAATATGTTCAGAAAAAATTCAAAAAGTAGCCGGTGTTAGCAAAATTGGTTAAATTGACCCTCCTCTACCCCCTCCAAATTTTCGAAAAAATCAAAAATGTTTTTTTGGGAGAGTAAGAATAACAGTTTCTTTATATTTTTTTCTATTTCGTTTCATCATTTCTGCCCAAATATTTTTTTAAGTGCTGTGAAAAATTTAGAGATAAGTTATTAAAAATAAATTAATTTAAACAAATTAAGAAATAGAAGATAAAGATGATTTAAGAATAATTAATTAATGTATAATAATTAATTTAGAAGTGTAAAAAGTTGGATGGTCTGTCCTGACAAAATTCCAAGTATCAATTTACAAAATGCTCAGCATGGCTGAAGTTTCCAAAAACAACCTAGAAGCTGAACGACTATGGTTAAAACGTGTAGAGGTAACACAAAGAGATAAAATTTTTAGAGAAAATCCAGAGAAAAACTTTGATGAGTCAAAGACTGATTCTAAGAGAAGAAAATTAGAGAATAGCGCTGATTTACTTTTAGAGATAAAAATTTAGAGGCACAAAATGATTTAAATCAAGATGTGCAACTTTTTAAAGAGAAATTAGAGAACGTATATTTTAATTAAAAAATAAACATTAAGAGAGAGTACAAGCTGTCACAAAAGTCCAACTTTGACATGTGGTTAGATTACCTAAAGTCTGATTTGATGAGCAATGATTTGCTTGATATCATTGATTCAAATGTTAAAGGTCCGGAAAAACTTTCGAGTAAGATAATTTTAAAGTGAAAGAATATTGTTAGAGACATTATTAAAAACCATTTAGATGAAACTTATCACAAAAAGATTTTCAATGAAACAAAACCTCAAGAGATTTTAAAGAAGTTAAGAGGATACATGAAGAGTGAAGTAAATGTGACTCATACTTCAGTAAGAGCACGCCTGTATCAAATTAAGATGAAAAAGATGACTATTTTTGTGAAAGCTTTGACTCTATTATTAGAGAATATGAAGCCTGTGGAGATGCAGTACCACTTACTGACCAAGAAAAGAGATCTTCATTTTACCAAGCAGTAACTTCGATCGTTCCAGAACTTCGGAATGCTGACTTGATAAGAAGACAAACTCTTGTAAAAGAAATGAGTTTTGAAGAAATAATAGTACATTATGCAACAAGGGAGGCTCGTGCTACGACTCGTTTTTCAATATTGTGCGAGGTCATAAACGAGGTTACCTCCCTTGTTACATACTTTGCTTTATACAACAAAGGCGTATTATGGTTACTCTATGCTACCTGTACCGGTGCATGCTAAGTTCTCCCATATAACCCAGCTGGTCAATAAAGTAACCATTATTGCCCTAGGGAGATAAAGGGTACTTAATGACCTATGAGCGGTCAATAATGCACCCTTTATCTCCCTAGGGCTATAATAGTTTCTTTATTGACTGCTGGGTTATAAGGGGGAACTTAGTACGCACCTGTATAGGTAGATAAAGTGACCATAATACGCCTGAGTAATAAAAAATCTTTTCTTTTGCAGCTAGAGGCCGAAATGAATGAAAGTAAGAAGTTCAAATCTAATGATTTCAATAAAAATGAATCAGACGCTACAAACAGAAACAAAAATAAGTGCTTTAATAAAGAGGGGAAAAACAATTCCAAAAAGTATAATAAAGAGAAAAACAAAACGGACGGACCGTCGGCAACTAGAACCAAAAATCAGAAGCCACAATAAGATATTGCTCTAAGTCCGAAATAAACAACACAAATAAATAGGGACTCAACACTTCACCCTGCAGCACACCCCTTGACACTCTTACATAATCTGTACAGCCGTCCTTAGTTTTAATACGGGCAGATGCATAGGAGTAAAACTTTTAATTACATTTATATATCTGGTACTTAATCCTAATTTATGTAACTTATACCAAAGAAGTTGGTGGTTTATGGATGGAAAGTCACCCTTAAAGTTCACAAATATGGCATAAGCGGCAGAATTATCTTTGCTTAAATGAAATTGTATAGTAGCATTTAGGATGAAGAGATTGTCTAGGCAACTTCTGCCTCTTCTAAAACCTGACTGAGATTCGGGAATTAAGTTGAGATCAAAGGCCCAAGCCACAATCCGATTACACAAAATCTGAGTAAAAATCTTTGCTATGATATTAACTAGTGTAATCGGTATGTAGCTGCCTGGATCCTCCATCCAACATTTTCTCTTATACATAGATGATAGAAGTTGACATTTTTCCCCACTCCTTAGGTACTGTTTCGGAAGTAAAGACTTTATTTAATAGATTTAAGATAAAAAGATGCCAGTTTTGCGGAAGGTGTTTAAAAAAAGAATAGCCAATTCCGTCAACCCCGAGAACCCTTACATCCCTACATCGGGCAAGACTCAACAATAACACAGACACACAAAAAAATAAAAATGTCAAAACCCAGAGGTTACACCCCCTATCCACATGTTTTTGGGGTCGCTGAAACCGAATATGACCATGAAAAATTTTTTCATCGGCCATTTTCCCGCTACCACCCCCTTACACCACCATTTTGAGATGTCTTCGAACACATTGTCGCAATAATTACGAAAGTTATGTTCATTAGAAGTCAGCGCGACGAGAGCTGCTGGAAGCCGTTTGGCGCCTTCTTAACGACTTTCCATTTTCGAATGGTCTAGGGGGCACTTTCATGATGTACGAAGGGTCCTATTCATTGTATCCCTTCCAATGTAATAGAATCTCGTTTCTAAAGGTATTTTGCACCTTAGGAAACCTCATTCTTTGGCTCCGAGGTACAGAGTAAAGATTGTTGAGTTTTATACATAAATTTTAATATTAAATAAAAATGTTAAAAACTGTACCGAGGTAGAAAGTATTAAAGTAGAAGTATTAAATTTAAAAATTGGACCTAATCCACAGCGAATGTGCGAAGAAGTTGACCAACGCCGAGTATCCATCGCCAACCTGAGAACACAGGAGAAAGGAAACAAAGGAGGCCAGAAAATTAAAAAGAGCTTAACAAAAGGAATCGGACGACATTCTTTCCATTCTAGGAGAAGAGTATTATGGCTCAGGAATAAAATTGCTGATTAATTAGTAAGTTGACAAAATTTCAAGTTATAGTACACTAACGTACATTTTTTCTTCTTTTGCGTTTTTCTCGAAACCACATTTTTCGAGGCGGTGTACATGATAACTCAAAAACTATTCAACCGATTGACCGATTTTATTAAAATACATCTTCCTAAATAGATTTTCCACAGAGTAACGTGGGATTTTTTCGATTGAATAATTTAAAAAATTTGTATCCAATTTTTTATACGGTATTTTTACACTACCGTCGGGAATTATCGGTACGGCTGCACGCGCAGGGCCCAAAAACATACCAATCTTCAAATCACGATTTCTTTGTAAATACAAATGTCAGAGAATTAACAAATATACCATTCGAAAGATTATTAAATTCTACGATTAATGATATGCAACTGAAAATTTTAATAATTTATACAAAGCTTGCAGCAATCTACAAATTTGACAAAAAAAATTTTAAAATAAAATTTTTTTAGAAATTATTTCAATCCCTGCACATTTTTTAAAAATTGTAGGAAAATTTTGAAACTTATATAGGTGTAATCATTCAAGTCTCATCTTTAATTTAAGACCAAGAGAGTTAAAAAATCTTATTCGATTCGTGAGATATCATTATATACGTCCGAGCATGTTTTTTGACAAATGCATTGAATTAGTCGATTTTGAACGTTTTTTGGCTGAAAATGCTCGGCCGTTTATAATGATATCTCTCGAACCGAATAAGATTTTTTTACTCTTTTGGTCTTAAATTAAAGATGAGATTTCAATGATTACACTTATATAAGTTTCAAATTTTTCCTACAGTTTTTAAAAAATGTGCAGGGGTTGAAATAATTTCCAAAAAAATTTTATTTTAAAAATTTTTTTGTCAAATTTGTAGATTGCTGCAAGCTTTGTATAAATTATTAAAATTTTCAGTTACATATCATTAATCGTAGAATTTAATAATCTTTCGAATGGTATATTTGTTAATTTTCTGACATTTGTATTTACAAAGAAATCGTGATTTGAAGATTGGTATGTTTTTGGGGCCTGCGCGTGCAGCCGTACCGATAATTCCCGACGGTAGTGTAGCCTAAAACATGAAGTCAATTTTTGAAGTGCTTCCATTTGCGTAAAAAAATTTTTTTTTAAAACGGCTTCGTCACTCTGTTTAAAATTTATCACTTTTTAAGAAAAATATTTGTTTACTTGTTTCAGACAAAAATTGATATGCTAATCATGTAAACATCAAGGAGTGCTCCGGAAAAACTGATCCACGCCAATGCTTATATCTCCGCCATTTTTAATTAAAAACAACTTTTTTTTAATATTTATAAAGCTTAAGATATGTATTAAATTAGCAATAAATGTAAAAAATTCCTACCTTAAATAGTTTCGTCGAAAAAATTCCTAGAAATCATCCGATTTTCATGCGCTCAGGGTGGCGTAACCCCTTAAGGGTAACGAAGAAACCAAGAAAATCAGCATCTGGCGAGATGTATATCAGCCCCAGAATAAAACTCACTTGACCAGAGATTACCTTTGCAAAAATCCAATTAGAGTTAATCACTAAATTGACTACCTCATAAAATTTGGGATTTGGCCCCTTGCTCTTCCACGATCAAACACTCTCTTAGCTGGAGAAACGATTACAGTGAATTGTGGGTATTGATTAAAGTTCCAGTTCGGCTTGACTGACCACGTTTCACATACACAAAGAGTGTCATTAAGTTTAATTTCACTGTCCACATCGGGCAAATTGACACTTCCATGTACATTCCAGAAAATTATTTTGGGCCTTACTAGGGAATCATCAGGAAAAGAGGAGTCTAAAATCCGCGGATTGTCAAAAGACAATTGTTGTTATTCTTCTTCCATTGGGTCCAGGTCAATTTCATTCGAATATGATTCAGGGACATGTATACCGGGATCTCCTGTAACTTGCTTGATGAGAAAGCTATCTAGGGGTTTTTGGCGTTTATAGTCAGTAGAAGAGACTTTTGGCTTGCGACTTCTTTTCAAGCCATCCCTCACAGCACCGGGATATTCAGGATATCCCAGAGACGTCCTGGGGATATCGATTTGTTTTCGGAAGTTTGGATATCTCTGGGATATCCTAGGGACGTCCATGGATATCCAGAGGATAATCCAGGGATATCCAAACTTCCGAAAACAAATCGATATCCCCAGGACGTCTCTGGGATATCCTGAATATCCCGGTGCTGTGAGGGATTAGTTGACTTTATTGCTGATTTAGAGGGTGTAGTGATGTTCTCAATAGTCTCCGGTTTTAAAGTAGCACAAGAATCAGTGCAGCCAGGGTTTAGGGCTGAAATAGGAGTGGTGATATTCTCTGAAATGACTGCATGTCCATTAACAACAATTTTGTCCGCTCTAAAAACTGCATCCTGTCCTGATTCTCTCAGTTGGCGTACTTTAGTAAGCAGCACACGACGTCTCTCTCGTTCCTCCTTAGAACGGTCATTGGAAATAAAAAAAATTGTAATTCTTAAACTCCTTGCAATTTTATTAATTGCCAAAAATCAGTTTATCAAAACGACAAATTATCCATTGAATTTTCACAGGGAAAAAAAGTAAATTATAAAACACTTGAATATGCACAGAGAATAAGAAACAAGTGAGAGCGAAGAATGGGGGAAAAGTCACTTGATTTGTCAAAAAACACAAATAATCCAAACAGGTCCAAAGAACAATGGTCTACAGATCACATTTAACCCTCGGAGAACACACCTCTTTTTAGACTATTTTTCAAAGCTCAACCAATTTGAAACTGATCATCTAATCAAGCTAAAGAATTTTTTTAATTATAGATTAAACTCTGTAGAATAAGTCTGTATACTTGAAAGTCCTTATTAAAAATATTAAAAAAAGATAAAAAGCTTTACGTAAAAAAGCGTAGGGTCAAAAAGACCCCATGTGTTCTCCGAAGGTTAACACAATTAAACGAATCGTTATAAAATTGACAATCACGGAAACAATAACCGTGAAATACACAATAATAATCATTGAGTTAATAAAATAAAATAACAAAAAGCCCACTGAAATTCGACTGTACTCGATAAAAGCTCAAACGAGACTCCTTTAAGAACATTATATCTACCTTACAAAAGCATTTATTTGCAAAAGGTAGAAATTTTTATCATTTAATAGTTTTTTGTAAAGATTTTTCACTTTAGGTATGAAATAGGGGTGATATATTTTTATTGGGATGTTTCATGCTTGAATTATGGGATTTATGTTTGCAAATAATACATACAAATAATAATTTTTTAACATTAGATTATTCGCTTAATTAATTTTTTATGAATGGCTCTGTTTAGATACATGATCAAAGAAAGGGATGATTTCACCCCTTTCTTCACATGTAAAGTGTGAATGAGTACGTATTTCTTGTTCCTTGGGACGTAATGAGAGAAGTGATATGCGAATTTTAGGTTTCCTGTAGGATCTAAAAATCGACTATTTTTAACATTGTCCTTTGCCCTTCCCAATGTTGAACGTCCGATCGCTAACTAGGGCTTCTTCATCGTCCGTGCGGTTTATATTGTCAAACAGTTTAATTTTCGCGACGCGTCAAAAGTACGGTTTTACTGATTATTTTAATTTGTTATTTTATTTTGTTATTTTAATATAAATAAATCTTACTAAAGGCTCGTCAGCAATCACTACAGATGTAGGTATTCGTTGTGTTCCTATTTTGTTATTAAATCCTAAGTTTCCAATCAATTTTGGTGAATACTGCACTTTTGGAACTAACATGAAAAGAAATTAAATACAATTATTCCAAATTTTACAAAAATTGCATCAGTCAAATTTCACTGATTCAGTTTTAGCGAGTGTGTAGAATAATGTTTGGAAATGCTGCATTTGAAGTTTGTAGAAAACTTCTAAGCTAAAAATCCCTGCACATGATCCTTTGAAGTTCATATGCAATTTCCTTTAGGAATCTTTGACAAAAACCTGTGCAGGTTCGTGTCAGGTACCCCTGCAGGAAATGAAAGGATCCTGTACAATTTCTAGTGTAGGAACATCAGCTATCAATGTTACTTTGCAAGTATCAATACATACGAACATCTATAAGAATATTTCATGCATGGGTTCATATAAAAGAAACATAACCGATGGTAAATTACGGTGGTAAGACTCCGTGACTTGCGATCATTGAGGTTAAGCAACGTCCAGTGCGGTTAGTACTTGGATGGGTGACGGCGCTTCGACTCTCGCTATAGCCCGGTGTTTTCTCCCTACAGTAGAATCTCCCATAAGTTAACTTCCCATATGTTAATTTTCCCTTATCTGTACCCCTTTCACCTAAAATAATAAACATGCGCATAGTGGTGTCAAGATGGCTGACACATCATAGGAATAGGTCACTGCGCACTAATTTCTCTTTACACGGCAAATCTCTCTTATGTAACCCCCCACCAAAATTAACTTATGGGAGATTCGACTGTGGTTTCGTAATTTATCAAGCGGGCGGTTTTAGTTCGAGGTATAATGATGTGTACTGTCGATTATTGTCCGGTACATAACATTAGATTAGAACTCGGCTGTTGATAAACGCCGGTTGTACTCAGCACCCATTAGACGGGTGGTCCAGGCAAATGCCAGTGCTCCTAATTTCAAGACGTTCTGTAGACGTAAAATTTAGAATAAGGATGTATTGTAAGAAATATTGTAAAGAAAATAATATGTAGAAACACTTGTATAGCCAAGATTATGGCCTTAAAACAGGTCAGGGTGGCCACTATTTTCATAAAAAAAATTCACGGTCATAAAGAATAACTCTGAAAATAAATTGTTCCATAAAAGATTAAAAGAATTCACTGACTTTTAGATAAAACTTTGACTTTTTCCAAAACCCTAAAAATATTTTAATTTACTCAAAAAATAATTGAAACTCCAAATTATTATTATCACTCTATTATTTGATCAATACACAAGACAATAAAATTAATTTGAAAAAAAATTAAGTTTTCCAATACCTAAAAGTTTAAAAATTCTAGAGATATGCCCATATACTTTTATGAGCAGACGAATAAAATAAGACAAAATATAAATCTATGACTATTATTAATGTTAACTTAAGATGTTCGAATATCAAATTAAAATTTTAAATTTAAATTTTATGAGCAGACGAATAAAATAAGACAAAAAATAAATCTAAGACTATTATTTATTAATGTTAACTTTAAGATGTTCGAATATTAAATTAAAATATATAAGAATTAATATAGAAATACATACCATTTATTACTAGGTAGAAATAAAATATTATAAAAAATACTAAAACTGCAAAAAAATATCCCACTTTCCATCGAATCATTCTACCAGATTAATTATATTTTGTAAAGTAGAATAAAATTTATCGATAATATCTAGAACAAAAATAGTAATTTTAGAGTTATTTATAAATTGCATAAAAGAATATAAATATATTCTTTTAAAAGCGGTTTGATTAATAAAGGCTCAGGCGCAGCTCGGCTGTCAGCCTGTAGGTTTTTTTAGTTATACATTATTTACATTATATGTATACATTCTACTCAAATTAACAAGTATTTTATAAAAGAACCAAAAGTGCACCCAGCTGGGTTTTCTTTATGTAGAATAAAATTTTTACTTAAAAAAAATAAAAAGGTCTAGTTGTTTTCGCTCTTCCAGATAACATTTTTTTGGTATAGGTTAGGTTAAATCACGTGATAGGTTCAGGTGCGTAATTCGGAAATTTATGCACTCTTATGATACATATAATTTTGACTTTACCCAAGTACGAAATGCCAAGACTGCAAAAACGGCCCATCATTGGTGCAGTAATGTCTGCCGAGAATTGGCAGTAGTTACTGGGCCATTATTGGTGTCCAAAACGTCCCATTACTGGGCCAACGATGGCGCCGATGGTCACAATTTCAAATTTTTTAAGACTGGGCCAGCTCTCGGCCCAATAATGGCACATTCACGGCAAAGTTGATCAATCTTTAATGGCAAAATTCAATTGCCAGTGATGTGACGACGATCGGCCCATTAATGGCTCATTATTGGCACTTTAATGGGAAAAAATTTGTATCGTTCATGGCAAATTATAATTACCAGTATTGGGGAGTAGCTTGGCTCAATAACGGCACAATATTGGCAAAGTTGATCAATCTTTAACCACTTGAGCGGCAGTGCGTCAGAATTGGCGTCAGCGTGCAAGTGACAGAAGCGGCAAAAATGCGTAAAAGGCGTCAAAATTTGACTACTATTTTCTCATTCTGTAAGGAGATTTATAATATCACAACAAAGTATTTTTCTTTTTTAAAGTAAATGAGCAGATCTTTAAACAAAAAAATGCTTTATTAAATATTTCGATTTCGTGAAGAAAAATTGGACTTTTTGTGGTAGAAATTGAAACGCCACTAATATCAAACTATTAAATATTGTTAGCTTTGATCCTTGAAAACTTATTTAAATATTTTAAAAAACATTTTTTTTGCTTACAGGTCTGTTCTTTCACTTTAAGAAAGAAAAATACTTTGTTGTGATATTATAAATCTCCTTACAGAATGAAAAAATAGTAGTCAAATTTTGACGCCTTTTTCGCATTTTTGCCGCTTCTGTCACTTGCACGCTGACGCCAATTCTGACGCCCTGCCGCTCAAGTGGTTAATTGCATGCTTTAGTGGCACTTTAATGGCAAACATTTTGTATCTTTGATGGCAAATTATAATTGCCAGTATTGGGGCGTAGCTTGGCCCAATAACGGCACATTCACGGCAAAGTTGATCAATCTTTAATGGCAAAAGATTTCCTTTATTATCTAAAAATTAAGTCAATTTCACTTTCAATTAATATTTGCAATTGACAAATAGAATTTATAAACATTTTTTTCCTTTATTTTTTTAAAATCTTTGAATTTTTCTTAAAGCAATTGTAATTAAGAAATAGAAATGATGCAAATTATTTCCTTAAGAAAATTTATTGAATAAATGAATGTTTTTTAAAATTTAATTCTCATAATTCAATTTTAAGAAACATTTAGTTATTCAATAAATTATTTATTTTTGCATTTAAATAATTAAATTCTCGTAGAATTTTCTAGTAAAAATTTATTTCAAAATGGATTCTAGTCAAATTTTTAGATAATAATTAAATATTAAAAATATACCATGAATTTTGATATTAAAATTTTTTTAAATTCAATTGCCAATGATGTGACGAAGATTGGCCCATTAAAGGCACATTAATGGCACTTTAATGGCAAAAATTTTGTATCTTTGATGGCAAAATATAATTGACAGAATTGGGGCGTTGCTTGGCCCAATAATGGCACATTCATAGCAAAGTTGATCAATCTTTAATGACAAAATTCAATTGCCAGTGATGTGACGAAGATCGGTCCATTAATGGCTCTTTAGTGGCACTTTAATGGCAAACATTTTGTATCTTTGATGGCAAATTATAATTGCCAGTATTGGGGCGTAGCTTGGCCCAATAACGGCACATTAATGTCTATCATTTTGTATCTATGATGGCAAATTATAATTGCCAATATTGGGACGTAGCTCGACCCAATAATGGCACAGTATCGGCCAGTGTAGTGTAGCTTATAAAAACCCTTTTGCTTCCTCGACTTCAAGTCAAAGTAGCAGAGTGGTCAGAGTGTTAGGCTGTGGTGCGTCAGGTTCAGGTATCGATCCCCGCGAGAGGTAAGAATTTTTCAAATATTTGTAAGTTTGCGTTTAATTTAGGGAAATAAGCCGTATAAATGTTATAAATTAATTAGTTAATTGAATAAAAAAAAATTTATTTTTATTTTTTTCTAATTTTGTCAACACTGGGGGAGTAATGGCAGCCAATATTGGGCCATTAATGGCTGCCAATAATGGGCCACTAATGTCTGCCGAGATCTGGCGGCCAATATTGGGCCATTAATGTCTGCCGAGATCTGGCTGCCGACGTCCAACCGCTGTTAACACCACAAGAGTCGGCGCAAAGTCGGGCCAATATTGTCTGCCAAGTATCGATGCCAGCTTTGCCAATACTGGGCCAGTGTTGGGCCGCGTTGGTTTTCGCACTTGGGTATTGTTTTTAATTATTAACAATTAATAACTTTTATCTTTTTTTTTACTATTTTGTTAAAAGTAAATGTATGTAATAAAGTTATCATAGATTTTAAAACGAATTTATAAATAATGTTTAAGTAACAAATTTCCTAAGGGCATAGAGTTTTACATTCAGTCCTGACAGTATAGTTGCGTGGTGGGGCTTTCATTTTACCCAACTTTTGGACAAACTGACACACGCAAGTAAATATGTACCAAAGTACAGTATAAAGTATTACAAAAAGTAAATCAGTTTATGATCAAATGCATACCAAAGTTTAATCTAACGTCTGTTTTAATCTTTAAATTACTTTTTGAACATTCTTTGGAAAATGCATTTTAATAACCATACAAGAGAATTTTAAACATTATTAAAATGTCTATGTGTAGCCATTTTAACCAACTTTTGACTAAACTTTAAAAAAATATTTTCTCAGTGTAAGGATCCTAGAATATTGCTGGATAGAAAATAAATGTACTGCGCAGGATATTAATAATTGAATACACCTGCAGGCTGGCAGCCGAGCTGCGTCTGAGCCTTAATTAATCAAACCGCTTTTAATTGATTCGCGGTAAAAATTTTGCGGATAAACACATGTACACGATTTTATTAATTGTACTATTGGATTTCTAAAGAGTAAAAAAAGACCTTTAAGAGAAATGAAAGAGAAATTGAGGGTTCACGTGCAATAAGGGGATACGCATGGAAGTGGAAGTTTCCGCGTATAGCGATTCTGCGGCTGCGCGAGAGGACTGCGAATAGCCTGCGCATCTCCTTATTGCACGTAAACCCTCAATTTCTAACAAAAATTCGCTCGCGACAGTCACTCTAAAAAATAAATTTTAATAAAATGCTATATTATGGTGCAGTTACTCCCTAGTAGAAATTTGTCCTAGTTATAACTAGTCCAGTCGTGCTTAAAATTGTCTAGTTACTTTACTAGCCGACTGGCTAATAACTGGAACGGAGTGTCACACTTTTTTCATCAAGTTATTATATCTAGCCCAACTTTATAAATTCTGGTCAACGGTTCTGTAGAAAAACTAGACAAATTAATTCTTTTAAAATACTTAAAATTTGATTAATATTAAAATTTACTGTAGTGAACACATTTATTTCATGCAATTAATATAAAATTTCTATTTAGCACCAAAAAAATTCAACCGGCTATTTTTTCTTTTATCGTAGCAGCTCAAGAATACTGAAGACAGCTTCAAATTGCTCTAAAGGATGGAAATGGAGGAAATATTAATGAAGAAAGTCACTTATATGGTGCAGGCATCATAGATTAACAGTGGTTTCATTTTTCATGTTTTTACATTACAAAAGTTTAAATGCGATTTTCTCGAAATGACATTTTTCAAAACGGTGGGCAGTCTAGCTAGAACAGTTTTGATCGGATTGACTTCGGCCAAAATTTTTCTTGTTCGTCATTTACTAACGCTTTCGAGTACGTAGCGGATTTTTTTTGTTTTTTTTTGGCAATAAATATTTTGAAAAAATTTCGCCCTAAAAATCGACTTTTTTCTTCAAACAGCTGCCAAATACACAAAAATTAATATTTACTAATATTTTATTTTATTTATTAATATTTACTCGAAAGATAAATCTATCACAGATTCAAAAAAACTTTGAATTTTTTTTTACATTAAACGGTCTAACCAGAATCTTGCCCACCGATTTGCCCTGCAGAGAAAGGAGACAAACTTCGGCGCCCTCTATAGCCAACAAATTGAAACTTTTTTTAAGTATAAATATATTTTCGTAAACTCAAAAAGTTAACAAATAAATTCCTCGAAACCAAATTTTATTTACTTCATTCCTGTGTCTTAACAAAATTCATGAAAAACAGGTTCAAAAGACACCTCAAAGGTATCACTCCCCCTTGAAAAAGTTAACAACAGAAATCACAAAACTCATTACGTCGCATGATGAACTAAGAAAAGAAGTGCACGATATTCACAAAGATACGAAGGAAGCGCTAAACAAATGTGAATACTTGGAATTAAATTTGAATACCCTGGAAGGAGGTCTCTCCGTCATCTCCAAGAAAATGAGGGAAAATAACATTATTTTATATAGGGTACATGTGGGTATTATCGAGGAATTTTGTATACGTCCGTCATACATCCAAGTGGTTTAAAAATTATAAATAAATGTATATGGCTTTGTTTTTTTAAATGAATATTTAAGCTTTCTTTTCTTTAAAAAAAAATTGCCAATGTTATAGAAAATAGTTTTAATCGTTAAATGAATGATTAAATAGAAGACTCCTTTGCTTGTAATTTCGCGGGACTTGTAATGGCTTGAGGGTATTTTCGCGTGTCAAATATCGCGGATGAGTGTATTATCGCGTGGTAAATATCACGAATAATTTATTTATTGCTTTTTGGATTTTTGTAATAGTTACTTAATTAAAATGTAGTAAATATAAAAAATTAAAAGGAATAATAATATAGTTTTTAAAAATATAAATATAAATATCGCAAGAACTTAAATTAAACAAAATTTTAAGCATTATAATAAATGGAAGAATTAAATAGTAAACTAGTATCACAAGAAAAAAGATACTTAATCTTATTATAATAATTTAATTAGTCTCATAATAGCCCAGTGAGAAATTTCTTACCGGTCCAATATCGGTCCAATATTGGGAGCCAAGAGACCAATCATCGGTCCAATAAAGGCTCCCAATATTGGACCAATATGGGCTGATGCTTGGGATGTAACGGGTTCGCCAAGCATCGGTTGTTAATATTGGTCCAATATTGGCCGAATATTGGCAACCAAGAGAAAAAATTTTCTTTAAATAAAATTTTTTAATTAAATAATAATAATAAAAAATTAATGTTTATAATTTTTGTTTAATATATTTATTTGTTTAATTATTTATTTTTAATAATTCATGTAAATAATAAATAATTTATTATTTATAAATTATAATTATTTAAAAATGCAGCAACTATTAGGAAATAATCGAAATAGCATTTTGCAAAAAAATTCTATCATTGAAAAATCAATGATAGGCGAGAGATATCCGCGTCATTAAACAGATTCGCAGATATACTCTGGTCTCGCGACGAATCTCTCGATACTTATATACACTAGAGTCGCCGTGTCAGTTGCGAGAACGGTTACAGCGTCCCTCTTTCGGCGGAGATAAGAATTGTCACGTAAACTGCTAAATCGCTTTACCGACGGCTTTATTATACCCGCAGTTTACGTGACAATTCTTATCTCTGCCGAAAGAGGGACGCTGTAACCGTTCTCGCAACTGACACGGCGACTCCAGTGTATATAAGTATCGAGAGATTCGTCGCGAGACCAGAGTATATCTGCGAATCTGTTTAATGACGCGGATATCTCTCGCCTATCATTGATTTTTCAATGATAGAATTTTTTTGCAAAATGCTATTTCGATTATTTCCTAATAGTTGCTGCATTTTTAAATAATTATAATTTATAAATAATAAATTATTTATTATTTACATGAATTATTAAAAATAAATAATTAAACAAATAAATATATTAAACAAAAATTATAAACATTAATTTTTTATTATTATTATTTAATTAAAAAAATTTATTTAAAAAAATTTTTTCTCTTGGTTGCCAATATTTGGCCAATATTGGACCAATATTAACAACCGATGCTTGGCGAATCCGTTACATCCCAAGCATCAGCCCATATTGGTCCAATATTGGGAGTCAATCGGCGCCCAGCACGGCAACCAATATTGGACCGATTAAAGTCTATTGGCAATTTCTCACTGGGATAAAATAATACTCTGATAAAATATTCTAAATCAATTATTATCAAATATTTCTAACGTATAGTCAATTCTCATTTGACACTTTTGCTCCTTTTTTATAGCTATTAAATATTTTTTCCTTAAATATACAGATCTCACTTACTTTAATTTTTTTATCTTTTCCATTACTCTTTATTTTCTTGCTTGTATTTTGTAACTGTTATAAGATTTACTAAAATTCTGAACGTTCAAATAAACGAAATTTTTATTGTGTCTAAATGTGTTTAACAGTTACTGTGCAAAGTGGAGAAACAATGTTAATTCAACATTTATTTAGTTGAAAATTAATTTTTTTTTATATATATATATATATACAAAGTACTTTTATTAAAATATAAATTAAAACAAGCAAAAATAATATCGGCTATAATTTCAACGTTTTAAAAAAACTTTAGAGACACACTGCTAACCTTACTTTCAAGGGTTATGACAGGAGCCGCGAAAATACCCACATGTTAAAAAAAAGATGTCTCCATTATCGTGACTAAAAATATTTAATAAAAATCAATTTTTTTTAACTAAACAAATTTTTTTTATGAAGAATAACAATAAATTTACCAAAATATAAAAAAAGAATCATCTCTTAGAGTTTTATAGATCATAAAAACAATAATTTTGGACACCACTGTAGAGTTAAATCTCAAACCAAGGTGAGCCATTTTGAACTTTTTTCAGAAAACAAATTTTAAAACATTTTTAATAAATTGATTAATAGAAAAATAATCAAAAATATGATGCATATTATATAATGTCTTAGTTGTCAGGTTCAAGGAGTGATTTTTTAGTGTAAAAATTTGTTTATATTATTTGTAATATTCATTAAAATATAAAATACCGCGATAATACCCACACCCGCGATAATACCCACTTTTACCCTAATATTTCTGAGAAATTGTCGAATGAAGCGGAATTAGAAGTTCCAGATTATATCCAGTAAGTGATTTTTTTCGCCTGGGTAAAAAATCTAAAGATGCTGTACGTCCCATTTTGGTCAACTTTGCTGGGGCGAGATGGGTCAGGTTGATCTTCTCCAGAGCGAAGAAATTTAAAAACCTGAAAGTTTTCATGTCGAGAGATCGTTCCAAGGAATAGAGAGCAACCTGGAAGAATTTACAGGAAAAAACTCAGAAATTAAAAGAACTGAATTTTAACCCGAGAATAGTGCATAATAGAATTTTAATTGAAGCCAAAGTTTTGAAAGATAATGAAATCGACAAGTTATTAAAAGTTGGCAAGAAGAACCAAGCAATATCAACTATTGTTCGTGATGACGTTTTCAAAACACCCGAGCCAGCTAAGAGTGGTCAAACAAAAGGAACCAACACAAACAAGAAATAAGCTTGTAAACAGTTGACAAATTTCTTCTCGAAAACACCAACACGCAAAAAGGCTGAGGAAATCGCAAGCGAGAGCAATCAATAGCAGAGAGTAACCGCTTATCAATCCCACTTCGTCTGATCTGAGTCACCTACAATCAACAATTTGGGCTTCGCAGAAGGGAGTAGGTGTATCTACTGGAATTGTCATGGATTTTCGAATCTCAAGGATATATACAGTTTGATTACACGGAAAAAATAAATTTAGCAGATTTTACAAAACTGTTACGGAATAGCGGATACAGCTTTTTACGAAACTGAGTTTTATAAAATGTAAAGAATATTTCAGGATAAAGTACAGAACTTTCGTAGTTTATACTGAATATTTTTGAAGTTTATCCTGAAATATTCCTTACATTTTACAAAACTCAGTTTCGTAAAAAGCTGTATCCGCTACTCAGTAACAGTTTAGTAAAATCTACTAAATTTATTTTTTCCGTGTAGTGCTGGTGATATTGTTTGCTTATACGAAACCTGGTTAACGGGTACAACGGTACCATACACTGTCTCATCATTCCTCAGCTTAAAATCCCCGTACAGGATCCCAACCGGATCCCGTACGGGATTTTGGGACAGGGTTCCTGTGCAGGTCCTGATGCAGGAACCTTAGCTATTAAAGGTTCCTGTAAAGGCTCCTGTACAGGAACACTTGCAGGATCACGTACAGGAAACTTTGTAAAGGTTCCTGTGCAGGAACCTTTAAAGTTTTGTAAACTGCAGGTACTTAAGTATAAAGGATCCTGTAAGAAACCTGTAAAGGATCCTACACAGTTTCCTTAATTAATTAATTTATATTTTTAACTCCTGCGCAGTAGTTTTCTATGAGTTTCTCGAATGCGCAATACATTTTTTTGTCCAACATTGTTATACGAGCCTAACAGATTGAAATATGAAGTCTATGTAACCCTATATTAAAGAACCAGTTGAGACTAGTAGAAATCATGGACGTAAGAATTAAATGGACCCAGCACAAAGCTGCGGGGTCTGGACTTACGTAGGTAAGCGGGGAATAGTTTAGTGCGCATGATCTGGTGGAAATTCGCAGATTGGTCGTACATTTCGTAATGTATTGCAGACGACGCAAACTTGACAGCGACTGTTTGTTTATGTACATGAGCATTGCGGATGATTCTACATAACGTATTACAATTGAGTTTATTAAATAAAACATTATAAAAAAATATGGCAAAGTGTATTGTTAAAACTTGTAAAAATTCTAGAACCATTAAAACAGAAGGAAATGGAAAAAATGTAACATACCATTGGTAAGTATATATCTCATGTTCTTTCTGTTTCTTCACGTATAGGTTAGGTTTTCTTCATTTAAAAAAAACCGTTGATTAAAATAGTATATTAAGCAACAAGGGTATAAAGGCTTGTGACACGAGTGGAGGTCGAGGGCGCCCCGAGACCGGAACGAGTGTCACAAAAATCATCGTAAAGAAATTGGCTGCCTTTATTCCCATGTTACTTACGATATTTTTTATTCCTAATGCACAAAAGTGGCGATTTCAGATAGCAGACGACAGGGAATAAAAGTCAGTCACTTGTTCGACTTATATGAAAATGGCGGCCGCTTTCTCCCTTGGGCAAAAATAACGCATGGGATCAGCGGTTATGTTTGCACATGGGAGAAAATGGACGCCATTTTCATATGGTCGGACAAATGAGTGACTTTACTCCCTGTCGTCAGCTATCTAAAAGCGCCATTTTTGTGCATGTGGGATAAAAATATATTTTTGTAACAATAGCGATATTAATACAATTTTAAGGTTTCCATCTTGTAAAGAACAAAGGGAAGCATGGGCACGTGTATTACAATCAAATGTGGACAACATTACTGATCACCATCGACTCTGTTCGGAACATTTTCTCGACAAAGATTTTAAAATCAGAACAAATTCAACTTCCAGAGTTCAACTTTTAAGCAGTGCTATTCCATTTGTAAGTGTTTAAATTTAGTAAAATTAAACTTCCTATACATTTTACATATTTTAATTTAAAAAGTGAAATTTTAAAAGTAAATATGAAATGTTCTGTTATATACATTTTATTGTTTTAGTGTCTGTCTAAAGAAAGCATAGAAAATAATAGTGAAAAATACAGTAATTTAAATAAAAACTCGAAAGAAAATATTTTTTCTAAAAGAAGTCTATTCCCAAGTTCTATTGAATCTTTTGAAAAACGAGTAAAGATGGATAGTAGCAGTACATTTATGGACACAGAAGAAATTGAAGATCCTGGTTTGTCACATGCACATTGTATATAAATCAATTTAAATAACGAATTTATATTATATTTATACTATACGATATTTTATAGATCATAGTGAATATATCTGAATATTAAAATTATAATGAAATACATTTTTTTATAGATTCAAAAATTAAGAATTGCAACGACAAAGCAACATCGATGTCTCCGATTGTAAGGGAGCATTTATACCTTCGGTAAAAATTTTTAGAACGGAAAATTTTTCATTGGAGTAAGAGAGACAGACTGTGTATCTGACTCTCTTACTCCAATGCAAATTTTCCTTCCTGGACAATTTTTACAGAAGGTGTAAACGCTCCATTAAATGTGATAAAGCGACATTAGTATCTCCACAAATAATAAAATGTGATAAAGTAACGTCAGTATCTCCAGAGCGAAAATTAAATTCACCTACAAAAAACCGTCTTCGAAAATTTTACAAAGACCAAATTAATGACGAAAATCGAAAAAGGAATTGCGTATCCAGAAAACTGCAAATAGCCGAATGAAAACTTGCTCATATGGTTAAAGTTATTACAAAAATGAAAGAGAAACAGCTTCTGCCTGAAGATCAATTAAAACATCTGGAAGATCTTGGAAAATTAAACACAGATTTGTTGAAAAGAGAAGTAAATAAAGTAAGAAATGAAAAAATACCTCGCATGTATAGTGCAGAATTGCTTGCTCTTTCTATAACTTTACACTATTACTCCCCGGTAAAAAGGCTTGCATTAAAAAGTATTGGAAAAATTGAATTCCTTTTAATTCCTTTTTTGTCTTGAGTTTCGAATTCCCAATAAAAGTATACAAATAAAAGATTATATGCACGTGGACAGTCGCAGTTGACGCCATTTATCACCAGTTACAAAGTCAAGCACATTACAACTGTCAATGAACAGAGCCATTTTCTTTTCTTTTTTCATTCTTTTCTCAAGTAACTTGGATTTTGATTGGTCAATTTTTGTTTTGTCACCAGCAAGCATTTGATTTACAAGGAATTAAAAGGCATTAGATAGATCACAAATTTATTCCACTTTAAGTGATTAAAAAGTATTCATTCTAATATATTGTAAACTTTGGGCATTGAAAAGGATTCATTTTATAGTAGAATTTGACTTAATAGAAGTATTAAATTTAGCGGACAAAAAAGGAATTCAGAAGTATTTAAAATTTTCGTCTTTTTATTGATGATGAAATAATTTTTAATACCTTTTTATTGAAGCCTTCTTACCGGGTCTCCTAAGGCTTATGCGTATGTAAGGCGAAAGTTTCATACTGCTCTTCCTCACCCTGTTACAATTTCTAAGTGGTATCGGGTCATAAATGGTGATCCGGGCATTTGTTCGGAAGCTTTAAATTGCATAAAATAGCATGCCAAAAATTCTGATTATCCTCTAATTGTATCTCTTATGTTTGATGGCATGCATATTATGCAACAAGCTGACGTAGAAGGGAAGGGTTTTGTTAATTTGGGAAGCTCTGTCCCTAATGATCCTAAAAAAAGTTCTACCTCAGCCAAAGAAGCTTTAGTGTTTTTAGTAAATTGTATTAATCAATCCTAGAAAATTTCGATTGCATATTTTTTAATTGATGGGTGGTCAAGTGTAGATGTAGCAGGGTTAGTAAATCAATGTCTAGTAGCGTTACACGATTGTAATGTAAAGGTTGTATCCTTAACATCTGATGGTACGCCTACAAATATAGCAGCGGTTAATTTATTAAGAAAAATTAATAATGACGTTGAAAATGGAAACGATGAAAATTTAAATAACAATGTTCCTAAACGCAAGAAAAAAGAAAAAAAAGATGAAAATTACATAAATGGTGGTTTAAGCACCCTGTGGCACAAGAAGAAATATATATTTTTTTGGATCCATGTCATATGGTGAAATTAATGCGCAATGTTTTTGGCAGTGTTAAGAAATTTCGTGGTGGTAATGGAGGATTAATTGATTGGAAATATTTCGAGTATATTTACTCGCTTCAAACTTTAGAAGGACTGCACTTAGGGAACAAACTACGCCAGGCACACCTTAATTATTTGCAAAAAAAATGAAAGGGAAATTAGCAACATAACTCTTCAGTAAGTCAGTTGCGGACGCTTTCAAAACTTGTAAAAATGACCTCCAGTTGCCAATGTTTTTTGATTGTGGACCTAGAATAGAATTCGTAGAAAAAGTAAACGATCATCTATTTGATATTTTCCCAGGCAACACAGTTACTAGTAATGCAAGTAACAAACTTGTAACAAGATAGCGAAAAGCAGTAACAAGTGATCCACCAGGTGGTCACAAGGTGACATTACATTTCTCTCTCAAAGTAGTAACAAAATGTCATAACCAATAAGTAACATTTAGTTGTCTCAGGTGTCACAATTCAGAAACATTTATCAGCTATGTTTTTATAACAGATAACCTCAAATTTTTGTAAGTGGATTTGTTTGTTGTTCGTTTAATAAAATATTGTTTTAAGCAAAGAGTGAACTATATATAGTAAAATAATTTACTACATCCCAATTTAATACAACTTGAAATGAATGTCTAAAAACTCATATAAGAATAAAATAGAGAATAGAATAAAGAGAATAAAATATATATATATATATATATAAATATATAGAGAATAAAATTTTGACACATGAATATAAAATAAATCAAAATTGTATATAAAGAATATAACAAAACTAAATCAGGCTATCAGAATAGAAAATTCAATAACTCTTCAATGAATTTTACTATTTTTTAAAATTATATCTTTGCAAGGAAAAATGTCTTCTTTATAGCAAAAATTATTTATTTACACATGTTAAGACAATTCACAAACTTTTTGACTTGTGACAAATTAACTTTTTGTACACTGAAATTTTTCAACAAAAATTAGCGTTCAGCAAATATGATTATTTATTTCTTAAAAATTATCTTCACTTTTTGAGTAAATAATTATACTACTTTGTTAATGGGTGAGTTTTTAAAAAATTTACTTTGACAAAATAAAAGCGAAAAAATTTTAATTTTGAAAATGTTTGTAAGAAATCAATTTTTTTACATTACATTTATTTTTCAAATAAAAGGAAATACTTTCATAAAAGTGGACTATAGAGTTCACATTGAAAAAATGGCAAATGATGTTTTTTACATATAGGCAATTTTTGTCTGAGAACAAAAGCAAAAACGGCACTACCTGGTTTAAATGACATGAAATTGGTAAACAATCATTTTCGAACGAGTATTTCTCACTACACGGGAACTTTCTACAAAATCTGCCAACGAACCAATGACATAAATCTTCTTAATTATCTAAATTCGTAAGATTTTTTTAATCCTTTCAAAAACGTAGTTGCAAAATGGGAAATACAAAAGTAATGTAATGACAGGCGGAAAGATGTTTATTACAGCCATTTGCCGTTAGAGGGCAGAAGCATGCAGCGAGCGTAAAGGCTAAGCTGTCAATATTATTCGCATTACATTGCTACAGTATTTCCCATTTTGCAACCACGTTTCTGAAAGGATTAAAAAAATCTTTCGATTTTAGATAATTAAGAAGATTTGTGTCATTGGTTCGTGGGCAAATTTTGTAAAAAGTTCCTGTGTGAAGAGAAAAACTTTTTCGAAAATGATTGTCTGTTTGTCGCACGTAATCTAGAAATTTAAGAGACCATAGAACAGCATTAAAAAAAGCAATTTTTGTCTTACTTAATAAGGTTATAATCACAAGACAAATTTTTATTTGAATATTTAGAGAAACTTTTATTTTTATTATTTTATTTTAATTAAATAAGAAAAATAAGAGAACCACTTTGTCAATTTTAAAAATAGTTATACGTGTGTGGACTCTACAACCAAAATGGACCAGTTTTATGTGTCTACATATATAGTTTTAATGTATAAAATAATTTCATTTCTATAGCATAAAATACTTTGGTATTTATGCTTTTAATTAATTTTAAAATTCGATTTAACATTAGGTATATATTATATAAACCATTTACTTGATAAAAGACAAAATTTTGTAATCTTATTAATTAAGGCAACATTTTTTTTTAACAAACAATTTGCTTTGCATGTATTGATTTTGTACTTGGGCAAAATAAGCAAAAAATCACATTATGCCTATTATTTTTTCAGTGTAATTTTGAAAATATTTGATTTCTTTCAGAGCGTGATCGTTTGAATATAATATTGTTTTAATAGCAAAATTTATAATTCTTACATATACAACTGAGGCAAATTTAGATGTCTTCATACAAAATTATTTATGGAACCGGTCTAGAAAGATTTCAATATATTTAATTTGTCTAATGACATGATTGTTTACCTAAATATTTAGAATAGAATAGAATATATTTATTATATCCTAGGTAAATACCACGAGAACAACCATTAAAAATACAGTAATTAATAACATATATATCATATAAAGTTAAATAAAGCTATATACATCTCATTCAGACAATAAAATACTTTGATTTACAAATTATCACAACAACTCACATACAGATGACATACCAATCAAGATACACTCTATATACTCTATACATCCAACGAAAATAAATATTTATATAATTGTAGTTTCAATGTTTTTAGACTTTCAATATTTGTCATAGAACGAGGAAGAGAGTTCCATAAATTTATGGCAGTAACCATGAACGAGTTTTTATATTTTTCTGTTTTACATTGTGGAGCCCTAAGAATGCAAGGAGATCTTAACTCTCTAGTAGTAATTTCCTCTCTAAAAACAAACTTTTCATACAAGTACGAAGGTTTTTTATTGTTTAAAATTACATGTGTAAGACAGCCGATGTACCAAAGTCGTCTGTTACTAACACTAAGCCAACCTAGCTGTAACCTATATGGAGTTACATGTTCATCCCTCTTTAAATCAAATATAAATCTTATACACGAATTCAGGAGTTTCTCAAGTTTATAATTTAATTCTTCAGTCATATCATTATATATACAACACAACAGTAATCAAAATGAGGGAAAACCAATGACGTAACAAGTTTCGTCTTTAATTCAACCGTAAGGGCTTTATTTGTTTTGAATTGTGATAAGGTGGCATAGACGCTCTTGCACATTTTGCCAACCTGCTTATCCCAAGAAAGAGTTGGCGTAAAGATAACACCCAAATTTTTAACTAAATCAACAAAAGGGATGATATTATCACTAATTTTTATTACAGAGCAGTCACTCAAATTTATTTTATTTACATACCAAGTAGAGCCGATTATCATAGAATAAGTCTTATTAAAATTTATTTTAAGAATATTTACTTTCGCCCAATCAAATACAGCCTTAACATCCTCATTTATTAACCTTATATTATTCTGCAAGTCTTCCAAACTAGAATGTATATAGATCTGCAAATCATCCACAAAATACATATGCTTAGAATACTTGAGAACACCCCTGAAGTTATCAGTATAAAGTAGGAACAATAGAGGACCCAGCACTGAACCTTGAGGAACTCCAGTTCCAATATGTCCCCACGCAGATAGCTCTCCATCTGGTCCCACAACAGCCTGGGTTCTACCTGACAAGTACGAAGCAAACCATCTTATGACTGATCCCGACAAACCTATGGGTTTGAGTTTCGACAGCAAGATAGTATGAGGTACCGAGTCAAAAGCTTTACTAAAATCAAAGAACACCACTATGGTTACCTTCTTTTGATCAATCGCTTTACATATATCATCAGTTGCACTAGCCAAGAGTGTTTGTGTACTGAACCCTTTTCTGTAACCAGACTGAAAAGGGCTAAGAACATCATTTGTCTCAACAAATTCATTCAACTGGTAAAACACAACTTTCTCAAGAACCTTTGACAATGAAGAAAGAATAGCAATAGGTCTGTAGTCCCCCGGCTGCTGTGGAACTTTCACCTTTCCAATAGGCTTAATCAAAACCCTCTTCCAATCTTCCGGAAAAATAGAAGTCTGTAGAGACATATTGAAAAGATCAAGCACGTAAGGAAACAACACTGGTATTCCTTTCATGATATAACTTATAGACAGTCCATCAAATCCCTGCGCCTCTGTTTTGATACTTTTAAGAGCTTTTAATAATGTAGAGGGACAAATATCTTCAAAGAAAAACAGACCGTCATTAAACTCATAATTAACAAGCAAGTTCGAAATAAAGGAAGGTGTCACATTAAAAGATGAGTCTCCACAAACAGATAAAAAGTAATCATTAATTATATTCACATTAAAATTAAGTGGAGAATCATCTCTTTTATCTTTAGCAATGCCAATACGTCTTAGCTCCTTCCAAAGTTTTCCCGAATCCGTTATGTTTTTTAGTCTACCAGTGTTGTACCTATCACGTGCTTGCTTAACCAAAGACTTTACCTTATTTCTAAGTTTTTTAAAATTACTTCTTGTTAAAGCATTTCCTTCTCTCTTCCAAGCTCTAAAAGCAGAGTCTCTTTGGCATATTAGATCACGAATCTCATCATTCATCCATGGACACACTTTTCCTCGAATTACATGGTTATGAAGGGGCACATGCTCATCCAACGCACTAGTGATTGCTTCGCTAATCAAAGATTGTTTGTTGTCAACAGATTGTGATTGATTAAAACAAGACCAATTAAAAGAACGTAGAGTTGACAAAAAAGTAAAATCATCAATCCTAGACAAATTCCTATAACTTTTAGTAGAGCATGTTTTATTCTCAAATTCCCATTTATAAGATATTGATATAAGTTCATGACCCGCCACAAAAGGAGCTTGAGATTAAGATATTGCAATCAGCTTATCCCTATCATCCACTACACACAAATCCAACCATGATGACGAATTCGCCGTATGATGAGTTGCCGCGAATGGCACAATAAACAAATTGAAAGAATCAAAAAAATCTCTTACATAATTTGAGTCAGATGTATTCTTATTAAGATTATAATTAAAATCTCCACATATAACAACATTTTCATAAAAATTTAAAAATCTACTAAAATTATATTCAAAATGATTAAGATTCTCGCCTCCAGGTCGTCTATAAACTACAACAAAAAGTAAAGGCTTAACATCTTTACTCGAAATTTCAATAATAATATACTCGGGTTTATTATCAAAATCACATGGAGATGAATATAAAACCCGAAGACCAAGATATTTCTTAACATAAACTGCAACACCTCCACCTCTCTTACCATTTCTGTCTCTTCAAACAAAATTAAAATTACTAATGTTAACCGTACTATCATCAACCTCCACAGTGAGCCACGTTTCACTCAGTGCAACAACATTATACGTATGCAGTGATAAATGCGTACGTAGGAGATTTATATTAGATCTAAGTGAATTAATGTTAATATGACAGATTTCTAAGGACAAGTCTGTCACATGATCAAAAACACTAGCTACAGCCGCAGAAACATTTCCAAGTGCAGAAGGCTGCGCAGGTACCGAAGATAGTCACTCCTTCAAATTATCAAGGTCCTTAATAGAGTTGACTCTTATAACCTCTTCCTTATCCTGACGTCTTACGAAGATAGTTCCATCTCTATGCCATACGTATTTATAGTTTAATAGTCTTTCCTTGACTTTTGTTTATTTTAAGAGATTGTAAAAGTTTGTGGGCAAATAAGCATTAATATAAATACGTGATTTTTGCAGAGTAGAACATATTTCGGTTGAGAAAAGAGATTTTTTATTTCTCATCGCGGAAACAAAATCACTAGCAGGTTTACTTGAGGAGAAACGAACTATGATAAAATATATTTAATAAATACATGAATAACAAAAATTAAACTCATGTGCACAAACTTTCAGTAATTTTAGGATCACTAATTTTTGTTACTAGTATGTTACAAGTTTTCACAGTAACAAATGTACACAAGTGTATCTTGTAAAAGTCAACCATTATGATGTTAACTGAATAACTTGTAACATACTAGTAACTGCGTTATTGGTAACCTGTGACCACTGAGGAAATTGTCTAACAAGTAACTGGTTGCCATTCAACTCGCGGAATATTAAAGGCTACGATTTTTATTATGCTTCAAATAAAGTTAACTATAAGAAAGCTTTAAATGAGAATACTAAAAAATTATATTTTTAATAGATTAAATGAAATTTCGGTTTATTTAAAAAATTTGAAGTTTGCTAACGGAGAATTTATTGTAAATAGTTTGAAAAAAACTGGATTTATTGGTTTCTTGGTCTGTATCGAAAGTTTAAAAAAAATGTACAAAACATTGTGTCAAAGTGACGTTGCTTCATTAAAATACATTCCAACTTAGAAAGTAAGTCAAGATCACATTGAAACTTTATTTAGTTGCATTCGATCGCACGGAGGTCATAATAGAAATCCAACTGGGCGTCAATTTCAAAGTGCTTTTAAAAAACTGCTGTTACATTTAGAATTAAGGGCGAGTGACACGGAAAATTGTATTCCCATAGAGCACATCTCAGTCCTTCATGTATCGTCACGAAATATTGATTCATTAAACGTGATTAATTTATCATCTGAAATTTACCGTTTATGCCGCGACGATACAGCAGATTGCTCTTTAGATTTAGATCGCGATACAGAAGAAAATCCTATTTTTCTTCCAGGAGAATTATTACATATATAGCAGGGTTCGTTGTTAAACATTTGCAATCAAAGCTTTTTTGTGAAGAGTGCCTTAATGCGCTAACAGGGTCAAATTGTTCCGATTTGTACAGCATAATAACTCTCAAAAGTCGTGGTGCTTTAACTTACCCGTCTAATGACGTTTTCTTAATTTGTGAAAAAACTAAAAAAGCTATAAGATTTGCTATGCAAAAAAGTGATAAAAAATTGCTGAATCCTAAATTCTCCGAAATTTATATCACTGCAATGGTTTTAAAAGAATTCATTGGAAGTGAAAGAATTTTCGAAAATTTGATTAAACACACCAATGAGCACGATGCTCTAGAAAACCATCGAGTACATTTAATGAAATGTATCATTCAAAAATACGTAAAAACTCGAATTTCTCATATTGTCAAATCAGCAAATTGTAAAGGCTCATCTGGACAATTTTTAACGCATTTCATCCATTTCAGGGGACATTAAAGTTAGTTTAAATTTACTTCTTGACGTGATGAGTATGTGATATTATTAATAAGAATAATCTAATATTCTTGCTGGATATAAATTTTATTAAATTTAATTAAAGTTTAAATTTACTTTTTGATATGATGGATTTGCGATACTATTTATAAGAATAATCTAATACTCTTGTTGGATATACAAATTTTATTTGCATGATAAATATTAGTTTCTTATTGTTCTTACAATAATTTTTCCTTTCGTAATGAAAATGTGATACAAATAATGAAAATAATGTAATGTATTCATATTAAATTTATAAATTCGATTTGCATGAAAAACAAAATTCTTTATTATTTTCACTAAGCTTTTTCTTTTCTCTTATTTCTGATTTCCAATTACATTTATAAAAAAATAATTCACATGTAATTTTATAAAATACTTTTTTCAGATCTCAAATATGCTTAACAAGTCTCATGTAAAATTGAGACAAACATAGTAAGTATAAAATATTATAAATTAATGTTTAAAAACAAATCATTAATTTACAAAATTGTATGTAACGTGATTGACTATTAAAATACAATGATTACAATAAATCTTAATATAGAATTAAAATATACTACATCGTTATTCATTTCTATCTTACTTATATGAAATTTTTTTTGATGTACAGTGAAACCTGTCGGAATGCAACTCGATTTTTTAAATTTTATTACAATAAACAATTCTTAAAAAATTCTTTTATTATAATTTAAATTTGTAATATTTTTACAATATTCTGAAACTAAGTGGAAATAATTATTTGCTGGACATTTCTGATTACAAAAAATTTTGTAAATAGTGTTGCATTCCGACAAGTTCAATTATAAAAAATATCTAAAATTTATAATTTTAATCAATAAAAAAAATTGGACCGGTTCCGTACACAAATATTAAAACAATACTTGCAACATTTATCGGTAATTGGTAGAATTAAAATAAACAATTAAAAAAATATATTAAAATCATTTGATAAAAAAAAATAACTAAAAAAATTAAAGTATTGTATATCTAATATTGTAAACAATAATAAGCAGAGGAAACATAATTTTGAAAATTGTGTTCCTCTCCTTTATTATTGTTTACAATATTAGATATATACAATATTTTAATTTTTTTAGTTATTTTTTGTATCAAATGATTTTAATATATTTTTTTAATTGTTTATTTTAATTCTACCAATTACCGATAAATGTTGTAAGTATTGTTTTAATATTTGTGTACGGAACCCGCCATTGCAGTGCGAGTACAACTCGCACTTGTCCAATTTTTTTTATTTTTAGTTAAGAAATTAAAGTCAGAAAACAATCTCTCATTTATTCTCTTCAAATTTCACTCTTCCTTAAAATATTTAATGCCACGTGTTTAAACTAAAAAAATTTTTAAAAAATTAAAAAAAAAATTTTTTTCAAAAAGTTTCTTAAATAAATTTTTTGTCGTCAGACTGTAATAATACACTAGGATACCAATTTTCAACTCATTAGGTCAAATAATGTAAAAGTTAGAGAAACAAAATTTTTTTTTAAAATTTTGTAGTTTTTCCTTGACAATGCTATGGCCATCATTACATATCAAGTTCTCTATATTTTTTCTGTAATATTCGAGTAAAAATACACTAGCATGCAAAATTTCAGCTCTCCATGTCGAATAGTTTAGAAGTTAAGGGGGGGGGATGGTCACTTTTTATGCATTTTTGGCCAAAAATCTTGTTATTTCCTTGACAACGCTATGCCCATCACGTCCAATCACATTCGCTATATTTTTCCTGTAATCTACGAGTGAAAATACATATCTGGACCAAATTTGAGCTCTTTAGGTCAAATAGTTTAGCCGCTAGGGGGCACGATTTGGCTACGGACACAAGAATCTCACCAATAGGGTTCCGCCGATACACCGTAGGTGTACGGAATCCTAAAAATTAAAATAAAATTATTGTTTGAAAAATTTTTATATGGTATTTTTTTAAATACCAAATACTAATTTAATTAATGGTATTAACAGCTGGTAATGATTATTTAAAAAAAATTTGAAATTCATTTAAAATTCTTTTTTTATTAAATTGTTTTATATTTATTTTTTATATTTACTATTTAAATATAATAAAATATTT
Source organism: Leptopilina heterotoma (assembly GCF_015476425.1). Taxonomy (NCBI): domain Eukaryota; kingdom Metazoa; phylum Arthropoda; class Insecta; order Hymenoptera; family Figitidae; genus Leptopilina; species Leptopilina heterotoma. Next base: position 1,451,002 of record NW_025110916.1, read on the forward strand.
ATAATGTCTACTAGGGTAAATGCACTAGTAGTCGGACACTTAAGGATACGATCTTATATTATGCTTTTTTTCTTGAAATAACAAATATCTACTGTGTTTATAAGCACATTATCAATTAAAGGAGTTCTTTAGGATTAAAAATCATGTAAATTTGTTACAAATACTTGAGTATTTAATAAAATATAAGCATTTTAATGAAAAATTACGAATGCTTTAGTAGTCGGACACTTTTTTCCCTTTTTTCTATAGTCGGACATCTGTCAAATATTTTGGATTTATAAAGTAAAAAAGATAATTTTCTAATTGCTATCTGCTGGAAAATCGAATTAAAGCATATTAGAAGTTATTAATATAATTTTTAAATCCTATAAGTTTTAATATTTATGATTAATTATCAACAAAACTTTGTGCCACTCATCGCGCTACTCGAAAATGGTTGTATCTATAGTCGGACACCATGATTTTTAAAATATTAAATAAAATATTTCTTGTTTAATTATTTTGTAAAATAACAGTATTTTCATAAAATATAAACTTCACACATTCGTCCAGTATACTTTTTAAAGTAATTATCACAATGCATTATTATTTATTTGCCAAAAAACACGAAAGTGTCCGACTACTAGTACTGTCCGACTATACCCGCACTTACCCTATATACTTATTAAATAAGATAATAATAATAGTTATTAATTAATGAATTTTATGGACATTCCTATTAAAATCAGCATTTCTCACATTAAAATTTACCAATTTTATTGAAAGGCACTTTAAATAATTTTGCTTTTTCGTTTAAATTACGCGCGTCTACGCAAGCGTTCTAATCAGCCACTCAACGAACTTCCACCAATGCCTCACCCCTCACCAATAGTCGGTTCTATCCCTACTAAAAAAATAATGACAAAACATCCGAAAAATAATCAGAATTTCTGGTGTTTTTGAGCAGTTCTTCTTACAATTGCAGCTCAACAACATGAAAAAGACATAGAACCCTTCAAAATACTGCCAAGAATCATGAAAACTTTTATGACTGCCACCGAATTTTTTTATAGCATAGCAAAAAATCTTTTTTAGGGATGTATTCTTGTGTTCCTTTATGTAAAAAGGTCGTCAGGCCTTTTATAACTTATGTATAAAATCGAAAAACCATTATACATTTTTTAATGTTTAAAATCATTTTTGTTTATTTCAACATTATATTTAATGTTTATAAACTCAGATTATTTTAAAGACTGTTTTACGTATACCTTATACTCTCTTGGCTTAAAATTCAAAAATGATATCAGTTTTTACATATCAGTTATAGTTCACGAGATAGCTTATAATTCCTTCAAAATGAAGGTTTTGAGAATAAATTTTAGATATTTAGAAACATGAAATATCACAGATTCTAAATTTTTAAATTATAAACTTCCATTAGTTAAATTGATCAAGTTTCAAGTAATAACATTTTTATTTAAACAATCATAAACCTTCACAACAATGCCTTTTTTGCCCACTTGACTTTTTTTTTTTTTTTTTTTTTGCTTAGGGACTTTTGGGAAATCTGCCTACAGATACCTTGGATTCCGCACTCCAAGGTTATGTGGGGTTGGTACAATGAAACAAAAGGAAATATTAAAAAAAAGATAAATACATAAATGTTATAATAAATTTAATAAACTGGCGACCTACTACCAGCCCGACCCACTAAAACCCGTAACCCTTCTTCTGGAGCCCTTTACCCTCCCCCGGAACTGTCGTAAGACTTTAGCCTTCGAGGGTGGCGCTCCAACTCTGTCGCTAATGCGACCTTCTCCCTTTCTCTGCGGTCCTCCTGCGTCCGTAGTTAAAAAAATGATGAAAACTATTACAAAGTCCAAGCGGAATTCACAGCACAAAAATAATTAAAAAAAACAAATATTTTAAGAAGTGTAAAAAGTCAAAAGATAAAATTGTAAACGGATATAAAAAAGAAAAGAAAAAAAAGTAAACACGTATATAATGTTGAAGAGATAAAACTGTTTAAAGACGAATAAAAAACACAAAACAAATTAAACAAAAAAAATGTATAAGGACAAATAAATCACAAAATAAATTAATAAAAAACAAACAAACAAATTAAAAGCTGTTTAAATCACACTTTTTGGCTCCTTTTAATACTTCTTATTTGCTTTTAGTTCTTGCGAGAGTCTTCTTCGCCTCCTCAAGGGCCGTCCTGAAGACTCCGCATCCTCCGCTGCCTGCAATATGGGTGGTTGACACCTTATTGCCAATCTTTTCCTTGCACAAAAAGCAACTTGAGTTGTTTTTACAGTTGGAGAACCTGTGACCGGCCTCACCGCACTTAAAGCACGCAGCCGATCTGTCCTCCTTCTGGCATTTGGCTCCAATATGGCCGTATCCCAGGCATCGATGACACCGGACGACCATTACTCTTCTTTTGATTGGGCAACACATAAAACCAATTTTTACGTGTCCCAATTTCTCCAGCCTGTTCGCCTCTTCCAGGTTGGTGACTACAACCGCGAGCTTCATCCCTCGGCGGTTGGGTCCTAAGACCGTCACTCTCCTGTTTACTGGCTTACCCATTGCTTCAGACAACACTTGTTGCACCTCAGCTTCTTGGGTAAGGCAATCCAAATCACGGATCTCGAGTGTAACTCTTCGATCCAATGACTGCACCTTACCCATGCTTCCAACCGCCTTGGTGACCTCAGCGGTGAAAGCGTCCTTATCGGAGTCTCCTCTGAACTTAATCAGAAGGTCCCCCTTGTTTGTAGCTTTTGCTGCTACTATTCTCGTATGGCTGTCCTCTGGGTTGACCTCTTTGCGAAGCTTACCCAGAACGTCAGCATACGTCAATCCTTTACCGACTCGGATTAGAACTGTGGATCTTTTTGACCCAATTCTTTCCAATTGAGGAATCTTTGGATCTGGTACTTCCGTTTCCATTGGAGGAGCTTCCTCCTTCTTCCTCTTATCGGTTTTGGTTCGAGTCTCTTCTGGACTGTCACCCTCTCTCTTCCGTTTCTGAGCATCTCTTAAGACGCTTTTGAGATTACGCCTATAGAAACGCTCTCTCTCTTTCTTACGGTCCTTGCGGTTGCATTCCGCACCGCTCAGAACGCATGCCAAATCGAAGTCCGACTCATCGGCCGCGGCATGCTTTGCCCTTGCCTCCTTTAGCAGGACGTCGATGACCTTGAGTCCATCCTTTACCGTCCTATTGACGGTCTTCTGAATGTCGCAAGATTTTATCATCTTTGCGACCTCCAACTCCATTTTTTCGAGACAAGTCGCCTCCTCCTTTCTGAGCCTCAAGCATATTTCGCGAGTCTCTTCTATCGCCTCGTCGTCTACTTCTGAGTGGATAGCGCTATGAACGGTTTATCCGCTACTGCAGCTTGACACACTCAGAAGGCTCGACGTGCTTCCTTTCCTCGTTTTTTTATTTTCCACGATGTTCTGTGGATCTACCCTTTCCACGATCACTCGTGGCACTGCAAGAAATTGTGCGCCCCCACAATCCGCGCGCACTTGAGCATCGGTCCTGGGACCGATGGTGAGATTTCCCGTTTCCGGCCTGCTCACATGGGGTACCTTCTCAGAATTTTTTGAATTCATTTTTTCTTGCTGTTTGGTTGTCGTTTAGTTGAAAGCCCCGCCACCACGACAAGGTCTACCGAACATATCCATGATGTCAATCATGTCTGGCAGTGGATATGCATCCACTTCTCCCAGCACATCGAAGACATCGATGATGTTCGGCAGTGGACAACCAGCGGCGGAGTTGCCCACTTGACTTAACTCAGTCACAATGAGTAATGACCAATTCGCTACGCACCTTTCTTTAAGGGGAGGTTCCCATTGCGGGAGTCAAAAAAATTGATTTCTTTTTTATTGTATTTTTTTAAAGCTATATATATATGTAGAATATGTGTGTATAGCGATTTTTTGATCCGAAGAATATTTTCGTTTTTATGAAGTCTTGAACTCACCGCCGTCCCGAGCACTGAGTAACAAATGTCAGGCAAATCGAATCAATTTTTAAAAATTTTGCAAATCTGACCTCAGAATCGTAAAGAGCGACCCTAAATACCTATAGATATTTATCATATACGCAAATTGAACAAAGAATTGCAAAGAATACAATTATTGCACAAAAATGTTTCTCAAACCTTAAACGCGTTTTTCTCGAAACAAGATTTTTCAAACTGGTGGGCATCGTAGCGTCTAAACTATTTAATCAATCAACTTTGGGTTTGCGGATAATTAAAGGTAACTAAATTCTACTGGGGTTATACCTATAATATGATAAAATTGTTAACAATAGAGATTTTTACAAGAGGTCAAATATGGAAAAATAATGCGATAACGCAGTTTTTTTTAAAAATGTGTTCGCCATTTTGCCATTTTATAAACTTTTTAACTATTTTATAGGTATAACCTATTCTTTAGTATGTCACCTTTATAAAAAATTTTGAGTTTTTGTTTTAGACTAAAAATTGCGCAGTGTAGAATGCCCACCGTTTTCCCTATTTAAAAAAACATTATTTTCTAGATGCGCCATATTGGCCGCCATTTTGCATTTTTTTGAAAATGAAATATATATTTTAAAAGTTTAAGAATGTATCTTTATTTAGAAAAAAAATTACATCGTTAAGTCATAGCCGTTCCTCGCAAAAAATTGTCAAATTTTGTGTTTATTTTGGCCCCCGCAATGAGAACCTCCCCTTAACAATAGATTTCCGAGTCTATTGTGATGATTTTAAAACAAGAATTTTATAACTTAAAACTTCTGCATTTTAACTAATGCAACTTTATAACATAAAAATTTAGAATCTATGGTATTTTACAATTCCAAATATCTAAAATTTATTTTAAAAATCTTTTTTTTAATTATCACCAAAACCTTATAATTTATTTTAACAAATGTTTTTTAAAATAAATTTTCGATATTTAGAATCGTAAAATACCATAGATTCTAAATTTTTATGTTACAAAGTTGAGTTAGTTGAATTGCAGAATTTTAAAGTTATAAAATTCTTGTTTTAAAATCATCACAATAGATTCGGAAAATCTATTGTTAAAGAAAGGTGCGTATCAAATTGGTCATTGTGGCTGAGTTGAGTAAAGTGGGCAAAAAAAGACATTGTTCTGAAGGTTTATGATTTTTTAAACAAAAATTTTATGACTTAAAATTTGTTTAATTTAACTAATTGAAGTTTATAATTTAAAAATTCAAAATCTGTGATATTTCATGATTCCAAATATCAAAAATTTTATCTAAGAAACTTCATTTTGAAGAAATTTAAAGATACTGCAGCCGGTTGCCTACCCACAGTCGGTATTGCAGATTCCATCATTAACAGTTGATTGAAATGCAGATTCCTACCCTACATTTTTATTCGACCGTCAGATTAGGGAACTGTTTTTTCAACATGTTTCGACCATCATCTGTGTTATATTTTACACACGTGTTAGTGCAATTTGTGATGTGTGAATCTGTATATTGGGTATATGTACACACGGCAAAGAAATTTACCTGTAACAGCCATAAATTTCACTATATTAACGAAAGTTTTAGTTATTTCAGTTAAGACTTTCACCTTATTGCAATTCCAATTAAAATTTTATTTCCGTGTACAACACCTGAAATAGATTTCAGATATTCACACCTGTCTCTTTTTAATTCATTATTAATTCATTAATGATTTGTCTTATCTATCCAAATATTTTATTTTAATGAGTCTTAAAATTTTTTTTCTACAAGATATGTACATTACCCTACTAAAAATAAAATCAGGAATGGTCAGACAAATGGTCAGGCCGCCTGACCACTTTAATCCAGTTTTCTTACGATTCTGGATGGATTTCGTCAGAAATTTATCACAACTGATCAGGAGGAAGTTTAAAGTGGTCACAAGTTTGCTACTATCCCCTCCTCTTTGTTGACCCCGCCCATAATTGGTGACTATTTGAGACCATTTGTATCTCATTTTTGACCATATTTTTAAGCCACTTTTGTTTTATTTATTTAAACAATATGCAAAAAGTTGCAACAAATTAATTTTAAAAAATATATTTTATTAATTAATATCAGTTTGTTTACATACGGAACAACTTGAAACTAATTCCCGGAATTAAATTAAAATTTGGACCCTACGGGGATAAAACCCTGACGCATGACCTAACCTAGTGCCTAAACTAACTGCCCTAACGACTGCGACTACCGAACCGACTTACATATTTCTGGATTCAACTGTCTATATAAAGAGCAACTGTAAAATAGTAAAATTCAATTACCAATATTATCAATAAATCAGAATAAACTGTTAAATAATTTTTATTAATTAATTATATTTCAATTTAGTCATAATAGGTTATGTGAATTAATAAAAATTAACATTATTAATTGAATCAATAATAAATTAAGTCTTAACTTTACAATTTGGAATGTTTCATAAACTATAATACGAATACAGATTAATAATAATTATTATTATATCTGCATTTAAAATGAATTTAGTATTTAATATTAATTTAATTTAACATTATAATTTATAATAATAATGAATTATTAATGCAATATTGAAATTTTTATAAATTTAAAATTTAAATTATTAATAATCATTATAGTAAGAAATTATTCTATTAATGATTAATAATAATTTAAATATAACTGTATTTCAATTATAATGCAAATACTTCTCATAATAAGTACTGATTGGTATAGTAAATTACTAATATTATGAAACAAAATTTATTATTAATTAACTATATTAAATAATTACAAGTAAATATACATATATTAAAGTAATATATTATAAATATACATTAAATAAATATATTAAATAATGTTAAAAGAATGGTCCGAATGTTTTGATTTATTTACCTACTTTTGCTGTATAATTAATTCAATAATTATACCAATTTGAAAAATGAGAACTTTTGTTAAGTTAAATGAACAATTTTTATAATAGAATAATGTATTCTGAAATGTAAAAAATAAATTTGAAAGATTTTATATGTATATATAAATTTTCATGAGACTTTACCAAAATTAGAAAGATGTACCAAAATTTTTATAGGTCATGTGTTCACACATTTCATAAATAATCAAGAATTTCAGAAATGGTCAGGAATTTCAGAAATGGTCACAGCTTTGAAAATGGTGGGAGTAAAGTGGGAGGAGCTTGGAAAGTATTTGGTTAGGAATGGTGAGAAACGTTCGAAAACGTCAGAAGTGGTGAGACTGTTCAGGAATGTTCAGAAATTCTGACCATTCATGACGATTCCTGATTTTATTTTTAGTAGGGTAGGGTGGCTCTTATTTACCAAGTTGAAGATAACTTTTGGGCCCCCCTCTATATCAAATCTTTGGCCCAAATTATGAAAAAATTCGATTAGAAAATTGATTTTGAGATTGATTAACCCTCTCCCGTAAGCGCCTACTTTTCCCATTTAAAATACATGGGATTTTACAAACTTTTGGTTTTTTCAAAATAATTTTTCTAGTTAACAAAATTTTTTAAATCGGTTTTTAGATTCTTAAAGTGCACACTTTTACCTTTAAAATGACCTGAAATACAAGATTTTCGGTTCATAATTGAATAAGTTATAAAGCTTTTAATATAGAGATTAATAGATTTAGTCAAATTTTACTAGTTAAAGTGCAAAAATCGGACACAATCGTTGTTTATTTACCGCAAGCACTACATCTTACTCTAATATATTGTTTTTAATACGTGAAAAATAAAAGTCCTCTTAATACAATTGCCGTATGATAGCCACAAGCTTTTTACAGGGCATAAAGTCCAGAATAATTTCAATTTAAAAGTCAACGTTCGGTTTTAATAGGGAGTTTTGATTTGGAAGATCTTCAACATATTCTAATATGTTTTTAAATACACTGAAAGAGAAAAATTTTGATTAAAAAGAGGTGTAAGATAGAATTATAAAGTTTTTAATTTATTGGTCTTCATTTAATTATAATTGTTTTAAACGTAAAGTATTAATTTTAAAATCGATTCAGATTGACGGTAAATTCCCACATGGCTAAAATTTCACAGTGAAATTTTTATTAATCATTATTATAATGCAAATTTTAGGAGTGTATTTATAAAAAAATAATATTATTGGAGATAACACTTAGTTAATTTTTTATTTCTATAAACGTAAAAATACAATTTCGTTCTCTAAAGTTTTTTTCCAATCAAGAGTTAGCGAAAATCTGTTCTTGTAATCCTCTACCACGACAGAACCAGCCTAACTCAATATCAACTATTGTATTTATTTAATTGATAATTTAAATTTTACCGCTTTTGTAGTGCTGCCTCTATCGAGAGAGGAGCGATTTACACACATGCGTCATATTTAACCGTGCCGCGCGCGCTCTTGTGCATTTATCTCGAACTAATGTCTTCTGTCAGAAGGGTTAGAAGTTTGAGAGTAAACTAAAAATAAGAAGTGTTTATTTCCTTACAAGAATTGTCTTAATACTTTGTTTTAAAAATTTCTTGTATATTTTTTAAAGTGAATAAGGAAGCTATTGAGCTTTATAAAATGTATCTGTGAAATTAGCCTAAAAAGCATCATGGCTTCAATTAGTACTGCAAACTACGAATTGCGAAAACAGATTTTTTTAGTTGGTTATGTTCGTCCTCAAATTGTTACTAATAAATTACCGACAAACTTACAAACTTTACAAGTTTTATTTTTTTGGACCAGGCGTTGTAATTTAACCATACGAGAAAGTGCAAATCGAGTTATAAGAGAGGTTTCTCTATTTTGAGAAAAGGCTGGTATACCGATTCGAAAACAATGTAAATGTATTGACAAATTAGTCAGCTTACACACAGAGCACAAAAATGTAGAGGTGCTCATGGTAACGTTTTTCAACTTGTTGACGTTAAAATAAAAGAATTTCTGCAAGACCAACTATCTGAAAGACAATACCGTATTGCCACATTTATCTCAGATTCTGAGAGTGATATTGAAGATCCAGGTATAATTTTTTGAAATATCAAAATAAATGTTTTCTATTTTAATTTTAGTTTAAATATAAATAAACTTAAGTATAAAAGGGCAAAAATTTAACTCATAAAATTGTTATTAGGTGTAACTCCTCAAGAAAATATTATTCATTATTTTGATAATTCTGAAATGCGAGCTGAAAATTCCCCTCAGAAGGAAGAACATGATATTGGCAAAAATTTACTTGTTAGTGTTGTTGATTTTCAATCCAAAATACAATGCAATGATGAAAGCCACGCTGTGATGAGTCAAGTATCTGGTAATATATTTTTTCTGTTTCTTAAAATCAAAAAAATTGTATTTATTAGGTTTCAGTAAAAACAATCGAAGACTACAATTTTCATCGCTGTATTTAAATTATTTATTTTAAATTAATCAGATTCGTGTGAGCAGTTATCATCAAACGAAGAAATCATTGTGTCTCAAAAAAGTGTGGGGTCAGATTATGCAGCAAATGGACGTTATTATGTACAGAAAAATGTCAGAGGAAAGATCCCAGTTTTAACTGAAAGACTTGTGTCAGTTCTGGATAATTGCAAAATTTCACACAGAAATTCAATACACATAATGAGTGCGATGGCAGATGCGATAGGTCTTGATCCAAATGATCTAATAATGAATAAAGATTCATATAGGATAGTAAGGAACAAAATTCGATCTGATTGTTCAAAAAAAATAAAGATAATATTTGAGGAGAAGAAAATTGATTCAGTAATCGTACACTGGGATGGAAAGATTATAACTGATTCCATTACTGGCAAGAAAAGTAACAGACTACCTATTGTGGTTTCTAGTGGCGAGATTCACAAGATGCTTAGTGTTCCTGAATTGCCAAATGAAGAAGGAAAAACAGAAGCAGAAGCTGTTTATCATGCTCTTCGAGATTGGGGGTTAACAGATCTAGTCCAAGGTTTGTGCTGCGACACGACAAATTCAAACTTAGGTTGTCGAAAAGGGGCTGCAATTATCTTAGAGCAACTGTTAGAGCGCAGTCTTTTATATTTACCTTGCAGACATCATATTTATGAAATAGTATTAGGTAGTATTTTTTTTATTAAAATACCAGGAACTTGTGGTCCAAATGTTTTTCTTTTTAAAAGGTTTCAAAGCGAGTGGGATAAAATTGAAAAAAATAAATACAAAACTGGTTTTTATGTTACTTAATCGTATGAACGTATCCACTATTAATACGGTTCAAACTAATATGTGGGACTCTATACTAAACGAAAAGTATTATATTTTTCTCATCTAAAATTGCGCGAAATTGTAGTTGAGGTGGGGGGGGGTGAATCTCAAAAAAAATACATGACATCATTTGGGAACGCTTCCTTACCAATTGACAAATATTTCAGTTCATTATTGGTTCATTAATGACTCATTGTTAATTCATTGTTGATTCCTTAATGATTCATACTTGATTTATTTATGATTCATTGAAGATTCATTAATTTCTCATTGTTAATAAATTAATGATTGATAGTTGATTTATTTATAATCCATTATTGATTCATTGTTAATTCATAGTTGATTCACTAATTACACATTGTTGATTCATGAATGATTCATAGCTGATTTTTTATGATCCATTCTTGATTCATTAATGACTCATTGTTAATTAATTGTTGATTTATTAATGCTTCAGTGTTGATTTATTAATTATTTACTGTTTATTCATTAAGATCTGTCTTAAATATCCAACTATTATGGAAAATGAATGATGAAATGTTAATAGTAGTGAATAAACTCCATACATTAGGTTGAAAAAATTATCGATGTCGAGTAAAAATGCTTGGTATTGTAGATTTAGTAGATTAGTAGATTTTAGTAGATTTAGTAGAAATGATATCTTATTTTAAAATAAATAGATATTTTCTCCAAATATTTTTGGGCTGTTCCTGTAGAGAATAAAAATGGAAAAGATGTTGCTGATGCAATGTAATATTTAGTAAATAAATGTATTCCAAAATACCTGCATTCAGATAATGAAAAGAAAATAATTTTACAATTACCAATTTGAATCAGAAACGAAAATGAATAAAATTACTTTTAATCAACATGCAGGAATCTAAAAAATGTCAGTTGTGGAACGATTTAATAGAACACTTAAGAGAAAAATGTAGATACATTTTAGTTTACGATGAAATTTTAAGTAGTATGATATATTATCCAATCTAATTGTTAATTACAAAGATACCAAACATCAAACAATTGGAATGAAGCCTGAAGGTGTAAATTTAGAAGTTGTTGACACATTAAAAGTACATTTTTTAAAATTAGGAAAAGTACCGCAGTGAAGACCAAAGTTAAAAAAATCATGATAAGGTACGAGTCATCAAATTAAAAAATTTCTTTGAAAAAGGCTATAATCCAAATTAGCTAACTAAAACATTCACCATTGGTATCGTTCATAAATGAATTAAAACATTTATGGGGGAGGGTCTAGCTAGTTCTTACGAACAATAGAGAAAATTGAGCTAATGTATGTAAAATATCTTACTAGGAGGAGGGGGGGAAGGTTAAATTTTCAAAAAAATATCTTACGTAATTTATGGACGGCCCCATTGACAAAGTTGTATCAACTACACCTGTGACTTATAAGATCAATAATTTCCATAGGACCAACCAATAAGTAAAATATCCTGGTACATATTGTAGAAAAAGTTGTCAAGTCTCGTGGAAATAAAATTTTGTTTAAGTGGTTAGACTTTAATTATTATCAAAACAGTTGGATAGATGAGACAAATCATTAATGAATCAACTAACAATTATTGTTGACTATTGAAAACTACTTACATTGTATTATAATGTATATTTTATAAGGATTTTAGAGAGAGGAACTTCTTAAAGTAAAATATTCTGATACATACTTTCTATAGCAATAGTTCTTAAGACTCGTGGTATAAAAATATTTGTCAAGTGGTTAGGCTTTGATAATTCTCATAATAGTTGGATATATAAGACAAATCAATAATGAATTAATAATGTTTCATTATTTTATCAACAGCGAATCATTAATAAATCAACAATGAATCATAAATAAATCAAGTATGAATCAATAATGAATTAATGTTAACTACAAAAAAGACTAGTTAATTTGAATTATAGTGTAGGGGAGAGTGTGGTAAAATGGGGTAGGCGGGTCAAATGGGGTACCTCTGTTTTTCCATGATAGGTACTTTTAATTTTTTTTCCCTCGACATATATCATTCATGTTGATAAGAAACTGTTATTAATTATCACAGGTCAACAAAAAAAGACTTACTTTTTTTTTATGAGATAGCGGAATGTTTTCCTATGTATTTTTGGACGCTGAACACGATCCCGACTTCCAAATTTGCCCATCACGTCAGGATTTTGAGAAAAGTGGGGGTAAAGACCCCAAAAACGCTTTTTTGAGGATTTTCAACATTTCTTTTCTCTTTAACCTGACGTGCTAGAGACTTCCACAAGGTCTTAAATTAAAGCTTGTAATGTGCACTAAAAGACCAATATCCATAAATTAAAAAAAAAATTAAAATTTTTTTCAAAAAATGGGGTTGAAGACACCAAAAATTTGTGTTTTTGGATTGCTTTAATAGACTTCTTGCAATCGCTTGGATTCGCTTGAAAATGGGTACTTAGGGTTTTTGGGGTCGCTGATTACGAATCCAATATTTGTTTGCAAACATTTTAAACGGCGAAACCAAGATGGCAGATGTAAGAATTAAGAATTGCTTGGATTCGCTTGAAAATTGTTATTTCAGGGTTTTTGAGGTCGCTGATTACGAATCCGCCATTTTTAATTTTTGCAAACTAATATCGGATTCGTAATCAGAGACCCCAAAAACCCCAAGTAACCATTTTCATGCGAATCCAAGCAATTGCAAAAAGTCTATTAAAGCAATCTAAAAACACAAATTTTTGGTGTCTTCAATCCCATTTTTTGAAAAAAATTTTAATTTTTTTTTAATTTATGGATATTGGTCTTTTAGTGCACATTACAAGCTTTAATTTAAGACCTTGTGGAAGTCTCTAGCACGTCAGGTTAAAGAGAAAATAAATGTTGAAATTCCTCAAAAAAGCGTTTTTGGGGTCTTTACCCCCACTTTTCTCAAAATCCTGACGTGATAAGCAATTTTGGAAGTCGGGATCGTGTTCAGCGTCCAAAAATACATAGGAAAACATTCCGCTATCTCATAAAAAAAAAGTAAGTCTTTTTTTGTTGACCTGTGTTATGAAGACACTCCAAAGAAAATTTTTTTTTGAAAGTTATACAACTTTTAAGTTTTAAGCAAAAAAAATATGAATTTTTTTCAAAATTAAAGTGCTCTCCAAACTTTTTGGGATAATACATTTAATTTGGCAAGTGTGGGATCTTTTTCAGTACTTATTCTAGAGTTATTTCCAATAGAATAGATTGTTTAATTGTTTACAATAACTTGTAAACATTGCATTTTGTTTTAATATGCAGTGTGAGGCAGAATGGGGTACCTAAGTGTGGGGCATGCCGGAAGCTACGCCGTTTCATTAAAACTATTTAAAAACATTATATTATGCATATTTAAAGGTTTCCTGCAGAAGACTTGATATTTTTGCTCCGAGGCATTTATACTATCGCTGTTTCATTATCGATATATCGATATTTTGCAATATCCATGTTTTTTTGTTAAATTCTAATAAATATTACTTGTTTTTTCATAGTAATAAAGAATCCTACTTTTTGTTTGTATTTATAATCTCATACAACAAGAATTTAATGAATTTTGAAAAATACTCAATGTTTGTATAGTTATTTGATGCCACCCCATTTTGCCCCACGGGTGGGGCAAAATGGGATTTTAGCACTTTCTTAGAAAATACGATATAAGTTCTTTCAAAAAATTTTTTCTCCGCTATTATCATAATTTCCTCAAAGCTAAGTGTACAAAGAAGAATTCTGAAGTTTAGCTGAATCGATTTATTCGTTTAGTTCTCTGTAAACAGCCAATTTCAAAAAGGTATCCCATTTTGCCCCACTCTCCCCTATATTTTGTAAGAATGCTATAAAGAGGAACAGTTTAAAGTAAAATATTCTGATGTATATCTTGTAGAAAAAGTTGTCAATTCTCGTGAGACTAAAATATTAGTCAAGCGCTTAGGCTTTGAAAATTTTCGTATTAGCCGGATATTTGTATAAGACAAATCATTAATGAATCAATAACAAATCAACTATCAATCATTAATAAATCAACAATGAATTAATGTTAAATATTAAAAAGCTACTTATAGTGAATTATAATGTGTTTTTTTTGTAAGAAATCTATAAAAAGGAACTTCTTAAAGTAAAATATCCTGATATATTTTATAATACAAATCAATAATGATCATTAATGAATCAGTCATAAATCATTAATGAATCAACTAACTAATTAAGCAAAAGCCAACGATTTGTCAAAAAAAAGGCAAAACGAGTCTTTGTCTTTGTCAAAGTAATAGTCAAAGTCTTAGTAAAGTTAACGTTCAAGTCTTATTCCAAGTCTTAATCAACGTCTTAGTCTAAGTCTCGGTCAAAGTATTGGTCACAGTCCAAGTCCTAGTCATGATCAAAATCTAAGTCAAAGTCTTAGCCATGGTAAAAGTCAAAGCCTTAGTCAAATTCGTGGTCAAAGTCTCGTCCAAAGTCCTAGTCTTAGTCCAAGTCAAAGTTTGAGTCTTTGACTTTGACCATAGTTAGTCTTAGACTTAGATTTACTTTGATTTTCTTTGATAAATCGTTGACTTAGTTTAGATTTTTAATAAAATTTGATTCGTAATTAAAAATAACAGCAAAATGAATTATTTTAATCCATTCTGGTGCTATTTTAATACCTTACGATTTACTGTGTAAGGATTCCTATTCCATTCAACATGCTCCTCTTGTCAATACCACGAATCCAATCTTATCAAAGTATAACTCTCCTAGTTAAGTCAACTAGTATAATTAGTCATTTTGAAAGTTTTCTTAGTTGTGCATGCGCATGTTTCTGCTTTAGCGGTATTTGGCTCTGTGAATCGTGAGTTTACGTGAATCGTAGAATTTCTTTATGCATTATAGAATGGGTTTTCTATGTCTTTCACGTTTTAAAATGAAGCTATTACATTGTATATCACTAATATAATGTAATTATAAGTAGTCAATTATTTCAGACATTTTAAATTAAGTTCCTGTCTAAAATTAATTTTATACAAGCGGTATCAACATTTTTTAGTATTCTAATTAGTTTTGTTAAAACGTACTTTACCATTGCAATATGTAATGCATGGATTTGGATGCATTTACATTAAGTTCTTGACAAGCAAGTAAAATGGTGTATATTTAATTATTCATTTCTTGTTAAGTCATTAATGATTCTTTAATTATTCATTGTTGATTCCTTAATAATTCAAAGTTTATTCATTAATGAATCATTGTTGATTTACAATGATTAAGGACGGGATGGACAAAATTTGTACATAATGTTTAAGGACACATTTCAATCTTAAAAAAGGCCAAGAAAAATTTGTGAATATACATTTCTTATGTATCAAAAGTCGTTTTTTCGAATGGCGTTCTCAAAAAAACTGAAAAATGTTAAATAAACAATTTAAATAACAATTTTCAAGAAAAAACACGAATTTTTAAAAAAATTTTATTGGTTTTTTCAATTTTTTTATAGCTAAACCCTTCAACATAACTTCCACTGTAAGAAATATCGCGTCAAAAATAGTAGGGGAACAAGTTAGGAATATTTTGAAAATTAAATTTTTAAATGGCTGCCTCAAAATGGCGGCTAAAGTCACTTTTTTATAACAATATTATAAACAAATGGAGGAAATTTTCAAAAATAGTTAATTTTGCTTGAAACTTGTTACTCGGAGGTTTTTGGGGTCGCTGATTACGAATATAACCATAGTTTTCCAAAATTCAAAATGTCGGATCCAATATGGCGGACGACTGTTTTAAAAATTGATCGGATTTGCTTGAAATTCGTTACTCGGGGGTTTTTGGAGTCGCTGATTACGATTATAACCTTAGTTTCCAAAAATTCAAAATGTCGGATCCAATATGGCGGACGACTGTTTTAAAAATTGATCGGATTTGCTTGAAATTCGTTACTCGGGGGTTTTTGGAGTCGCTGATTACGATTATAACCTTAGTTTCCAAAAATTCAAAATGTCGGATCCAATATGGCGGACAAAAAATATTAAAAATTAATCAGCCATTAAAGTATTTGGAATATTTGTAATGTTGCCCGATTCTCACCGCGTGGAGGTAAACGTTCTTTGGAGAATCTTTTTTTTTTTTATTTTTAAAATTTTTTTTGCTTTTATATTTTATATTTTTTTTTGTTTTTGTATTTTTTATTTTTATTTTGTTTTTTAAATATTTTTTACCGATTTATAGAAAAAGTTGATACTTTTCTTTCTTTAATTATGTATCTTTGTTGTGTGATACTGAAAAACACAGCTTGCAAAAGTATTGATTGCATTGCTGGCAAAAAAAAACGTTCTTATTTCACAAGAATCGTTTGAACAGTATTTCCTCTTTTTTGACGTTTCAAGCTTGTGATTTTTATATTATGAATTTCACTTTTAGTCAAATTATGTCTGACAATCGCTAACGCAAAACCTTTTGCTGATACCTTTTTGTAGTTTCAAACTTTCGTCAAATTATATGGGGCAAAATTTCTCAAGTGTACCAATGTCAAAATTGCAAGTTGTTGTATCGGGCTAATATTTTCACAGTATTTAGTACTATGTATGAGTACTTCAACCACCAAGTATTATGAAATTTTATAACAAATTGTAGAGGGGGGAGGGGGTTGAAGATTTTGGATAAGTATGAACAGTGAGTTTTCTAAAAAATCGTAGCTTCTATATAATAAAGCAAAAAAAATTTTGACCTATGTGTTTTTGGTAGGTTTTTTCACGCTCTTTCAAATGGTGAAAATTTTTTTTTTAAATTTTCAAAATTTAACCCTTTTTTTTGAAAATTAAAAATTTTTTTGATTTTTTTTTCAAGAAGGACCCTTTTTTTTCTTTTTTTTTGTACCAAAAGAAAGCTTAAGATGAGTACTTTCAATAACTAAAACGAAAAAAATGACGTTTTTTTTTGTTTTCGAATGATTAATTAATTAATTATTAAAAATTAATAAAAATTGGAATATTTTGCAACAAAATAAAGTTAACGCAATTCTGAAGTTACTACTGTAAAGCACTACAAAATCCGCATCCAACGAGTCCAATATGAAATATTTTGGATAAATTGACGTTTTTTAAATAAATAGGGGAGTGTAAGGTATGGTGGCGGACACTTTCTTTTTTGCATCTCTCTCTTTCAAAAAACAATATTTTTCAAAATTTCAAAAGCAGGCAGTTGCTGACATCTATTAAGCATATTTCTGTCAGAGGCGGCTGTTAAAATTTAAATTCAGTGAAATTTTACAGCTCTTGGCGTAAAAAACTGATTTTTTTATTTTTGAAAGTTGTAAGGTATGGTGGCGCATTTGGTGTATTTAACTAAAATATTATGTAGATGTTAAAATTATTTATTAAAACTACTAGAAATGATAAAAAATAACAAAAAGAGAAAAAACTGATGATTTTACATTATAGAAAAAAAAGTTTCACTTCAGTTATGGTTACAATTTGGACATGTGAAGTAGCTGGTGGCTGTTTTTTTTTAATTGTTTATACTCCTGCCCTATTGGCCTTACGCACTTCGACAAGAGTCCCCGAGAAATACTTTTTTGGATTAAGCATAACCATTCTACTTAGAAATTTTTCTATATATTAACCTAATTTTGCGTCTACAATTGACTTTTATTAGGAGTACTCGCATTCCGCCTGGACCACCCGTCAATGGGTTTTCTCGCCAGAGAAGAGGGAAACTGTAGAAAACCTCTCCTGAGTACAACCGGTTTATCGACAGTCGAGTTCTAATGGTGCCGACAATAATCGACGGTGCACATCCTTATACCTCGACGTCAAACCTCCCGCTCAGATTATCTCACGTGCCGGAAAAATACCAAGCCAAATGGGCGCGAACCAAGGGTACTTATACCCTTGGTCCTTAAACGACCGCCAATGCGTGCTGGTGGCTGTTTTAACGCAACTGGAATAAGAGAAGACCGCAAGTGTCACATATTCGAGAATTGTTGTGTTGGAGCACATGAGGCATTAGTACACAAAAAATGCAAAGAAAATAGAAACTCGTGCAAAAAATGATCCGCCACTGTACGTTACAAAAATTGCGCCATCATACCTTACAAGCTATTGATGAAAATATGATGGTGTTACTTTCATACAGCGCGAATTAAGAAAAATGTAAAATACAAAAAACTGTTATTTAAGGTCTAAACAATACGTTCCATACATTTACCAGACTCAATTTTCAAAAAATCTTCACTCTATTGCTGTTAACACACATATCCAATAAAAATTTTTCTTTTTTTCACTACTTTTTTTATTCAAAATCACTTAAAGTACAAAGCACGCGTTTGATCATTAATACTACTGCATATAAAATGTCATCACGATAAAAGACATCGACCATAGTGATAAGGTGCTTCAGATGTGACGTTACATACCAGATTTGACAAGTCCGCCACCATACCTTACACGCCACGATACCTTACATTCCCCTATTTATAAAAATTAATTAACAAATCAATATCATTTATAAAAATAAAGATAAAGTGTTAGTTTTTTTTAACACAAATGTTTATACAATTCTACTTTTAAAAAAATGTATTCCAGTTATTTACAACAATTGTTTAAATAAAATATTCATCACCTTATGCGTGTGTTGCGCTGCATAACTATCTTCCCGGCTTAATATTATTTCACATTTTTTATAGAATATTTTTTTATTTTTTACATTTTTGATGTAAGAAAAGATTATTTCTTTTTTATATCAATAATTTTTTATTATTTTAATATTATTTATTATTATTAAATTATTTTGTAATTAATTTATTAGGAATTACGTAAAAATTTCTTGTTGATATTAAAATAATAAAAAATTATTAATTTTTAAAAAAGAAACCATCTTTTCTTACATTAAAAATGTAAAAAATAAAAAAATATTCTATAAAAAATGTGACATAATATTAAGCCGGGAAGATAGTTATGCAGCGCAACACACGCATAAGGTGATGAATATTTTATTTAAACAATTGTTGCAAATAACTGGAATACATTTTTTAAAAAGTAGAATTGTATAAACATTTGTGTAAAAAAAACTAACACTTTATCTTTATTTTTATAAATGATATTCATTTGTTAATTAATTTTTATAAATATTTATTTATAAAACGTCAATTTATCCAAAATATTTCATATTGGACTCGTTAGATGCGGATTTTGTAGTGCTTTACAGTAGTAACTTCAGAATTGCGTTAACTTTATTTTGTTGCAAAATATTTCAATTTTTATTAATTTTTATTAATTAATTAATAATTCGAAAACAAAAAAAACGTTATTTTTTTCGTTTTAGTTATTGAAAGTACACATCTTAAGCTTTCTTTTGGTACAAAAAAAGGGTCCTTTTTGACAAAAAAACCAAAAAAATTTTTAATTTTCAAAAAAAGGGTTAAATTTTGAAAATTTAAAAAAAAATTTTCACCATTTGAAAGAGCGTGAAAAAACCTACCAAAAACATATAGGTCAAAATTTTTTTTGCTTTATTATATAGAAGCTATGATTTTTTAGAAAACTCACTGTTCATACTTATCCAAAATCTTCAACCCCCTCCCCCCTCTACAATTTGTTATAAAATTTCATAATACTTGGTGGTTGAAGTACTCATACATAGTACTAAATACTGTGAAAATATTAGCCCGATACAACAACTTGCAATTTTGACATTGGTACACTTGAGAAATTTTGCCCCATATATATTCTCATAATTATGAATTTATTGAATAATTAGAAATTTAATTAACATAAATTTAATTAATAAGTAAATCATTATTATTCTCTCCACGCGGTGAGAATCGGGCAACATTACAAATATTCCAAATAATTTAATGGCTGAAGAACGTTACTATTTATATTAATTTTAAATATTCTTTTGTCCGCAATATTGGATCCGACATTTTAAATTTTTGGAAACTAAGGTTATAATCGTAATCAGCGACTCCAAAAACCCCCGAGTAACGAATTTCAAGCAAATCCGATCAATTTTAAAAGCAGTCGTCCGCCATATTGAATCCGCCATTTTGAATTTTGGGAAACTAAGGTTATATTCGTAATTAGCGACCCCAAAAACCCCCGAGTAACGAATTTCAAGCAAATCCGATCAATTTTTTAAAAAGTCATCCGCCATATTGGATCCGCCATTTTGAATTTTGGGAAACTAAGGTTATATTCGTAATCAGCGACCCTAAAAACCCCCGAGTAACGAATTTCAAGCAAATCCGATCAATTTTTTAAAAAGTCATCCGCCATATTGGATCCGCCATTTTGAATTTTGGGAAACTAAGGTTATATTCGTAATCAGCGACCCTAAAAACCCCCGAGTAACGAATTTCAAGCAAATCCGATCAATTTTTTAAAAAGTCATCCGCCATATTGGATCCGCCATTTTGAATTTTGGGAAACTAAGGTTATATTCGTAATCAGCGACCCTAAAAACCTCCGAGTAACGAATTTCAAGCAAATCCGATCAATTTTTTAAAAAGTCATCCGCCATATTGGATCCGCCATTTTGAATTTTGGAAAACTATGGTTATATTCGTAATCAGCGACCCCAAAAACCCCCGAGTAACAAGTTTCAAGCAAAATTAACTATTTTTGAAAATTTCCTCCATTTGTTTATAATATTGTTATAAAAAAGTGACTTTAGCTGCCATTTTGAGGCAGCCATTTAAAAATTTAATTTTTAAAATATTCCTAACTTGTTCCCCTACTATTTTTGACGCCATATTTCTTACAGTGGAAGTTATGTTGAAAGGTTTAGCTATAAAAAAATTGAAAAAACCAATAAAAAATTTTTAAAAATTCGTGTTTTTTCTTGAAAATTGTTATTTAAATTGTTTATTTAACATTTTTCAGTTTTTTTGAGAACGCGATTCGAAAGAGCGACTTTTGATACATAAGAAATGTATATTCACAAATTTTTCTTGGCCTTTTTTAAGATTGAAATGTGTCCTTAAACATTATGTACAAATTTTGTCCATCCCGTCTTTAATGGGTTAAGCTATCAACTTTATTTAATCATAAAAACTAACTGAAAATTAAAGTTAGTTGTACTCTTACTTAAATAAAACTCAGTTTGTAATTTATTTGTAATACACCGGACTTAATTTCAGATCCAATGGTATTAATAAAAAGTTGGATGAAATTAACTTCTAATAAGGTACGCTAACAGCTGACTGTAAGTCTGGCGAGGCTGAAAAAGTTGATTGTGACGTCACAAGGGACGCAATTTGCAAACGTGAAAAGTCTGAATAGCGCGTCGCGTCGCCGGTTTACTTTTGACTCGTGTTTTATTAATAATATATAAGTCCATAAATTATATTTATAATTGGTGAATCTTAGACAGAAAGTTTAGTTTTATTAGTATGTTAATAGTTTAATTCGATTATAAACAAGTTTATAAACATTTTATAATCTTAATTTCACCTAATATATGTGCATTAGCATTTAATTCTTTATCTTAAAGAGAGTAATTTCCACTGATAGTTTTAATAATTGTTGTTTGTTATAAGAAATTAAATGTGACATATGTTTATTTTAATAAAATTCAAGAATATGAACATACACTGTAAAAACAAAGTCTTTCTTTAAGGCGGTGTCAAAGTCGATTGGATTTTTGCATTGAGCTTCAATGGAAAAATCGCATCGACTTTGACACCGCCTTTAAGCTCGAAATTTGTCTTTTTTCAAGGTGTAAACGGAAGACTCCCCAATTGATACAAGTAAGGTGTTAAATAAACTGAAATTCAACTGTAAGCTTGTAAGAAGGCTGAAATTTAGCTAGATGGTTTGGCTAAATTTTAGCCTTCTTACTAGCTTACAGTTGAATTTCAGTTCATTTAACGGTACACCTTAATTGTATCAATTGGGGAGTATTCTTTTTAAACTTCTAATCATTACTGACATTCAGCCAACATGGTCTACTTCCGTTTACACCTTGAAAAAAGACAAATTTCGGGCTTAAAGGAAGACTTTGTTTTTACAGTGTAAATTTGGACCCGGATCACTTGAGGTGGAATGCCACATATATAAAAGAATGCCAATTTTTTATAAACGCATTTATGCTCAAATAAGACTCTTGAATTTTTATAACCCTAGAATTATTGCAAAAAAAGAAAAATTCATTGTAGAATCAAGAGATCTATATGCCCCATATGTGAGTTAGAACCTGAAAACATGATACATATATTATCGTTATGCCCAGAATATAACTTCATCCGTTACAATAAGTTCCCACAAATTTTTGACATTTGAAACACCTGAAAAATGGTTAAAATGTATGAGTTCAAACAATCCCTCATTTATTAGAAGCTTCACAAGAAAAAAAAAGTCTGACTCCGTTTACACCTTAAATTCAGCCCATGTATTTCACATAAGTCTGTCCTTGTTTAATGGGGCTGACTCCGTTTACACCTTAAATTCAGCCTCGAAAACAGGCTAAAAGTAAAACTTTTTTTTTAGTGTGTTCGTCCTGGTTATTTTGGAAGTTTTGAGACTGCTAGCGGAATCGAACGAACTTATTTGATAAGTATGATAAGTATGGGTATGTTCTGTATAGACTTTTTTTGCCCGTGTGGAAAATGAAAATTGGTCCTAGCATGGTCCTACCTATTTTGCCCTGTTAATAGCTTGGTCCTAGGTTGTCAGTGTAGGTTGGACCAACAATGGCTGGTGATGCGATTTTAGCCTGGTCCTAACTTGGGAGCCTAGTTAGTTAGTTAGTTATGGGTCCATTTTTGGACCTATAGAAAGGACCATCTCAGACAGTATTTTCTATTTCATTATAATTTTAATTAGTTTATAATATTTGTTAAAGAAATAACCTAAATTATTAATAATAAGTATTATTTAGTTTTAATTAATTATTATTTTTTTCAATTAAATGATGACCAAAAGCGAATTCATAAATAATTTTAGTACATGCAGAGATTAATATATATTCCTCTAATATATAGATTAAAAATTATAAAAAAATTAGAAATTTGTTAATTAAATTATTTTACAGTATACATAATCTTTAAATTGCATACTTATACGAATACAATGCAGAAAAATCGGAATAAACGCAAACCTAAGAAGCAAATAAAATCTAACGCACGCGGTAATCGAACCTGTGACCTACGGACTACGAGACTAACGCCCTAACCACTATGCTACGGAGCCTAACTGAACATCGACGTCTTATTGTCAGTGAGTTGTTGACTTGCTTTTGATGATTCAATATAGTATTTATTGACACTAATACACCATAATAAATAAAAAAATAGTTTAACAACAACAATAATAATAAAATAATATTCAAATATAAAAATTCAAAAATTAATATTTTTATATTATATCAAGAAAAAAATATCTATACATTTTCGTTAAAGACAGGTTTTTCATTGTTCTCAATCATTTTTAACATTAATTTGTTGGTCTAAAAAAATATTCGTCTTTTGGACTTGGAAATTTTTGCTAATTAATTAAGTGGGTGATCCACTTTTTAAAAAAATGTCAAAAAATTTCTGTTAAAAACACGTTTTTCATTGTTATAAATCATTTCAAACATTAATTTTTTGTTGCAAAAAATTTTTTAAATTTGGACTTAGAAATTTTTGCTAATGAAACTAGGAAGCCCAGGTAGGGCCTGGGTTGAACCTGGGTGGGTCAGCCCACATTCAAATTGCAATATCTTCTACTGTTTAGCACCAACTTAAACGAAGCTTAAAATCAGCGAACGAAATTAAAAATATATTTTACTAATGATAACACAGGCCAACAATATTTTGTTGCCCAACCAATGGAAGCCAA
This sequence comes from Leptopilina heterotoma, assembly GCF_015476425.1. NCBI lineage: Eukaryota > Metazoa > Arthropoda > Insecta > Hymenoptera > Figitidae > Leptopilina > Leptopilina heterotoma. The sequence goes on from NW_025110916.1 coordinate 1,474,990, forward strand.
TTCTGATAGGATTTTGTCCATAGAATCCGAATTTGACCTTGAAAATATTGGATTGGCTCTAGTTTTCAAGCAATTTATGTTTCAATACGAAAAATACGCATTTTTGGCATTTTTTGAATGAATTTAAAACCAAATACCGAAACAGTAAATTTGTCCGCATAGGAACAAATTAAAGCTTAAATACTGCTTAAATACTGCTCTTTAATATCCAAAAACAAAAAATTTAATTTATGGGTAAGAATTCCTGAAGTGGCCCCCAATTTTCTTTAGGGTAAGGAACGTAAATGATACCTAGTGTTTTTCATAGTCCATGACGGTACTAAGAAACCCCTAAAACGATTTTTCAAAATTTTAATTTTTTTAAAAGTTATAAACAATTAAAGTTTTTTGCACTTTTTTTTAAAAATTGAATATCTTCAAAAGTTCTGGACCGATTTCAATAAAATTTATATTTTCAGAAAGCTTAGGAAACGTACTTTCCATAAATATATGAAATATAAATAAAAAGTGTAATTTGTTTAAACAAATTATATTTTTTATTGTTAATTTTATAAATAAACAATGTTCTCGGTCGATTTTACCAATTTTTTTTATAGAATCATGAAGAGGGACTTTTCATGATTGTATAGCAAAAATAAAAAATTAGGATTCTCTAAAAGTTTAGAAGATTCAGTATTTTTAGTCCCGCCGCGCGCGAGCCGTCCGAGTTGATCACGCTCCCAGCGCAGCGCGTCTCTCGCGCCTACAGACTACCCCAACCCAAGAAAAATTTCTAACTACAATAGTTAATTAAAAAATTAGTTACTTATTTTATAATACGTATATTATTATAATTTTTAAAATAATAATAATACACTCAGAAAACGAATTATTTGGTTCAAACAAATTTTGTTTAAATCAAACTTAAAATATCTTTGCTATACAGTCAAACATATTTAAGTTTAATTCAAACATATTTTTTGGTTCATTTAAAGAAACAATATATTCAATTCAAACATAAGTTAAGGTTGATTTTAAATTATTTATAATAAAATTTTAAGTTTGAATCAAACACAAAATTTTTAAACATAATTTTTGTTTCAATCAAAACAGAAAATATGTTTGAATTAAACATAATTATTCAAACAAATAATATTTTTGAATCAAAGCAGTAGATATTTTTTATATATTGGGATTAACCTTACAAACTAATTTCAATTAAACAAAATCATTTAAAATTATTTTTCTATTTGAATTAAGTATAATGTTCTCTCAGTGTAATAATAATAATAATTATTATTATTATTATTATTATTAATTAATTAATAATCCTGCATTACAAAATAAAAAAGTCTATAACCCTAAAGCAAATGTTAGTTATAGACTTTTTTATTTGTAAAGTTGAATTGTAAGTCTATCTATTGTATTCATAAATAGTATTAGTTTATGTTTTTAAGGGCATGTGAAATCAGCCAACTTCAATTAATACATGTAATAATATTCCCACCGGTTTTCTTAAAAAATATTAAATAAATCTTGACAAAATATAAGAAAAATAATATTTTATTTATTGAGACTTGGATCTCTAGTCCAATTAATACAAAAATTTGTTTTTAAATAGGTATTATTTTTCATTGAATAAAAAGTTTGATATTTTTCGAGAAAAAAAAGAACACAAATTAACATTTAAAAAAATGAATAAATTTATATTTTTTTATTCAAAGTTTCATTTTTTTGATACATGGTTGCCACAAAATCTAGATTTCAAAATTCCAGGCTTTTTCCAGGTTTTCCAGGTTAAAAATATTAATAATTCCAGGTTCAAATTTAGGAATTATTTGTGATGAAAAAACAAGTATTTTACAAAACAGTGTTAACAATATTCATTATTATGTAGTTATAAATTAATGTTCTCTTAAACAGTTAAAATCACAGGCAATTTTATGTTTATTTTTCTGAAAGTGATACTTTTGATATTCGATTTTTCAATTTATTTTTTTTAAATTATATGGTTTTTTCTATTGAAACTACTTTATTTCATACTCAAAAGAAAGAATTTTTTATAAATATTATATAGAAAAATTAAACATCAGACCATTAACTTTATTTTAATGTGCATTCACATTTTTTTTATAATATTTTTAATGTATAAAAACATCATTAATCATCGTGAAGTAATTTTAACTTAAACTGAAGACAAAATTTAAACATTTTTATCACATATAAAACGGAGGTACAAAAATTTTTAAAATGCACATAATGATAGAAAAACATTGTATTTTTAACACTATTTTTAAAAAATTTTTAAGAGTTTGAAAAAAACCATAAAAATTTAGTTCTCTTATAAATTATAAATTTTTTCTATGAAAATGGTTAATAATATTATTAGAGAGTAGATTCTATAAAACTAATCGAGATATCAAAAATGTCACTTTCAGAAGAATCAGCCATAATTAGAACATTGAAGTCATGTCTAAATTAAATAATTTTTATCTTTAAACTTTGTTCAAAATCTTGAACAAAAAGCAACTAGTAACAAAAAATTTTGACAATCGTAATACTAATAAAGATATAAAATCCTTTTTTTAGAACAATCTTAACAACATTTTTCACAGTTTCAGTCAATAATTAAAAAAAAAATAAATTAAAGGGAAATTGCATGTTAACATTTTTAAAGAAAAAAAACATGTTGAATGGAATTTTTCTTAATATCTTTCATTAACCCAAAAAAATTCCAGAAATTCGTTCAAATTCCATGCTAATTCCAGGTTTTCCATATCCTTTTTCAATTTCCATGCTATTTCCAGGTTTTCCAGGTTTTCCAGGTTGTGTGGCAACCATGTGATAGTTTTCGAAAAGAAAAGACAATCGAATAAAAATTGTCATTGAAAAAAATGAATGTTTAAATAGCAAAATATAAATTTATTGGGGCGGTATCGATTGCCCAAAATTCAAATGTATACAGGAGAACTGCACACGTTCAAGTGCACAAGGGAAAACTGTATACAAGCAGATTTAAAAAATAAAATCATTAAAATAAATTTAAAAACCGTCCAAGTTTAAACTGCATACCGGTAAACTGACCACAGGAAAACTGCTGATTCCACATGCCCTTAAAAACATAAACTAATACTATTTATGAATACAATAGATAGACTTACAATTCAACTTTACAAATAAAAAAGTCTATAACTAACATTTGCTTTAGGGTTATAGACTTTTTTATTTTGTAATGCAGAATTATTAATTAATTAATAAATAATAATAATAATAATAATAATAATAATAATAATAATAATATTTATTATTATTATTATTATTATTATTATTATTAAATTAAATTATTTATAATTTTATATATTATAAATTTAATATAAATTATAAATTTTATTATATTATTATTATTATTATTATTATTATTATTATTATTATTATTATTATTATTATTATTATTATTATTATTATTATTATTATTATTATTATTATTTTAAAAATTATAATAATATACGTATTATAAAATAAGTAACTAATTTTTTAATTAACTATTGTAGTTAGAAATTTTTCTTGGGTTGGGGTAGTCTGTAGGCGCGAGAGACGCGCTGCGCTGGGAGCGTGATCAACTCGGAAGGCTCGCGCGCGGCGGGACTAAAAATACTGAATCTTCTAAACTTTTAGAGAATCCTAATTTTTTATTTTTGCTATACAATCATGAAAAGTCCCTCTTCATGATTCTATAAAAAAAATTGGTAAAATCGACCGAGAACATTGTTTATTTATAAAATTAACAATAAAAAATATAATTTGTTTAAACAAATTACACTTTTTATTTATATTTCATATATTTATGGAAAGTACGTTTCCTAAGCTTTCTGAAAATATAAATTTTATTGAAATCGGTCCAGAACTTTTCAAGATATTCAATTTTTAAAAAAAGGTGCAAAAAACTTTAATTGTTTATAACTTTTAAAAAAATTAAAATTTTGAAAAATCGTTTTAGGGGTTTCTTAGTGCCGTCATGGACTATCAAAAACACTAGGTATCATTTACGTTCCTTACCCTAAAGAAAATTGGGGGCCACTTCAGGAATTCTTACCCTTATATACACTTTAACCCTGAATGTCCAATGGAACATACGCTGTTTCATAAACGTATTGAAAATAACATTACTTTTGACCAGGTAAGACAATTTAAGTAAAACTTTGTCTCTCTGGGGGTATTTGTAGTCGCTGCTTAGAAATCTGTATTCAGATTTTAATATTCAAAATGGCGGATTTAATATGGCGAATTTTTTTTTATTTGACATTTTTATCATAAAGGTGTAAACTATTTTTAAAAATTAGTCCGAAATTTTTAATTTTTATATTTCATAGCAGATTTATAAGCAGCGACCACAAAAACCTCCAGAGAGACTAATTTTTACTTAAATTTCCTTACCTGGTCAAAAGTAATGTTATTTTCCATACGTTTATGGAACAGCGTATGTCCCATTGGACATTAAAGGTTAAATTGTATATAAATTAAATTTTTTGTTTTTGGATATGAAAGAGCAGTATTTAAGCTTTAATTTGGTCCTATGCGGACAAATTTACTGTTTCGGTATTTGGTTTTACATTCATTCAAAAAATGCCAAAAATGCGTATTTTGCGTATTGAAACGTAAGTTGCTTGAAAACTAGAGCCAATCCAATATTTTCAAGGTCAAATTTGGATTCTACGGACAAAATCCTATAAGAATCGGCAATAACATTTTAGGTAACATGCAATTGATGAAATTTTGTCGGCCTGTGTAATTATATTGCAGTCTGTATCTGTTTAAATAAATAAATAAATGTTACTGTTTTATTAACTTTTGTGACAAATTACTTAGAAATTTGCAGTTTTTTTTCTAATTTCGCGATTATTACACTTGAATAGTAAAATATGAAGATAATTTATAATTTTAACAATTCAGTTATTTGTTTAAACAAATAAATGTTGTTATTTATTAACTCTTGATACAAAGTACCTAGAAACTTGCAGTTTTTCCTAATTTTCCAATAAACTAATTTAAAAAGTATGAAATAGAGATATTTTATAATTTTAACAATTCAGCATTTGTTTAAATAAAAAATTGTTGTTATTTATTAATTCTTGATACAATAAAGCGTCTAGACACTTGTAGTCTTTTAAAATTTTGCAATTAACTAATCTGAGTATTTACTTATTGCAAAATTAGAAAAAACTGCTAATTTCTAGGTTGATTGTGTGAAAAGTTAGTAAATAACAATTATTTGTTTAAACAATTGCTAAATTAATAAATTAATAAATTAACTTTATTTTATAATATTTGTATAATTTTCTGATTTATGTCAAACAATAAATTGTTTAAACAAATATGCTTATCAATTAATTTTATAAATATTAATTGAGAATATTTATCAATTTTTACATGTTTTTCATGTATCAATTTTGACATTTTATTTTCCTAAAAATTTTTCTAAGTCATAACTGGATCTCCTAGTTAGTACCAAGTTAGGATCAGCCTAGGATATATCAAAAGGGGTTGCCAAGTTAGGTCCAAGCTAGGGCCAATAATCATTTTAGGCATAGCATAAGGATTTCTACACGGGTGGTAAAAAAACATTGAATAAATCTATCTATCTATATACATAATAAATGGAATGCAATAAAACATTATGTAATAAAATTTTATAATTTTTAATCAATTAGTAGAATTATTATATAAAAATATAATGGAAATAGTAAATTATTACATGTAATTTCCTACATTACTTTTTGATTTTTAATTCAATTAAAAAAAATTCTAAATTCGAATATCCTAAATATTTACTGCTTTAAAACAACTTTCATTTTTTAATGCACTATTATTAACAATAACACTGAAACAAACATTTTTTATTAATATAAACATTATAATCTATATAAACCTTAAAACGATAACACGCAACTTCACCGAAAAAAATCTTGGGGGGTAACGGGGAGTGAACTCGGGTCCCGCTGGACTAAAGTCGCACGCTTAACGCACTCGGCCGCTCAACGCAATGAATAATGAGGATTAAGAACCAGACATGTTTCAGTTCAGTGCCGTAACTAGAGATTTTAAGCATTGGTATATAATTTTAATATTTTCTATCTAATTAAACATTTTAGATGTCTTTTAATTATTATAACTTTTTAGTAATTTAATTTGCAACGTTAACAATTAATAAATAAATTGATTACTGTAATTAAACTTTTAATTATTTTTATTAATTTATTATAAATTATTATAAATATTTATTAATTAATTTTATTATTTAACAGAGGCGGATGCAGGCAAGGTTTTTTTGGGGAGTCATCCATTCAAAACAAAATCAATATAATGTTATCTCTTTCTATCTCATAGGAATATTTGACCTGGATCCGACACTGTTATTTAATATTATTAATTGATTATTAATTATTTAATAATAATAAATTAATTAAATTTTTAATTAATAGAAAATTAAAATTAAACTAAAATGAAATTTAAAAAAATTAATTTTTAATTAATTTTATTAATTTATTTATTTATTACAAATTATTATTATAAATGTTTATTAATTTATTTTATTAATTAATATTGTTAATTGATTAATAATAATTAATTAATAATAATAAATTAATTATATTTTTAATTAATAACAAATTAAAATGAAAAGTTTTAAAATATTGGAAAGAATAAGAACAAAATCTCTAGCAAATAATCAGTCGAGCTGTCCAGTTATTAGACATTATTGCAGTGCCATCGACACGACAAACTTAGAAATATAATTTCTAGGAGTACTTGAAAGTAACCCAGGCGCGAAAGACCAGTGCTGACGATGGGTTGAAACTTGACTGAGTCTTGAACGCCCAGCGTGGGTAACCCAGAGTTGAAGCAGTCTTTATATCATTGTCACTCAATATTGGTTCAGCATGGGACACCAATGTTCGTCCTATGCTCGATTTAACACTCGGTCAATCTTCGTGAGTGGAGCTTCAACATCCCGTCTTTATTCAAGCTTGAATCAATCTTGATAGTTTATTTATTACCGTGTGCACTTACCAATATTAGATATAAATTAGATATAAATATTTATAAATTATTTAATATTAAAATATTATTTCTGATATTTTTTAGTAATTTTTTATACTATTTAAAAATTATTATTCTTATTATTAATTATTATTAAATAATATAATAAGTATTATTATTATTATTGTTATTAAGATATCAATTGGTAAATAAATATTAATATTTATTTAGTGTATAATATTTATATTAATTATATAAGATTCATATAAATAAAGTTAAATTATATATTATTTTTTTTTTCGCACAGTGTCAAATTATTATTTTCAAAGTTCGAGAGTTTCGTTTATCTGAAAAATTGTCAGTGGAAAAAATGTTTATTAGGTAGTAATATATTATTATTATTACTATTAGTTTATTCAGACAGTACAGTCTATTACATGAAAAAAAAGTATAAAATCTTTACAAAAAAGTAACTCATACATTTGCATTCCAACATTTTACATTCTAGACATACACTTGCAACATTTCCAAAATCATTTTAACAAAATCCTTACAAATTTTAACATCTTCTGAAGACAAAATCGCGCGCCAAAAGGTTCCTTGATTTGAACAAGCTGTTGTTTGTGGAAAGAACTTGCTTTTGATATTTGCGAAGTGAGGACATACATTAAGAAAATGATTTAAATCCACGCTCTCACCAAAACAAAACATACACCGGTCCGAATTAAGAATCCTATATCTTTTCATAAATAAATTGATGAAGTTTACATGACTATTGGCAAGACGCAATTGGGCAAAACCTCTTTTAAAGTTCAAATCCATTCTCCTCAGAATATATGGTTGCACACCTTGATGTAAGTCAAGATGTGGCCAGACCTGCAAGCACCTAGAGCGAGATCAAGCATCTAGGTCACTTTTTAGTTGTGCTCTCATGAAGGCACTCAATACCTCCCCTGCACACCGAGCCATGTCATTTAATGAAGCTTCTTTCCATAACTTTAAATGACCACTTGTTTCAAAACAATGCTTCAATTGAGAAAACCCGTTTAAACGACTAGAATTTTTTGTTCGCGACAAAGCTATATGAGTCTCTCTAGGCACTGTCTTGGAAACCGTGAAGAGACCCTATGAGAAATTTTTTTATCCAAGACAATATCCTAGCCAAAACTACACAAGAAAATGGGGGTCTACCCACTTCTAATCTTACCGCATAGTTCGGCGTGCAAGATGGTAAATGAAGCAACTCTTTAAAAAACCCCAATTGGATCTTCTCCAGGTTACCCAGACAGGACAGCCCCCATATCTACCTTCGTTTTAATAGAATTAATATTCAGACCGTTCAACTCGCAAGACCTTCTTAACGCCTCTAACTTTTTGCTAAGCTCCACAGGGGTATTCGCAAGGAGCACCAAGTCGTCCGCGTAGGCCAAAATAAGAATCTCTAACACTCTATTTACTGAAAGACCCCTGCAACCGTGTTCCCGCAAATATTTTTCAAGATCACTAATGTATGAAGAAAATAACAATGGACTCAAGGTGTCACCCTGCAGAACACCCTGTGAAACCCTTACAAATTCAGTGTTGCCTGTCTTAGTCTTGATGCAAGCATATGCCTTCTCATAAAAATCCCTTATAACATTAATTAATTTTGAACTCATTCAAATGAATCTGGATCAATTATTGTAAAGTAAAAAGATTATCCAGACAACCACGCCCCCTTCTAAATCCCGACTGAAATTCCGGAATCTTAATCTTAACGATATTATTTACCAATGTTATTGGCCTATAATTATCCGGATTACCGCTATCCCCTCCCTTGGGCAACATGGTCGTGGATAGAACACCCCATGCCGACGGAATTTTTTCTAAAGATAATATTTTATTAAACATTTGTTCTAAGTAGAATACCCAATTTTCTGGCAATCGTTTATAAAAACTATAATTAATTAAATCCACACCAGCAGCTTTTTTATCTTTACATTTATTAAGACTTAGAAGTAACCCATCCCTTGTTATTAGTCCATCCAACATGGGGTGACCTATATGCTCTTCGACAGGACGACTTATTAATTTTATTGGAAACATATTTTTTAAGTACTGAAGCCAAATGTCTTTATTAATCAAATTGTTATTGTTTTTCCTTATGCGCTTTTTATTGATTATAGACCAAAAGGAAGATGAATCTCGAGTGTTTGCAATTTTATCTATTAAATTATTTTCAAAAATCTTTCTTTTATATTGCAAAAGTTTCAAATATTCTTTTTTACTCTTATTAAAAGCTTCTCTTACTATAATATCATCGTTCTTCTGAGAATTTTGAAAATCTACCACCATGTTACTTCTAGCAGAATGACATTCCGAATCAAACCATACTTTATCCTTCAATCTAATCACATTTCTATCATTATTCTTTTTGACATTAATCATATTCAATTCTTTCGCGACGTCTACAATGGTATCAATTAAATTTTTATTCAAAACATCAACATTTCCATCTACCCTTGATACTTCATCTCTCCATCTCATCTTTTCCTCAAAATTCAAACTACAATCTACATTAAAACGAAGACTAACACATTCTGAAGTAAAATCTGATTCATATTCACTATATTCATTAACTGCTTCTCCCAATTCATATACATAAAAATAGGTAGATGATCTGACAATGTCAAAATAGGTAAAACTTTAAAATCATTCAAATAAGAAAAACCATCTATCGAAGTCCATAAAAGATCAATTACACTTGAACTCAAATGATTACTGAACGTAAATTGAGCTGGCGAATCACCTTTTGATCTACCATTTAAGAGCCAAAGGCTGTTATTGCTCATAAAGCACTCTAACTGTTTACCCCTACCGTTTACAATCAAGTCCTTCGAGTGTCTCTCTGCTGAGAATGCGCCACAATCCAGAAAGATAGATTCTTCCAACAGGTTCAGCTCTCCCACTCTACAGTTGAAGTCCCCACCTAAGTAAATCGGAATTTGGGGGAATCTCTCCCTAATAGTAGATAACATTATATTCAACGACTCTAAGAATTTGCCAACATTAGCCGAAGGGGCAAGATAAACAATTCCCAAAATAAATTCAATTTTTTTATCATTAATCTTGACAATAATAATTTTTGGAGTAGAAAAAATCAATTGAGGGGAAAATATTTTACCACTAAGAACCACTAGAATACCTCCCTTTGCTCTTCCCTTATTCGCTTCTCTGAGTGCTGGAGAGTGGAACCACATCATATCACTGGAAAACACAGAGTTCTACACCGACGGCGTTTCTATCCACGTTTCGAGTAAACATAAAATATCCCATTGGTTGAAATAAGTATCAATATCCTTTAGATTGGCAAATCCATGCAAATTCCATATGATCACTTTAGAGGTTGGAGCGGAGTAGTAATTATTCCGTAGAATCCCGTTCTTAGTTTGCTTCTTTTTTGTTCCTAAGTTCGTCGCTTGAAGGCAGCAACATGCCGACTTAGCTAAACGGTGAAAAAGATGCCGTTTCAAAAAGAAAAGTGATAAACATGCCATTTCACGAAACCTGTGGAAACTATGCCTCGCCGCGAAAGCGCTGAGAAACATACCTTCTCCAAACGAACGGTGAAGAACATGCCTTTTCAACCGTTAATATTATATTAAAACGGTTGAAAAGGCATGTTCTTCACCGTTCGTTTGGAGAAGGTATGTTTCTCAGCGCTTTTGCGGCGAGGCATAGTTTCCACAGGTTTCGTGAAATGGCATGTTTATCACTTTTCTTTTTGAAACGGCTTCTTTTTCACCGTTTAGCTGAGTCGGCATGTTGCTGCCTCCAAGCGACGAGTTGTTGTCTGTTTGACGGGGGGTTCTGTCGGTCGTGGTGACAAAAAAGGTATCATGCTTTGATTATTTTTGTCCTCCGCCAAAAGATCCCTGTTTAAAAAGCGACCCCTTCTCTTCGATGCCATCTCCTCTGCCAATCTATCCTTATCGTTCCCCTCGTCCCCCACTTTACGCTTTCTTGCTGACTTCAAAAGCTTCTCTATATCGCCAGGAAAAATTTCCCTCTCCCCTACAAATAGCCTATTCCTCTTGATGCTAGCATCCAGTCCGGCTCTAAGTAGGAGGTCCTCCTGCTTGCGTAATTCCTTTCTTTCCTCCCTCTCTTGCTTAGAACGATCGTTGGCTATACTGAGATTTAGCCTGTTAAATTCCGCCAATTTTGTAAAGACAAGCTTTACCCATCTCGGGGCAATAAATCTAACAAGGACCGAACGATTGCCTTTGATTTTTCCTAATTTAAAAACATCTGCTATCGCGACTTCCGGAATATTCAATTTAATATTTTGGAAAATTGTTGTTATTGTAGCGAGTAGGTCTGTGTCCTCGTTGTCTTTCATACCAAAAATAATAATATTGTTCGCTCTGTTTCTACGCTCAAAACTTTCAACATTCAGTTCGTTTTGATTAATTTTGTGATGAATTTTATTCATATCCTGTCTAATACCTCTGGATATACCACACGCCTCCTGCACTTCATTCCGTGTTTTTTTGCGACTTCTTAAGGTCTTCCATACTCTTTACGAGACTTTTGATAGACCCTTCCAAATTAAACTCCTCCATTTTAATCAGAGACCGAGACTCAAAGTCAACCTAGTAATAAATATTTATGCCTAGTAGTTTTACACTAGGTTTAACTGTTTACTGAATATTATCAAAAATATATTTTTCGTCAAACGCGCGCGAATAAACACAAATAACCTTGAGACGTTGCGATTGTCGTGCTCCCACCATCCCATCTACTCAATGCACTCCCCGCATGTGACGTCATGAGGGGAAAGCATTGAGTAGATGGGATGGTGGGAGCACGACAATCGCAACGTCACGCTGTAAAGTCTCAAGGTTATTTGTGTTTAGTCGCGCGCGTTTGACGAAAAATATATTTTTGATAATATTCAGTAAACAGTTAAACCTAGTGTAAAACTAAGTACTAGGCATAAATATTTATTACTACCTAATGAACATTTTTTTCACTAAAAATTTTTCAGATAAACGAAACTCTTGAACTTTGAAAATAATAATTTGACACTGTGCGAGAAAAAAAATAATATATAATTTAACTTATAAAATTATCAGAAAAAATATTTTAATATTAAATAATTTATAAATATTTATATTTAATATTGTACAGTGCACACGACAATAAAGGAACTGAATATTGTAACAAGAATACTGAGACTTGAAACGAGTATGGGACGAACATTGGTATCCCATGTTGAGTGACAGCACTGGCATTGATATAGTAGATTAGGCGAGAAGCCTTCCAGCCTTCTGTGGCCGAGCGGTTTAAATGCGTGCGTTGAGAACTTCCGGTATGCGTTAGGGGCGCGGGGTTCGTGAGTTTCGATCCCACATGCGAGCGAATATTTTTCATTCTTTGTTATAAGCGTTTATATAAAATAATAAAATTGTGTGTTGTGTTGTGAATAAAAAATGTGAACATGTTTTATAAATAATGTTAAAAGTCTGTTAAAAATTAAGAAAAAAATGTAACGATTAACAGAAAAATTGTCTTTTTTTACTAAAATTATTTTTTTAGAATTACTATTCAATTGATATTTATTGTTAGTAATATATTCTTATTTATATGAAAATAATATAATTATTACAAATAATAACTTATTGTCATTAAATGTATAGATACACACATACATGAATTAAAATAATAACAATAATATTTATTATTATTAATAGGGGAATGTAGTCAAGGTTGGTCTACTGTCTAGGTAGGCCATCGCGATTTTTTGGACAAGTTCACTAGCGCCACCTACACGCATGCTTGTCGAAGCTTATCTTAGTGTAACCTAACTTTTTGTTCAATTACATTTTCGGAGGATCGAAAATTGTGTTTTCTGTGACGTCGGTACAAAAAAAGCTCAAAAAAAGTTTTGTGCATAATGTGAAAAACCATTAATAAAAGATAAAAAACAAATTGAATCGTCAAGGCAAGTATGCAGAAAATTTGTGGGACTCATGGTTGAAAGGAAAACAAAGTAAAAAATCGAATCCCGAAACGTATTTCTTTATGGTTACAACAATTCGGTAATGTTACTTACTGTCAAGGTCGGCCACTATGTGTTTAAAATGCGCAAAGTTGAGGACGAGCTACTTCATTTGCAAAAACTGCAATTCTGTATAACTCATAATATAATTGATCATCTTATTAATATTTTTATTTAATTTTATTAATATTTTAGTGCAGAATTTTTTTTTATTTATATTTATTTTTTTATATTGTTTATTGTTATTATTTTGTTATTTTATTAAGTTACAAACTGTAAACAATAAAGAATCAATATTCCGTAACTCCAAACATGTTATTTTATTTTTTAACGATTAATGCCCTTTGAATTTTAAACATGGCCGACCTTGACTGTAATGGCCAACCTCGACTACAAATTTTTTTTTTTTTAAATCTTTATAACTTTTTCATTTTAAAACCAATCAATTTACTTTGTACAGAAAAGATGTTCCTATTAAACAGGACTTTCCAACCATATACTTCAATTGTCCAAATTCATTTTTAAAAAAAAGTTATAAACAAAAGTCAAAAAGGTGGCCGACCTAGACTATGTTCCCCTAATAATTCATATATTCACATTATATTGAATAAACGTGAGAAACGAGTAAATTTGGGAACAGTGGAAGCAGTCTTGTTTCAGTCCTGCATTAGGCGTCCGCAGCATTGATTGAGCATTGGTGCCAATGCTGAATCAAGGCTCGCGCTGCAGTCTGGAATCGGTGTTACATTAAAGCTTCGATCATTCCTGCTCTCGCTGATTCACTCATGCTCAATCAATGTTGACCAATGCTCGGCCAATCTTTATAAAGCCTGAACTGGGCGTCACTTCGCGCCTGGGAACATTAAAAAAACTGGACAGAAGTTATGTCTAGCCAATATCAAATTAAACTTGAATCTTTGACGAAGAGCGTTGGTCAGTAACTTCACAGTTATTTACCAGTCCGCCTAGAATCAGCGTCCGTGACTCTATGACAAATTTCTACTTGGGCTGTAGTATTTTTTGCTTGACTGTACGGAATACATAGTCAGCCCTATGTACAGACACACTTACACACTTGTATCCTAGTCAGGTTAGAATATTGTATTATATTATATCTTTTAAACTAAACGGTTAATGTTTTTAAATCTTTTTTTCCTAAATTTTTCAAATATTAATTTATAATATATTAGTTTTTGGAAACAATCTACCCACACAGTACCAAAACTTTCTTAAAAATTTATTAAAGTTTTACTTGCCAACTTCGAAGTATTTATTTGCAAAGTTTAGTGAAAATTGTTTAAAGGTTTAAATGTCCCACTTCAATAAATGTTTAGCGTGAAACTTTCCTGAAAATTTAAAAAAAAATCGCCTACTGTATATAAGCGAAAAATTTAATTTTAATTTTCAGGACAGTTTTAAACTACATTTTCGCTTGTAAGAGAGAAGTCGAAAATTTAATTTAAATGTTCAGGGAAGTTTTAAGCTAAATATTTAGGAAAATTTGACGATAAACATTTATTGAAGTGGGACATTTAAATCTTTACACAATTTTTACTAAACTATGCAAGTAAATTTTTCAAAGTTGGCAAGTAAATCTTTAATAAATTTTTAGGAAAGTTTCGGTGCTGTGTGTGGGTACACTGAGAAAAATGGAGTTTGGAAAACTGGGAGTCAATATTGAAAAAACAGGTCTCAGTCAAGTAAAAGTACAGTAATTCATTTCCATCAAGCATCTTAGGGTATTGCGTATAGTGTATAAAGGGCCTTAGTTTCAAATGTCACTGTAAACAGCATTAGAAACACAGGCGAAGATTATAAGGCGCGCTGCAGTGTGCATAGTAGAGAAACTGGACTCAGTCCCCTACTTTGAAATTTTCACAATAAAGGAACGCAGGCGCGGAACCTGTCAAAATAAATGGCCGACGCGAAACGAGTGTTTCCTTGTATTCACTTCGTCAATTTTATATAAAAAAAACAATAACCAATCATTAAAAAAAAGAAAAATATGTTAAATGCACTCTTTATATATTTATATTCATTAATTCACAAGTTTTATTCTTCCCACATCTTCGTACTTACAATTAACAACTAAATGCATCGGAAAATCTTACAATCATACGGGATTGAATACCTACCTAACCATACAACTAAATATACGCATAATTATAAATCGCACGCTTTTACATTAAGCCTCTCGGCTACGCAATCGATGGGGGAAATTTCCTATTTAAGAAACATCCCTTACCAATGAAATAAATTACACGGAAAAAAATAATTCGGAAATAGTTCCTGAATTCGTTCCGAAATTGAGGATATGAGCAAAAGTCGGTAATTATTATAGAGCTGTTATTTGGAAGAAATGTCGAACTTTCAAAATAGATATTCAGGAATTATATGGTAAGAACTCGGTATTTATGTGATAGTTTTTACGAAATGTAGCGGCTGAGTATTTCAGATAGTCTGAACGGTAGAACTTCCGATGAGTTCGGGAAAAATTCAGAGGGTCGCTTCATGTATGAAGAAGCTCTTATAAGGGCTACAGAATAGTTCCGGAACAATTCCGTAGCAAAGAAAATAAAAAAAAGAAGTTGTGTATACGCGTTTATACTTGATCGACATTCGTCAAGCAAGGCGAACTGTGATTGGTTGAGGAGGATACACACACATACATACATACATAATACACTTATATAGCTACCTACATATATTCTAACGCACACATAATTTATACACAAATAAACGCAAATACACGACGCATTGAATCGCACGCTGGTTGTAGGGACCTGGGAAGTCTCTTATATACTAGACTTTACTTTTATTCAGCGCTTGTGAGAAACGGGGTCGGCACATCTTTTCTTTCGATGAAGTTCGGGAATTATTATGAAATTTAAACTGGAGTTCTCCTTGATTAGATGCTTGTAAATACTATTTTAGAAGAAATATAATTTCTACGACAAAATTTCGATAATATTATAGACCAGTCCTGTATTTCTCCAGGAATTTATTTACAATGCTGATTTTGAAAGTCTCACAAAAACCGTTTCGTAATTAATTCGGAACGATTCAGATATACTTACATTGAATTTCTAAAAATTTCTGGAACTTTGCACAAATCCTCAATTATGGAACAAATTCAGGAATTCTTACAGAATTTATTTTTTCCGTGTAGATCATGCGTGGATTTTACTTTGTAATTAATGTAAGTATGGGTGTCAACAATATTCATAATATTGAATAAATAATATTGTCAACTAGTTTCAATTTGATACGGTTATTAGAATTTAATAATAAATAAATAACATTAATTTTTTCTTAACCTTTTTCAAGTTTGACACTCATCATGGTAAATTTGATTATTCTTTTTCTTCCGTGTACAAAATAGTGAATTGACCTTGAATGAAATGTATAATTAATTATTCTCAAAGCAATATTTAAGAATTTAATTAACTTAACTGCACTGCATAATGGTTGAGAGTAGTAAGAGTAAGTGAAACGGTAAGATAAGTGAACGACCATTAGTGTGTGTGTGAGAGAGAGAGACCCGTGTAGAAATTTACCGTGGAAGTGTATGAGAGACTGTCCAGTTGCGCTAGATTCAATCTAGCAACTAGATGGGAAAAATGGACAGGCTTGAACGAAGGATGTAACGCTAGAAAAGTCAAGATTTTGTATAGTTATTTTGTCTAGTCCTTGTCTAGTAAAATAAATCATTCCTACCCAGTTCCTGGATATTAAAATAAGCAGTTTCTACATACTGGGAATAATTGTTAGGTTTATAAATAATAAAAGAATATTTTTTAACTTTTTACTCTTTAAGAACCTTCCTACGTTATCATTAAATAATGTAGAAAGGGATAGTATATTTCAAGTAACTCGGAGAGTCTCGGGGTGCATGTAGCTCAGTGGTCAGAGCAGTCTACCAATAATTTCTCATATAATTATATAGACACGCGTATAATCCATCTGCTTTTGAAATTATTCAAACCTCTTTCATTAACTATACGACGGTCACAAATACAAAGTTATTATTGTTATGATATATAAAAAGTATAAACAAATTTAAAGTAATTTTTCAAGCGAAAATAAAAAAAATAAAATTCGAAATTGTTAAAGCGTGGTGTGGACGGATGTGTGCATTATAATCATTATAACCAGTAGTACCAGTTTTTATCCATTTTTACTGGTATACACGGAAAGAAAAGGTCTGGAAGAGATATCCATAAAAATATTGTTGAGCAGAATATTGTTGTGTTATCCAATTCAATGGAAGAGACAACTTTCAGAATGGAAGCACATTCCATATTCAATGGATGAGGGAGCCATATTATATTGTTGAATCAAATATGGATGTGACATCCATAGGCATGGTTGGGCTTACAATTCATGCTATGGATTTTCACATATGGCTGCCTCATCCATATAAACTTTGGTTGGGAGATCCATAGTTAGTTCAAAATTTCGATACATGTTGCGCGAAATTAATTATCATGGCATCCATTTAAAAATGGTCGTCTCAATTTGTCCGTCGCGTTGGTTTCCTGTCACGTCTATATAATCGCGTTGTGAGTTTATTGTGTATAAATAGTGTTACAATTGTTTATTATTTATTATCGTTATTGTCTATTAGTGTTTATGTAAATTCATTTTCATGAAATATGTGTAGAGTATATAAGGAATATTATATGCACAAATATTGTAGTTGCGTGTATAGTGTAGTGGATAGCGTTAGTGTTTAGTATGCGTTAGGTCTAGGGTTCGTGTCTCCCCCATCGGTTAATAATTTATTTCGTTAATATGCGGTTATTCAATAAGTGGTGTGTATTAATTAACAAAAATGTGTATAAAATATCTCAAGTGACATTGAATTTAATTAATTGAGTGATTCCAATTTTTTGTTTCGCATTCCCATTACTATGGATCACTCAACCATAGATCTTTTGCTGCTCCAACAATATACAGCCAGCCATAGAATATGGATGCAGCAACCTTAACTATGGATATCCCGTATTTTTCAATATAATATGGCTGTGATATCCATGTATCTCTATGTGTCAACTATTCCTTTTTCTCCGTGTATATAAATACGACGATAATTAATTAAATTCAGAGAATAAGTAGGTACACAATGTAAAATGTAAATAGAAGATTGTCAACGAGTTGCTCATGAGTGAGCCGTATTTGACTGTATAATCAAAACAATATAAAGTGTTACAACGTTTTTGTTAATTTATTTAACGTTATATCATATTATGTATATCTTGTTATCAAAAAATAAATTAAAAAAAAAATCAGAGCAGTTTACCGGCAACAGAAAGGTCGTGGGCTCGTATCCCACCATGCTACCGTTTTTTCTGAGTTCTTTGATAATTTTGAAATTATTAATTAATTTCGAAAATATTTTTCAAATTAAGCAGGTTTCTGTATTAGGGCAGCTGTGCTGTCGATACATTGAATCCCATGAGCTTATCGAGATTTATTTAAGATGTTTAATTTATTTGTGTAGATTGATTCGGGAAAATTGTTAACTTCTTTCAAATTTAATTTTTACTCTTTTATTTGTTTAACTTTTAAACAAACAAAAGAGTAATACAAAAGTATTTGTTATTATCACAATTCCTCTTACAATTATTTTTAAAATTAATTGTAACATATTTTGCTACATTGGATTTTTTCTTTAAAACACAAACATATTTACTATAAGATTCGTACTTGTATACCGATAATAAAATTAATTGTATATTATATTGTTGCAATCACAAAAAATTCACTTAAACTTACCAAAGTTTTATTATTTATTATGAACATTATAATATGAAAAACAATCTGAGACTATGAATGATGACAGCACATGTACTTTTTCTAATAAATCTTCTTTTCGCTGTAATATATTTAAACTTGTACGCTGTCCCTGTTCAAAAATGGAAAACTGAAAACTTTTCACTAGATTTATAAATTTGATTTCATCTTTACAACAAGATAAGTTACAATTGTAGACTCTTGGTTTTTTTTCATCAAGCACTACGCAAAGAACTGATTTCGTCTGCTAGCTTAGTAGACTCTCAGAGTCAGCGTCCTAGACAGTGCCTGGCTAATTCTTGGACTTAATTCTTGAACTGGACTGAGTACTAGTTGTTCAATATTCGCTTCTATTATTGACTTGTGTTTTGTACACTCCCGCGTTCTTTTAACAATTACATGAGAAAGTAATTTCTCATTACAATTTTTTATACTCTTATTCCCTCTTAGACTATATAAGCAGTCTTGTTTAAGCTGATGAATGGGATAACCTGTGTTGAGTCCCAAAGTGTTCAGCTATGAAACTTCTAATACTATAGTGTGTACCTGTCACATATTATTCTATAAAGAAGTACTACACTGACTGCATAAATCATTTTTCTATTTTTTTCCGTGATAAAGAAAATTTTAGAAGTTATTAGAAGAAATGTGCCGTTTATATTCACTCTTTATAGATTAACCATGTATTATAAATAACAAACTTTTAACTTAAATATCTTATTTTAGAAACGGTCATTTTTTTTAAATCGTGCAAATGCGTAGATCTTGTTATTAACTATTTAAATTTTAAATTTCATGGAATTCTATAGAAAAGTGCGATCGCAAGCGTACTACCTTAACTAAAATTTTTAGTAATTTTAAAAAAAGTTTAAAAATTTGATTGATTGAACCAAAATTTTGTTATTTCAAATAAATTTTTTCCTGAGTTTTAATCTATTCAAATTTGTCAAATACTAAGAAGCTGTTTCCAATAAGCCATGAGAATTTAAAACTTAGGGATAATTAAAAACCGAAATGCACATGAATATTTAAAAATATAACAGGACAAACTTAAATCTCATAAATCACTGCTCTTTTCTAGTAGTGTAAAAATACATTACAAAAATCTATTTGACTAGAAAATCACACCTCTTTCGAATTTTTATATAATATTCAGACATAATAGTGCATAGTTTCAATTTATGACGGAATTCAGCAGGCAAAACATCTTCTGAACCATGAACTGGTCTAGAGAAAGAGAGAGTTTCAAATAAATTTGATTATTTAATAAAATAAAATTCCAGTGTTCGACATATCCCAATGGGAAATTAACCATTGGCGCATTAATGGGCCTATATTAGGAGCCAGCAGTACCAAGATGGTGCAATAATACACGGAGAGACTTTTAGTTAGAAAAATTACTTTATCGTATTTCGATATTTCTAATAAAACGTAAGAATTTAGAGATAATCGAGGTATAGTTAGAAGAATTCTAATAAAGATTATGAAAAGACATAGTCAACGTCACTTTTGATAATAATAAGTCTCAAAGTTTTTTGAATCTTTTCTAAAGCTTTCAAGACGATGATGACGCTCAGTTATTTGCTGAGTGTTCGCCTAACATTAACTGGTCTTTGGTTGTGGACGGAACTGTTCGGAAACCTTCGTGAAAATATTCTAAAAAAATTTTGTAAAAATTCAAACTGCTTACCATTTCAGAGCGTGTTAGTATTAAAAATAATACAGTATCTAAAATTTTTTTACATTTACCCAGTGAGAAATTGCCAATAGACTTTAATCGGTCCAATATCGGTCCAATATTGGTTGCCGTGCTGGGCGCCGATTGACTCCCAATGGACCAATATGGGCTGATGCTTGGGATGTAACGGGTTCGCCAAGCATCGGTTGTTAATATTGGTCCAATATTGGCCGAATATTGGCAACCAAGAGAAAAAATTTTTTTAAATAAATTTTTTTAATTAAATAATAATAATAAAATAATAATAACGCTGTGTCGATAATGTCAGGATATGCATGCGCGCCAGAAAACAGTTCCGACAAGCGCCGCCAGAGTGCATGCTAGTGATTCCTTCTCGCTTGTGACCTGTTTCACTGACTCTATAAGTACCTGCTCCTCTCTCGCAAAGACATTCACAGTTATCCCTCCACTGTAAAATATAAAGTGAGGGAATTTATCAGTCTTTCATCTTTGTTTTACCAGAGGTGACAAATTAAATTAATATGTTCTATTAATTTAAAAAAATATATATTTTTGAAAAATATATTTTTTTTAAATAAATTTTTGAAAAATATATTTTTTAAAAATAAATTTTAATTAATAATTAAAAAAAATAAATTTTCAAAACCTTGGTTTTTTGTTGGCTGCCAATAAAAAATCAAGCTTTTGAAAATCGATTTTGTTTCCTTGGCAATTCCTTGGCAACTAATATTGGCCCGATGCTTGGCTACCGATCATTGGCAGTAGCGTGATCATCCCAAGTTTAAACCATTGGTGGTCCAATGATGGTTGCCATTAATGTTCCAATAATGGAACGGAGTTCGCCAAGCATGGCCCATTATTGAACCAATCGTTTACTTCCCATTGGGTAGCTTTCATTTTTGCACCAACTTTAAGTGTGTTAAATTTAAAAACGATCGGATAAGTTTTTCAAGAGTTATCGTGGGAACAAAATTTTTTATCTACAGACAGACAAACAGACAGACACCATCGCCGGACCATGTTTTTTGGGTTCAGGGGACCCCAAAACGTCGAGATTTCATGAAATTAGCGAAAGTCAATTTTCGACCAAAACTAATACTTTCTCATATGATGAGAATGTAATAAAAATTACCTTTTTTGAAAATAACTCGAAAAGTATAGGGTTTGGCGAAATGGTGTCTACAGCAAAGTTGTAGCAGAGGATGAGACGAGAAAAAAAGTCTCTAATAGCAAGATTCCATATCGAATAGATTCAGAGATAATTGAGTCGGAATATCGATTTTTTGCCAAAAAAAAAAATAATATATATATATATATACAGTGGTTTTTCGAGAAATTAAGAGTTCTATGTCTGTAAATATGTTTTTTGGGTGTATTTGGGTGAGATTATGTAAAAATAGTTGAAGTTACTTTTAATTCTTTGAAAATATTTTGATTTTTAGAGTTATTTTGGGATTTTTTAGTTTTTTTGACCATTTAAGATCCTATAACTCCGAAATTTGACTTTTTATGAAAAAATGTTGTAGAGAAAAGTTGTTTGTATTTTCCTAAGCTATCGTAATATGCAAATAAAAATTTGAAAATTTGAAAAAATTGATTTTTCGAAATTTTGAAAGTACTGTAGTTTTTGCATTTTTTAACGAAAATGGCTGGTTAACGAACTTGGCCTTCATTTTTGCACCAACTTTAAGTGTGTTAAATTTAAAAACGATCGGATAAGTTTTTCAAGAGTTATCGTGGGAACAAAATTTTTGATCTACAGACAGACAGACAGACAAACAGACAGACACCATCGCCGGACCATGTTTTTTGGGTTCAGGGGACCCCAAAACGTCGAGATTTCATGAAATTAGCGAAAGTCAATTTTCGACCAAAACTAATACTTTCTCATATGATGAGAATGTAAAAATAACACTACTTATTATTATAATAAGAACTATTATCATCGTACACTGAGAGAAATGGATAGTCAGATTTTGATGTTAAAAAGATGATGTTACACGATACTATCATTATGCTACTGCCAACCATCATAGATGCTAAAAACATATAGCTATGCTACCCCGTACTACCAAGATATTACTCCTGATGATATTGATGGTAACGGTGACTATCTAGATAGCTGTCTGTATACGTAGCATTAAAGATGGTCACCCTAACCACAATTATGTTACCCACTACTATAAATTTCTCTTCGTGTACCTCGATTATCCCTAAATTCTTACGTTTTATTAGAAATATCGAAATACAATAAAGTAATTTTTGTAATAACTAAAAGTCTCTCCGTGTATTTACCAATGCTTTAAAATTAAATTAATGCTTGGTTATTTCTTGGTTACCAATACTGAACCAACGTTTGAAATCAATATTTTACAAATACCAACACATAGCAAAAATTTAAAAAAAAAAATTAAATTACTAATCTAGAGAAGGAAAAATAATTATAATTTAATTAGAACACTCAGTTAAAAACAGAATGTGATAAAAATCAGACAACTTGTTAACGAGAGCAAGAAACTTTGGCGCACCCTGGTGGCACTTATCCAAAGTAATTTCAAGCATACACTTTGAAGCAGCGCGGGACATTTCAAAATCGAACACCAGGGTGCGCTAGAGCTTCTTTCACTCACTAACAAGTTGTGTTATCAGTTCTATATAAGAAGAGACGCTTGGATTCTCAAACTTTGAGACAAATTTTGTCTTTGTCTGATTTGTATCACATTCTGTTTTTAACAGAGTGTTCTAATTAAATTAATTATTTTTCCTTCTCTAGATTAGTAATTCAATTTTTTTCTTGAAAAATTTTTGCTATTTGTTGGTATTTGTAAAATATTGATTTTAAACGTTGGTTCAGTATTGGCAACCAATAAATAACCAAGCATTAATTTAATTTTAAAGCATTGGTAATTAATTAGTCATTAATATTGATCCAATCTTTGTTGCCAATAAATATCCAAGGCTTGGAAAGTCCGGCATTTGCCTTGGCAGCCAATAGTGATCCAATATTGGCTGCCAATTCTTGGCAAAGTCGTGATCATCCCAAGACTCTGGCAATAATAGCCCAATATTGGTTGTCAATGTTTGACCAAGAAAAAACTGTTGGCAGCCAATATTGGTCAATTATTTAGCCAATGGTGAGCATTGGCAATTTCCCATTGGGTAGAAACAAAATTTTTTTTCGAGTTGAATCTTGGTAAAAATAAGTCTCATAATAGGTCAAAATTATTCCCTAAATATGGACCCAATCCAGGAGGGGCACTTTTTGGGACGCATGAATATTCCCCACATTGAACTTGCAACAATTTTTGTGGTATCGAAATAAATAACTTAAAATATCTACTTATCAGAACTGCAATAATTCCAGTTTTTTTTTAAACAAATTTTTATCACAAGAAATTAGTATTTCAAGAAATATTTATTAACTACTTTTTTCATTTGACTGTATTTTAAATTATAAAAATATCCATGTAGAGAAATATGAAAGAATAGAACATTTAGTTGTTCACAGTTTTTTATAGTATGAATTTTAAAAAATAAAAATTTTGATTAATTGAAATTTTAAGTACATAAAAGTTTATATAAAAGGATTATAACCTAAAAAATTTGCCAATTATCAGAATTATTATATCGTAGTATTTCTATATTATCGAATTTATATGTAACGTAAAATATATGTAATCGAGTTATAATCTCACAAAATTTATATTTAACATAATTTTGGTGTACAACTATTTATATTTAGTTGAAATTATATTTAAAATAATTTTCATTTAACCAAATTTTTATTTAACCATATTTGTAGGCAACCTAATTTTCGTATGAGTGAATATCCAAAACACCGAGTTTATAAAAGATTGAATTTTTAAAACGTCGAATTTCTAAAGCACTAAACTTTCACAGTGTCGAATTTTCATTTGTCCTAACTTTTTGTCACTATAGAGTTCACTATCTATGTTGTTAGTCGGTAAGGTAGATCAAAATTGCGCGCAAAATTTGATTTAACATATGATTTCAAATTTCCTGCACAAATTAAATCAACCATATCAATAAGAATTACAGAGAGGAAACTCTTGTGGCAAAAAAAGTTAGGACAAATGAAAATTCGACATTCTAAAAGTTTAGTGCTTTAGAAATTCGACGTTTTAAAAATTCAATCTTTTATAAACTCGGTGTTTTGGATATTCACTCATACGAAAATTAGGTTGCCTACAAATATGGTTAAATAAAAATTTGGTTAAATGAAAATTATTTTAAATATAATTTCAACTATATATTAATGGTTGTACACCAAAATATGGTTAAATTTAAATTCTGTCAGGCTACAATTCGAGTGCATTATACCCTACTAAAAATAAAGTCACAAAACGACAAAAAAATCATCAGAATTTCTGACGTTCTGAGACTGCATTTGTTACGATTGCAGCCACATAACGTCAGGCTTGTGTCATTTTTCATCAGAAAGCTTCAAAAGTAGTCAGGTTTTTTATACAAAGTCGACACCCTCTTTTACCTGGAAAAAGGTCAACTGACCGTCATAAAATTGAAGGGAAATCTTTTTATTTGTTTATGTTTATATTTATT
Organism: Leptopilina heterotoma; assembly: GCF_015476425.1. NCBI lineage: Eukaryota > Metazoa > Arthropoda > Insecta > Hymenoptera > Figitidae > Leptopilina > Leptopilina heterotoma. The sequence goes on from NW_025110916.1 coordinate 1,500,123, forward strand.
TAAACATTATACTTGTTTTTCATCGACTTAGAATTCTTCTCACAATATGTTCTTGTTATATAAACAATAATATATCCTTTAGAACTTAAATTCAAAAATGATATCAGTTTTTATTTATCAATTACGGATTTCGAGATACGTTACAGTTTTCTTAAAAAAACGTTTTTCAAAATAAATTTTAGATATTTGCAATCGTGAAGATTTCTAGATTCTGAATTTATATTCATTTCACCTGAAATGTTAAAATTGCAAAACTTTTGAGCAATAAAAATCAGGTTGAAGACCCGAAGCACGTAACAATAGACCCAAAATTCTATTGTGAAAAAAGGGCTACGCACAAATTTGAAGTTTTTATGGTACTTTACATTTACCAACTATCTTTCGGTGGGGGACTGTAAATTAAAAAAATGAATTCAATGAGAAATAATCACAATCCATAAACATCAGTATTCAACAGTAGGAGCATAAAAAATCCTGTAGTCAGAATTAACCAAAAGCATCAGAAAACGTCAAAGAAGTCACAAAACATCACAATTTCTGACGTTTTTTCATTATTCCTGATTTTATTTTTAGCAGGGTATAATTCAAAAAAAGTATTTAACCGAGGAAGTATATAAAGTTGGGAAAATTCTAAGATAGCCTTTTCTTGAATTTTCGTAAAAAAATAAATAGATTTTAAATGAAATGTAATTGAAATTGAAATAATTTAGCCAATAAGAGAGAAGTAATATGGCGACTAGAATTTGCGTTACGAACGTAAGTCTCACTGAAAAAAAAACAATCGGCAAATTTAAATAACACGACAATGAAATTAGTTTGAAAATATTAAAGTACAGTCTAAACAAAAGTTTATATAATAGTGAAAAATCATTAAAAGCAATATTTCCAAAAGAAATAATGCAATAATATTAAGTTCAATGTGAAACAAATAAGCAAGAATATCAAATGGACGTATTATTTCATCAAATAAAGGCAAGTGGAAAATTGATAAAATAATGTCAAAAATTAAGGTTAACAAAATGTAAACAAAACATTTTTAAAAACATTTAAATCTAAAAAAAATTTTTATTAGTAACTAATCAATTATTAAATCATTATTTACTAATTTAAAAAGAAATTATTTATAAACAGTAAATAAAAAAAAATTAAATAATATTAGTAAATTAAATTACTTTCTAGTAAATTAAATTAAAAAAAAAAATTTAATAGTTTATTTTTGAATAAATATTTTTTTAAATAGTCCATCAACAGCTGCCACTTCGTAGCGCTTTTTAATATTACAAATTTATTTTTTCTTTAATAATTATCAATTTAATTAATTAGAATACATAATTAAACCATTAACCCCTTCACTGTCAGTGGGCTCTATAGAGCCATAAAAATGTCGTGCCCTGTATGTCCATGGGCTCTATAGGGCCATCGGAAAAAAAGACATTTAAATGTTAACGAATCTGGCTAAAAATCCTTACACGGGGGTTTTCGGGGTCGCTGAATCCAAATCCGTTGTCGAAAATTCAAAATTCAAAATGGCGGCTTCAAAATGGCGCCCAAAAAATTTTTAAATTTACGAATCTGTCTGAAAATGCCTTAAAATGCCTACTCGGGGGTTTTAGAGGTCGCTGATTCCAAATCCGTGGTCAAAAATTCAAAAATTTAAAATTGCAGCTTTGAAAATGCGACAAAAAAATTTTAAATTAACGAATTCGTTAACTTTTCAATTTTTTTGGTCGATATTTTGAAGCCGCCATTTTGAATTTTGACTTTTCGACCACAGATTTTGAATCAGTGACCTCAAAAACATAAAATATGACAATATCATGATTTTAAAAAAAAAAAATTTTTCGAACACTTATGGCACAAAAACTTTATTTTCACTCGACTGTGAAGGGGTTAATTAAATAAACAAAAAAATTAATTAATTCGAATAAATAATTAAACAATTAATTAATTCAAAAAAAAAATAATTAATTAATTTTATATTTAAAAATTATTGTTAATTAATTAAATTATTCATTAATTCTACAAATTCTCTATTATTAATGAATTATCATAAATTAATTATGTTGAAAAATTAATTACAATATCATACTCATGAACAAATATTTTTCTAATGTTCCATCAGCAGCTGCCATCTCGCGGCGCTTTTTTTCATTGCAAATCTATTTCTTTATTAGGAACAATTATTTTTTATTAAAATTATTTAATTAATAAAAACAAGAATTTTAATTTCCTTTTAATTTCAGTTTATTAATAAATTTTTAAAAAATTGATCATGAAATTAATCCGTGGATTAATTTCAGGATCAATTTTTTTTGGCCTGTCAAAATGAATTTCACTTAAATATTTTATCACTGCAAAGGTTGACATCACTTGCTCTTGCGATCGAGTTCCCAGTGGGAAATTTCCAACCGGCGCGGATCCTCGCCTGTACCGACGCCGGAGTAGTGGTACTGGCTGGGAACCGCCTGCCTACCGCCCGAGAACTGGTATTCTACCAAAAGATGACTTGGCCAGGAGCTGGCTGGCCATCCGTCTCGGAACTGGCATTCTACCGCCCGGTAACCGGCCGCGAAGAGCCGTTCCGTGTATAATTCAACCGGCGGGGACCTGGCACTGTACCGACTGCGGATCTTTCATTTCCTAGCCAGATGTGCGCTGGCAATGCTGGCATTCTACCGCCTGACAACCGGCTCGGATCAAAATGATAATGTCAACAAATATCAATAAAAAATAATAATTAATTGCAAAAGATAAATACGGATGACAATTCATTGACAGTTCACTTTACACATTTTTTTTATTTCTTTATACACTTAAACGCAATTTTTTTATACATACACATTTGAAAAATCCTAACGCTTGGAGGTACGAACCTACGCCTAACCGAATATTTACGCACCGAAATCACGCACGCTAACCACTATGCTACGCTCGCATGGAACTCTCAAATCTTAAATGCTTTCAAGTCTCACTAGCTAAAATGAAGATTGTAAAATTACTACGCGGCAATAGGCAATTTGGAAATACGAACTGATGTAATACCGGTATATTTTCAATACTTTACTGAATGTGTATTTATGAATATTTCAATATTTCGTTCAAAAAAAATGTTATATTTTTATTATTATGTTTTTTAATATTTTATTACATAATATATCGAATAATATGAACATAACTTCACTGCAAAACAATTTATAACATAAAATTAATAGTATTAAATTGAATAAAATTTTAATGCACAACACATTTTTTTAATTATTTAATTTGCAGAAAAGTGTCAATAAATAATTACTTAATATATTGTTTAAATTAAAAAGAGATTATTAATTAATTAATAATAAATTAATTAATAATAATCTCTTTTTTATATATTGTATTTAATATGTTATTTATTGTAGGCATTATAATATATTGATCACATTTTCTTTCAAGTTAAATATATTTTACTTCTTTCAAGTTAATATATTATTTATTAAAAATTATTTATTTAATTGCACATTAATAAAGTTGGATTTTTATATATATAATGAAAAAATTAAGTTTCTTATATTCTTCCTTTGCATGAATACTATTAATTTATTTATTGTATTGAGCAGATCACAGTGGTGGATGAGCAAAATAAGGATTATGATTTAAATAACGAGCACTTAGGATTTATTAATTAATTACAGATAGCAAATAGTATATTAAGCAACAAGAGGAGAAAGGCAGCCATTTCTTTACGGTGATTTTTGTGACACGAGTGGAGGTCGAGGGCGCCGTAGGCGCCCCGAGACCGGAACGAGTGTCACAAAAATCATCGTAAAGAAATTGGCTGCCTTTATTCTCGTGTTACTTACGATATTTTTTATTCCTAATGCACAAAAGCGGCGATTTCAGATAGCAGACGACAGGGAGTAAAAGTCATTCACTTGTTCGATTTGTATGAAAATGGCGGCCGATTTCTCCCTTGGGCAAGAAAAATGCATGTGAACAGCTAATTTTCTTGCCCTTGGGAGAACACGGCCGCCATTTTCATACGGTCGAAGAAATGAATGACTTTCCTCCCTGTCGGCTGCTATCAGAAAGCGCCGTTTTTGTGCATGTGGGATAAAAAAGAGTTTTCACGATGTGTATAAAACACTCAAAGACATTCGAGAGAACAGAATAGATTTCACTATGTAAAGTTTAACTACCAGATGGCTTATTAAGATCACCCGCGAATCGCAATCATATTTGAATACACTACGAAATTCAACACTCCCCCTCGAACAGTGGATGATTATAATGGTTAAACTACATTTTTCAAACCCAAAATGTCCAAACACTTCACATGTTTTGCCCTTAGCAACCCTTTGGTCATGACGTCGGCCCCCATGTCCTCTGTCGAAATATGCACGACACTGATAAGTTTTTCCCTGATGGCCTGACGAACAAAATGATGCCTAACATCTATATGTTTAGTCCTGGCATGGAAGACAGGATTCTCGGCGAGTTTCTTGGCTCCTAGATTGTCATTCATGATGGTGATGGTGGAATGGCTGGATCCAATTTCTTCCAAAAATCCTCGCAGGATAATCGCCTCCTTTGTTGCTTCACTCAGAGCCATGTATTCTGACTCTGTAGACGAAAGAGCAACCGTCCTTTGTTTCTTAGAGTCCCACGATATTGGACTGTTTCCTAACACGAAGGTGAATCCGGTATATGATCGTCTATCGTCCACACAACTGGCCCAATCGGCATCGACGTAACCCAGCAGCTGATTGCCACTTGGTTCAAATACCAATCCGAGATTGATCGTTCCTATCAGGTACCGAAGAATGCGTTTAGCGGCTGACCAGTGAACTTGATTGTAACAGGAATTGAACTGACTGAGATTACTGACGGCAAAAGCGATATCGGGTCTAGTAGCCACAGCCAGATACATTAACGCGCCGACCAACTCCCTGTATGGCAACTTCGATCCTTCAACATCATCTTTCGATTTCGCCTTCTCGTGCGAACTCGATCCCTAAACAGTAACAGACTTCACCAAGATCATTAATTTCAAACTCTCTAGACAAACCTTTTTTTAGTTCAATGATTCCCTTCAAGTTTTTGGAGATGATAAGCGTATCATCGACGTATACCACGATGATTACCACATTTTCTCCTGAGCCTTGGAAGTAAACACACGGATCTGCGTTTGAAGGTGTGGCTCCCAATCCACGTAAAACATAGTCGAGTTTAACGTGCCAGCTTCTTCCAGCTTGTCGTAAGCCGTAAATCGATTTTCTTAGGTGGCAAACTTTATCTCCAGATTCGAGATCAGTCAACATTGCTTCCGCTTTTCTATAAATTTCGCTGCTTGATTTCTCAGTTCGAATAATTGATTCCAATCCTTTCGCTAGTAATCCCGGAGCCTCCATGAGTACGTATTCCTCGAGGATTCCGTTCAAATAAGCTGTAGTCACATCCAGCTGATGAATCAACATTCCTTTCTCGGCTGCAACAGCTGTTAACAAACGAATTGAACTCAGGCGGGCTACAGGTGCGAACGTCTCGTTGAAGTGTACCCCAGGTTTTTGAGAAAATCCCTGAGCTACTAAACGAGCCTTCCTCCGTTCCAAGATGCCGTCTGGGTTGAATTTGTTCCTCAATACAAAGCGACTTCCGATGACTTCCTGATCAGATGGACGATCTATTAAATTCCACGTATCATTTTTGATCAGCGACTTCACTTCCTTGGCGATGGCTCGCTCCCATTCTCCAGCATCCGGCCCTGATGTAGCTTCTTTCATAGGAACTTCAGCCAAATTAACGAGTTCTGCTTCCAAATAATCATCATTTGCACGAGGTTCTTGATACCTTTTGCGAGGTCTCCCTCTTTGTCCAGTTCTGATTATTTCAGGTCTTCCTCGTCCTCGGCGAGCGGGTCCATTGGCGTTCTGATGATCTACGTTGTGTCCGGGGTCATCATCATTTTCTTCAAGGTCAGCGACATCTTCATTCTCTGCAAGTTCTTCGTCTCGATCGTTGTCAGGTGCCACAGATTTAATTTCGATCTCTGCATCACGAGTTGAATTTTCGGGTAATTCTGCAGCTTCCATAGGTTCGAGTTTTTCCGGGCTAAATTCTTCATAATTCTTCGAATGAATTTCTGAGTTCTCGAAGAAAGTAACGTCCCTGGTGATTTCAATCTTTTTGTCGACCACATTCCACACTCTATAACCTTTCGATTGATCCGAGTAACCCATAAGTCTTCCTTCCTTGGTGCGTTTGTCGAATTTTCCTCGTCCAGGTGACCGATTCAAGAATAGCACTTTAGAACCAAATTCTCGTAAATGACTAACATTCGGCGTGTTTCCATTCCACAACTCGTACGGCATCTTCCCGTTTAAGGTTCTGCTTGGGCAACGATTCCTTAAATAGTTGGCGGTTTGAATCGCCTCTCCCCAGAAGCAAGACGGAAGACCGGATTGTATCAATAAGCACCTCGCCATATAGAGGAGAGTTCTGTTCTTCCTCTCCGCGATCCCATTTTGTTCCGGGTTATTTGGAACTGTTAATCTCCGTAAAATGCCATTTCTTTTCAAAAATTCCTCCGATTCCTTGTTTAAAAATTCTGTCCCGTTGTCAGATTGTAAACATTTGATTTTTCTTTCTTTCTGAGTCTCGACCATTTCTTTAAATTCTTCGAAAGTCTTGGAACCTTCATTTTTCCTCTTCAAGAAACGTACCTCGCACCATCGTGACTTGTCGTCGATAAACGTGACGAAATATTTGGCTTTTCCCGCTGATTCAATTTTCATTGGACCGCACACGTCCGAGTGAATCAGGTCCAATAATTCGCTTTTTCTTTCCGTAGCTTTTGAAAGGAAGTTCTCGTCATCTTTCCTTCAACGCAAATCTCGCACTTAAAATCTTTCTTGCATTTTTCCAGATCAATTCCTTTTAGAGTCCCGTTCTGACTACCACTTAAAAGATCCTTGACGTTAAGGTGACCGAAACGACGATGCCACATGACGAGATCAGATTCACTTGAAGCGACACTACACGATTGTTGTTCTTTTCCACGCACGAAATATAATCCGTTAATACGTTCGGCTACTAATTTCGTTTTACCGTCCGAACCGATGACTGTTGCACAATTCTTTTTAAACACTACCTCACAACCATTATCAGTCATCTTTCCGACTGACAAGAGGTTTGTACGAAGTTCTGGAACGTGAAGAGTATTGTTTAAAGTCACATTTGTTTCATTTCCACTCACTTCGGTTATAAACGACACTTTTCCTTTCGCGACGATCTGCGATGATGCACCGGCAATAGCTAAATCGACTTTTCCGTGTATGTTATCGGTAATTTCCGCGAAATGTTCGAGTTTTTTGCATAAGTGAGACGTCGAACCACTATCCAAACACCACACTTCGTCACGATTTCCGATTTCAGTAATGAATGATGATTCCGTATTTGAAAAATTCTCACTCGCACACACTACGACATCTTCGACGTTTTTCGCACTATTTTGATTTTTCACGTTTTTCTGTCTACAGTCTTTGGCTTTATGCCCGATCACTCCGCACCGATGACACAGAAATTTGAATTCAGTCCGTTTTGATTCACTGTTGTCCGATTTGTTTTTGTTTGAATTCCATCGATTTTTCACGGCCATCGCATTTTGAATTCCACTTCCAACATCATTTTTCCGAGCATTGTTTTCCTCTATTATTTTGATACGAAGCATTTCAGGTGTTGGGAGCGTGTCTCGCGATTCGATCGCGCACCGAAAGTTGTCAAAATTTTTTGGCAAACTATACAGAAGGAGAATAGCGAGCATATCCGGGTTTATGTCGACTTCCATCTCGCTGAGTTTGTCGACCGCGTCAAAAAATTTACGTATGTGTTCGCGCACATCGTCTTCCTCGTTCATGCGTTGCAAAATCAGCTGTTTTAGTAAAGTAGCCTTACGAGCTGGGCCTTGGGATTGATAAATCCCTTCGAGTTTCAACCAGACCTCGTTTGAGGTGGTACACCCTTTTATTTGCTTGAGCTCCGATGGACTTATCGAGAGGATGATGTCGGACTTAGCCTTTTTATCGCTAGTGTCCCAATCTTTCGCGGCAGCGACCGACGCCTCGTCACCCGCGACAATTTCCGGTTTTATTCTATCACCTTTAACAAAGTCCCACGCATCGTTTTTAGTCAATAGCGCCTCCATTTGCATTTTCCACGTTTCGAAATTGTCTTTCCGAAGAGTTTCGATTCTTGCAAAACCAGACGCACTCATTTTGCTTTCGAAAATTCAACACGTGCCTAACCTCAAAATTTACACTCGCGTACGCGTCCTTTTATTTCGTTCGCTCACGATTTCCCGACGATCGATCTGGGCCCATAACCTATTGAGCAGATCACAGTGGTGGATGAGCAAAATAAGGATTATGATTTAAATAACGAGCACTTAGGATTTATTAATTAATTACAGATAGCAAAAAGAGTTTTCACGATGTGTATAAAACACTCAAAGACATTCGAGAGAACAGAATAGATTTCACTATGTAAAGTTTAACTACCAGATGGCGTATTAAGATCACCCGCGAATCGCAATCATATTTGAATACACTACGAAATTCAACATATTGGTTAACTAATAATAATATTATAATAAATGCAATTAGTTATTGTAATAATTAATTATAATAATAAAATAAATTTATGATTATACTGATAATGTAAACTATAACAATAAAATATAACAAATCTAAAATTCATTATAAAAAATGTTTAATTAAAAAAGTTATAAACTATCTCGCAAACTCTAATTGTTATGTAAAAACGGATGTTATTTTTGAATTTAGATTAACATGAATATTTAGCATACATAATAATTACTTGTAAAGAATCTGAGTTTATGAAAAACAAATATAATGTTGAAATATAAATAAAAATTATTTTTAACATTAACAAAGAAATATTCGTCCTTCAACTTAATGACGGTCAGGCCATAAACATCACCGATAGCGACCCTTTTGCAGGCAATTTTTCCCAGTACAATTTCAGTGCTGTAACGCAGCAAATTTTTACTCAAATAGCACTGAGCTCTCAGTACTAATTCCCCAGTACAATTTCAGTCCATTCTTCCGGCAGGGGAACAATTAAAGATGGCATCGTTACCGGTGTATTAAAGATGTGCAGTGACCTAGTGCATTGCAGAGGATAAAATGCATAAGTGCTGTGTTATCTCTTCTTGCTATAAAAAGGAGGGAAAAAGAAAAGTGATCAAAAGTGAAAATCTCTAGGCTGTATAAATTGTGATAAGAGGGAAAAGCGAGGGAAAGTGTTCACACATACAAGCAGTGTCAATACAAGCGTGTTGTGTAACTCGTCTTACACAGTGCTCCCTACCACCAAGTAACGTGATTTACAGCCAAAATGACCCAAGATTCCGCTAAGAAACCTATAACTCTAATAATAAAGAGGGCACCACCGGCTCCAGTTAAGGATAAAGGAGAAATGATAAGAAGGAAGAGACGCAGGGATGGTACCACTCCTCCTCCGCCCTCACTTGATGGAAAGAGAAGACTCACCACCCAACAACTGACACGCGGACATAAGGTGCAAATCTTATCACCAAAGGAGATAAGAGCTTTGGGATTAGATATGAAGGGAAATAAGGCTTTTTAATAATTTATTAAAAACTGACCTTGTTAAAAAATTGACGCCGAAGCCAAACCTGGTTTTGAAAGAAAATAAAACAAAATTTACACATATTGTAAATAAACGAGACGACGGCCTCCCATCCAAAAATATTAATAATAATAATGATAAACAAACTGACAATAACCAAACAATTGTTAAGAAAGACGACTCGACTAATGAAAAAACGAAGCAAGAACAATCTGTCAACAACAATATAATTGACAATGATAAGGAAAATTCCATGGAACTATCCAACTTAGGAAAATTCGCAACGGAAAACAGATATGAAGTTCTCATTGCAACAGAAGAGAATAATGGCGACAACTCTACAATCAAGGAACCTGAGTTACAATTTGACGACATTAATGAACCAGAGACAACAATAGAAGGAGGTTTTAACGAAAATGATATTGACGAACCAAATACATATGAAGGTGATACAACGTATGACTCGGAAATGGACCAAGAAGACATCTTGCAGCAGAACTCCAAGCAGCGAACAAATAAGGAAAGTAAAAACTACCAACCTATGAGGATACGAACTAACGATGCGAATAGTAAGTTTAAAACAAAGTTACCACCGATTAAAAAGGAATTTCTCATGATTTTACTGAGACAGAAATTTTAAATGATATTAATGAACTAAATTTAAATAATACTGAAATTTTAAAGTTAAAAAAATTAACACAAAAATATTCTTTAATGCAAAAAGAGGCGGCGACGCATTTTTAATTTAATTAACAAATAAGAGTGAAATAAAGAATCTGATGAGGGTGTCTATGCTTAGAAATCAATTAGTGTCATGGAGTAAAATCCAAAGAAATGGACCGGTGCAGTGTTACAACTGCCAAAGGTTCGGTCACATTTCAAAATACTGTAATAGAGAAGTCAGATGTGTGAAATGTAGCGTTAAACATAATCCAGGTGAATGTAGTCTGTCCGGCGACAAAAACTCTCCAACAAAAAATGATGTATTTTGCGTGGGTTGCGAGCAGAGCGGGCATCCAGCTTCTTACAGGGGTTGTCCTAAATACAAAGAAAAACAGGATCACATAAAAAATAAAATTAAAACCGCGGAAGAGAAAAGACTAGATTGGATAAAAAGAACATCAATTTTTGTATCCCCGGATAAAACATACGCGAGGGCGGTTAGTCCAATTAGAGATCAAAAAACAATAACATCACGCGACATTGAACACAAAGAATCTGAAGAACTGCCCTCTCTGCCCGTGTCCCCACTGGAAAGAGTAGGGAGCATTCTTGATTCATTTAAAGAGAGTATACTAGAGGTAATGAAAGAACAATTAACAGAAATAATAAGCCAAGTGTTAGTCAATTCTAAACGAATCGACTCTATTGTGGATATACTAGAAAAGTCAACTGGCGGTAAATAGAATAAATAATAATAATTTCATTGATGGGGGTCCATCTAGCCGGGTTGTCGATGGTGACCTTTCTATACTGGCAATAAATCTGAACTCTAATTCACAACACAAGAAGGTACAACCTATTTCAAACTATCTCAAAATTAAATGTGGATGTGGCTCTAATAAGCGAAACAAAACTTAATGTAAATCATACTATAAAATTCCCACATTATAATACAGTAAGAAATGATCGATATCAAGCGCAAAGGGGCGGAGGAACCGCGATTTTTATTAAGGAAAAATTTAAATTCACAAAAATCAATTTAAAAACTCAATCAAACTTAAAAAATATTGAAGCTACTATAATTAAATTAAATTTAAAAAACAATAAGAAATTTTATATTATTAGTGCGTACGCAACAAATGCGTCGATGAAGGGCTTCGTAAATGATCTTTCACTAATATTCCACGAACTTAAGCTTGATAATTTAAATAACTACTACATTCTTGAAGGTGACCTCAACGCAAGACATAGTGACTGGGGGGATTCATTTGTAAATTATAGAGGACGAATTTTGAGCATTTGGTTCAAGGACAATGATCTGCAATCTAAAGCAAAACTTATGGGCCCTAATGAGTCAATCTTCCCTGGTAATGATTCATACATCGATCTAATTGTACTTGATGCGCGTATCCAAATCACAAATAAAATTAACAATAGAATAGAATTATAAAATGCCAAAAAATAAAAAGTGTCTTACTAACTAAAATAAATTGGTTGAAAAACAAACATCATGTTTCTCGAGCCGAAATTGATATATACAAATATCTTCTAAAAAAATTTAAAGCTAAAATACAAAAATTATTTAAGGAATCGGTCAATAACTATTGGACAACTAGAATAGAGAATATAAAGCCACATGATAATGAGAAAATTTTCGCAAAAATTAAACCTATTTTCAAACCGCATAAAATTACAGAAATGCCAAATTTGAGAATAGATCACGATCGTGACGCCCTCCTTCAAAAAGCTAACATAAGCAAACAAAATCAAACTATAATCAACGACAAAATAATTATTACCAAAAAAAGAAAAACTAAACTTACTAGGTGCCTATTTCGCATCGATAAATAATCAAGATAGAGTTACAAATAAACAAAATCTTAATAGAATTATAAATAACACGATTGAAAATTTTATAAACAATATTAAACCCCACCAAGCGGAACTCAACCCACTTATTAAGTTTTCAGAGCAGAATTTGGCCAGCAACCCCAAATTTGATCCAGATCCACATTTTTTTTGCACTTATATAAATTTAAAAAAATACTAATGAAATTTAAGAGTAAAAAGTCGACAGGATTAGATGAAATCCCAATGATTGCGATCAATAATCTACCCGACAGAGTCCTGTCACGCTATGTCATTTTTATAAATAATATGCTAAATATTAGTCACTTTCCTGAAAAATGGAAAGTGGCTAAAATAAAACCACTTGTAAAAAAAGATAAAGATCCTTGTTTACCTACTAGTTATAGGCCAATAAGTTTATTATCAAATCTGAGTAAAATTTTTGAAGTTATCATAAATCAAGCACTAAATAGATTTTGCTTTGATAAAAAAATAATTCCCGATGAGCAGTTTGGATTTAAAAGTAAAATCTCAACTGTTCACGCTGTTAGTAAATTTACTTCTGACGTGAATAGGTCGCTGTCGGGGGGGAGATTGGTTGCGGCTTGCCTGATCGACATGGAGAAGGCGTTTGACACAGTCTGGTTAGACGGTTTGTTTTTTAAACTGATAAGAAAGGGTTGTTCAACGCACTTGATAAGAATGTTATGGAATTCGCTCAAAGGAAAAAAATAGTTATTCAGGATGGGGATGATCGATCTGAATTAATTTGTAGCTTGAGGGATGGATTACAGCAGGGAACAGTAAATTTTCCCCTTCTGTTTAATATGTATATTGGAGAGTTGCTGCGTTTGTTCGGAATGAATCAAGGCAGGGGAATTTTCTCTATAGGATTCGCGGATGATATAATCTTGTATCTGAGTGAGAATCTTGTATACGGTGGTCTTGAAGCAAAATAAAGTTTTTCTACGTCGCCAAAAAAAATCATTTGTACAATCTTTTAGAGCGTCATCTCAAGATTCAAAATCAATAAATATTGAAATCCCAGCTGCTCGTCCTTGCGTTTTTTCAACCAATACTGTTTTCATTGAGGTGTACTTGCGTTTGCGAAGGCAAAATATTGGCCCCACTTTACTGTTTTTTTCGCAGTCATAATATTTAAAAGATTAAAAACTGTTTTTGCACCTTAAAGTATAATATTAAAACTACAAAAAGAAATAATTGTTCCAATATCAAAATCAAAATTCCATTCTATTTAGTTTTGATTCCAATATCAAAATCAAAATTCTTTTTTGTTTTAATTTTGATAAAATACTACTGCGCATGTATAAGTCTCATTGAACCTAAATTTTGTTGCAAATGTCAAATATATCAGAAGATAATATCGTTTTTACATAAGAAATCTAAAGTAGAATTCGAATCGACTTATGTTTCTATAAGAAAACCGAATTCCAGTATTACAGTATCAGAATCAAAATAGGAAGTAAATTTTGTTTCGTTACAGTATCAGAATCAAAATAGGAAGTGAATTTTGTTTCGTTACAGTATCAGAATCAAAATAGAAAGTAAATTTTGTTTCGTTACAGTATCAGAATCAAAATAGGAAGTAAATTTTGTTTCGTTACCGAATCAAAATCAAAATACATTAATAATTTCGTTTTGTTTTGGAATATCGTAACGAAATCAAAATTTGATTTCCGTGACGGTCCCTGATTTAAATCATCCTGCATACCTAGAGAAATTGAAAAGTGCTGTTACACAATTTTCTTCTCTGAATATTTGAATTACAGTTTTGTAAATATACATTAAATATGTATGTATATTGTGTATTATTGTACAAGTAGTTTTATCGTATTAAAAAGTATAAATTGTTTAATCATATAAATTTGTAACTATTTTATTAAAAAAATACCACTCTTATTTGCGACCAGTTGTTCTTTATTAATTTTTATGTGCACTCACCATTGATAATTTTTTTATTTTTATTTTTTTATATAACAAATTATTAAAAAATGTTCAAATTATAAAATCTAACTCGAATTAAATTGATATATAAATTTACTAAAACGGAAAGAAAATAATTTTAGAAATTAAAAAATTTTTTTTAATGAAAATCTTATTTTTTCGAAAAAACGCTAGGACGAGCAGCTGAGATTTCAATATTTATTGATTTTGAATCTTGAGATGACGCTTTAAGGGATTGTACAAATGATTTTTTTTGGCAACGTAAAAAAACTTTATTTTGCTTCAAGACCACCGTGCGTAACGGAGGCTCAAGTTAAACTACAGAAATTGTTTAAAAAGGTAGTGGATTATCTTGCGACTTGGCAACTGAAGTGCAACGTAGATAAATGTGAGACGATTCTATTTATGCCTAAAAAAAGAAAAGCAAGTGGGAAAAAATATGAAAATTTGGAGAAATTTTAGTATTTCTGTGGGTGAAGAAAACCAACAAATTATAAATCATAAAAATTTGAAGTTTGCCTACGACCCCCGGGTCGGTTGAAATTTTTTTTTCTGTTTCCTTTTATTAAATTTTGCATTTAATTTTTCAGTGATAAAAATAACATTGGCAAAAATATAGGCAAAGTATGGGAGAAAAAAAATCGATTTTTTCTTATTTTTTGTAATGACAAAATTAGCAATCTGAACTTTGGCAAAAACATGGGCAAAGTATAAAAGAAAAAAAATTTTTTTCTTATTTTTTGTAATGGAAAAATTAGCAATCTGAACTTTTGGCAAAAATATGGGAAAAGTATGAAAATAAAAAAATCGATTTTTTCTTATTTTTGGTATTGAAAAAATTAGCAAAATGAGCTTTGACAAAAACATGGTCAAAGTATGGGAATAAATAATTCAGGATCAATTTTTTTGGTCTGTCAAAATGAATTTCACATACATAAATATTTCATCACTGCAAAGGTTATGGCTTGAGATGACCTGGACCACTGAGATGGCTCAGTGGCGACCATAACAGACTTGTAAATTTAAAGTCTGCGTTCGACTCCCGGGTCGGTTAAAATTTTTTTTTGTTTCTTTTTATTAAATTTTGCATTTAATTTTTCAGTGATAAAAATAACCATTTATTACAAAATAATTTAAAGTTATTTTTGTTAATTAATGTCATTAGTTATTATTAAATTAATTTTAAATGATTCGTTAATGAAAAATTAATTATTAATTAATAATATTAGTTATTTCTATTATTTTCCCATCTTATTATGTGGAAAAATTAATTTCAATAGTTTACTTTTGAATAAATATTTTTTTAATGGTGCATCAACAGCTGTTTTAAAAATTAATAGAATTCATTTCAAACTTTAATATCATGCATTTGAAACAGGGGAAAACGATGTTTTTATGTTATTTAATCGTACGAACGTATCAGCTTTTAACAAAGTAATACAAAGAATTAGTATGGTCCGTGCCAATCTTTAGTATAAACCATATTAATAGTTGATACGTTAATACGAATAAATGATCATGTTTAAATGATCATGTTAAATTTTTAAACACAAAGTCTTTCCGTGCATAGTTTTGACTTTTCTTTATATCTTCCCCTGCAGAACGAATTTCGCGATTTCACGTACACTGTTGGAAAGATCAACTCAAATGCAATATTGTTGCTGAACATTGTAAAAAAGTTTGACCAAAAGATTAAGAGTTATAAGCAATTTAAAAAAAAATGTTGTCAGAGTTGATCATGGTCGCCAGAGTTGGTCCACTGTAGAAAATCAATGAAATATTTAGGTAAATGATTAAAAATGACCTTCAAATGATATAATGACACTTGGGAATAAAGGAACCATGAAATTAAAATAAAATCCCATATTATGCATTTTCATATAACAAATGTAGCCAGATTAGATTCTTACACTGACCCTCTCTTAATCGTCAACATCACGTACGACTTTATTACAGCATCGACGCATGGTATTGAGTACATTGAACTCTTTATAAACATTTAGATCAGAATAAAATCTTAAATGAAATACCTGAAGCATTTAAACCTAAATTTTAAAAGGGAAACATACTTTTCCTACTCTACTAAACCACATCATGTTGAACGTACAATTCTATTATAAATATATTTTTTTTAATGATAACTAACACTATTATAAATTTTACATCGTTCATTGTCATTCATATTATAACAATAGAATTGTATAAAAACCATATTGTTTGGTAAAATTTTGTATTAATTTCAAAATTTCTGAAGTAAGTTCGAAAATCAAAATTAAAATTATAAATGCGAGGCATTGCTAGATGTAAACATTTGTTTTACGTGACCTAAGAGATGCTTCCATTCGCTACACAAAAGACTTTTTTGTCTAAGAGGATACATTTTCAATGAATCCATTTAAGTCTAGGAAATTTTATTCGTAACTCTAAAATTATAACTCAATCAAGACGTAAAAATTGACCATTTTATTGCATTTTGGCACTATATAACCCCAGGACTCTCCACCCTGCTGGAAGTAAAGAGATACAAATAGATTAAAAAAAGGAGATAAAAAAAGATTAAAAGGTATAATAGTTTAGAGATGCAAAATGGATACTTAAAAGAGATACAAATTGTTTATCTCTTTCTATAACCTTATATTTATATCTCTTTTTATCCCTTCTAATCTTTTTATATACAGTTTCAGATATACAGTACCGTCCGAAATTGTCAGTCCACCCATTTTCAAAGGAATGACAAAATTTTTTTAACATAAAATTCATAAAAAGTAAAATTTTTTTTGGTTTATATTTTGAAAGACGATAAAATTTTGAAAAGAATAAGACCTTACAGAAGTCATTTGGCCAAAATTTGTAGAAGATATTCTTAAAAATCGTCATTTTCAATGTTTTACAAAAATTTGAATAACTTCTAAAATAATGAACGCTTTTTAATAATCTTAGGCTTATTTTAAAGACCATTTTCTACAGAATAAGAATTACTTATAGGCATTAACCTGTCATTTTTAACTTGGAATAAGCATGACGTCAAAGTTGGACAAAAAAATTCAAAAAATTTGAAATAATATTATTAAAAGAAAAATAATTTTTGAAATTCAAACATATATTTTTATTAAATTTTCTTGAAAAATCTACACCATATCATGTTTTATATATGTTCTAGAATATTTTTTAGTACAAAAAATTGATTTCAAATTTTTCCAATTTTTTTGTCCAATTTTGACGTCATGCTTATTCCAAGTTAAAAATGACAGGTTAATGCCTATAAGTAATTCTTATTCCGTAGAAAAAGACCTTTAAAATAAGCCTAAGATTATTAAAAAGCGTTCATTATTTTAGAAGTTATTTAAATTTTTGTAAAACATTGAAAATGACGATTTTTAGGAATATCTTCTACAAATTTTGGCCAAATGACTTCTGTAAGATCTTATTCTTTTCAAAATTTTATCGTCTTTCAAAATATAAACCAAAAAAAATTTTGGTTTTCATGAATTTTATGTTAAAAAATTTTTGTCATTGCTTTAAAAATGGGTGGACTGACAATTGCGGACGGTACTGTAGAAATATATAGAAAAAAATATATAGAAAGAGATAAAAAAATTGGGGATGCAAAGTGGTGAATTAAAGAAGATAGAACTTTTCTATCTATTTCCATTCATACATTTCTATCTTTCTCTATCCATTTTCACATCCTTTCTAATCCAAAGGAAAGTAAAAAGAAATATCCCTTATAGATGAAATCGATTAATTTCAATTAAAAACTTTCTCTATTGTTGTTAATTGAGTTTCTTAATCGTGTTGTTCTAATTCATTACGATTAACTATAAAAAATTTGCAGGTTAATCTTTAATATATTTTTCGAAAAGTTTCGGTGCTGTGTGAGTTTAAAACTAATTTTGGTTGTCTATTACTGATAAGCATTTATTGGTTAAATATATTTACAATAAACTACAAAAATATGAAAGTTAAACTCAAACAAAAACGTAAAATCGCACAGTGCATACACTGAAAAAATGTTAGGCCGTTGGCTGTACTGGTTCCGAAACAACCAGTTCCCCTTTCAACCAGCACGTCAGACGTCCTTTTTCAAGACAGTAGACATACTTCTTCAGCGCATGCGTTGTTCTGTGGTTTAGGGAAATAGGTATCAGCACGGCGGTTGAACTGAAAAAGTAAGTCTACTGTCAAGAAAAAGGACGTCTGACGTGCTGGTTAGAAGGAAAACACTTGTTCTGGCGTTTTAAGAGAACCAGTACAGCCAACGGCCTAAAACATTTTCAGTGTAAGGGTACGGTCCCATGATGAGCAGAAAACAGAATGCAAAGCAGAATTTCGTGAGTGCAAGAGAGATAGTCAGATATCACTATCCTTTCCACTCTCACGAAATTCTGTTTTCTGCTCAGCATGGGACTGCACCCTAACACACGCTTTCTGATCTACGGATCTACTGACCCGACGCCATGACACATAACAGCTGGGAAGATCGACGCATGCGCGTGTTGTATATTCTTGTCTATCCCGATCTCTTCTAAATGAAGTAAGGAGATAGAATATGGGATTGAAAGAAGATAAAAAGAATACCATTCGAAAAAGAAGAATGTTAAAAAGGAATAAAAAAGTTTATAGTTTTGCAGTCTCGCATTTCTATCTTTTTCTATCTTAATAATAAATAAGTGTTAATAAGATCCTACATAAAAAGCGATGGAAGGGTATAAATAGGATATCAATAGTTATTAAGAAAAGGTTATAAATGTGGACAAAGAAGATTATCAAGAACTTCTGTCATAAAAAGAAATAAAAGTTTATAGACCCGTTATTAAAAGGTATTGAGAATAGGTTATTAATAGGTATAAAGAATAGTGTCTATAAGGTCTAACATTGAAAGAGATACAAGGAAATAGACAGGATTTTAAAAGTAATAGAGAAAAGGTGATTGAAAGGGATAACAAAAAGTTGTAATAAGATTTTATATAAAAAGAGATAGAAGGGTTTAAAAAGGCTATTAAAAGTTAATAAAAAAAGGTGATTAAAAGGAAATAGCGAACAAGTTGATAAAGGTAGGAATAGAATAGAATAAAAAAAAATAAATAAATAAATAGAATAGGCATAAAGAATAAATAAATAAAATAATAATAATAATTAATAAATAAATAAATAGAATAGGCATAAAGAAGTATAGGTAAGAGATTAAAAGTTATACAATATTCATATCTCTTTCTATATTAGCAATAGAAAGGGATTAAAAGAGAAAAGGTTTTTATCTATTTAGTTCCAGCAGGGCAGGGTAGCGTCAGTCATTTCTTCACTTGCGCGATATTGTGGTCACTCTTCACGTCAGTCCGAAACTCTGCAGAATCTTTGACAAAATTATAAGTCTTGCAATTTCTAACAGTACAAGTAAATTCGTGTTCTTAAAGAATAAATTCTCTTGATCGCCTAAATTGTGAGCCTATTTTATAATAAAAGATATAAGTGTTTCCTTATTGTGACATTTTGTGAACAATATTTTGTACAAGTCGAAGCGACCCTTTGGTTTCACACTATTGATACCATAAGACTTGCAGTTTCTAACAGTACAAGTAAATTCGTGTTCTTAAGAATAAATTCTCTTGATCGCCTGAATTGTGAGCAAATATTCAAATTGTTGAAAACCGTCGTATTAGTGTAATTCTATAGTGAACTCTAAATTGACGGATTAGATTTCAAGAATTACGAACTAAAACAGTGAGTGTGAAACAACTGTTCTGTAAGGAGTTGTATGATCATAAACTGCGTCAAATCTGTATTTCGTTTCCGCCCTCATCAGAGGTAATTGTAAGTACATTTAAATTATAAATAACACACACAACTTTATCATTATCAAATTTTTTAACACTATAAATTGTATTTTCTCTCATTACTTTCATAAAATAAACTATAATAAAGGAAAAAGAATACATAAAATAATTGATTAGACTATTATTATTATTTCCCAAATCATAAAATTAAATCAAGTAGCTTAAACAATAATGAAGCAATATAATTATTTTTCTTTTAAATAAAAGACAATCCCCATAGGGTTGATAGATAACAACGATCTCACAATAAAATAAACAATCAGAAAATACCAATCTGATTGTAATCAGCCTACCTTGCCTCCCTATATATGTGTTTATTATATATATATATATTGTTTTATTTTAAAACAATTATTTAAATAATAATTTAACCTCGCCTTCTGCTCGGGATGTAACACATGTTAATAACATTTTTCTCAAAGAAAAGTAAATAAAGAAAAAATTGTTTAAAAAAAATTTTTTTTATTTAAAAATTAATTTTTTTTATGAAATTTATTTGTATTTTGAAGTACATACTTTTACCTAAAAAATGTGTGAATTGCATAAAAATCCATAAGCAATATATCGAGATATTTAAAATCTTATAAAATTAGGGGAGAGTGGGGCAAACCGGACCGGTGGGTAAACCGGACCCCCCTCAATATTTCCGAAATAGCGAAATTGGAAAAAGTGTTGTTTACAAATTTAAAACAACCATGTTTAGTATACCTTATTTTCTCAATCTGACAGTTTTAGCTTGCGTTTGTGCGACGAAGGGAGCAAAAGTTTTTTTTAGTTTTTTTCTACACTTTTACGAATTTTTTCTTAAGGAGGTTCTCCGGCTGCTACTCTTGAAAAAATCGATTTTCTTCTAATTTTATTTAAATTTTGAGGAAATGTTTCTTCGAGTGCGCTCTAAATGTGGTAGAAATTTCAGAACCCTTTACCATGTCAAAAAACGAGACATCGTAGTTGGCATTTTTCATATTTTCAAAATAATCGCATGTAGAAGCTGAAGTATAAACTTGAATATTTCAAAATTTAGCATCGCAAAGGGTTCTGAAATTTCTACCACATTTAGAGCGCACTCGAAGAAACATTTCCTCAAAATTTAAATAAAATTGGAAGAAAATCGATTTTTTCAAGAGTAGCAGCCGGAGAACCTCCTTAAAGAAATTCTGAGTAAATCGTGATTTGTTTCTAAATATTAGGTCTTAGGTTTTGAAGGTACACACCTCAGGAATATTTACCACCAAAAACTTTGATGAATTTGCAAAGCGTTTCTTTTTGACAAACATTTAATCTCAAAATGGGCCTGTGGGGCAAACTGGACCGTTTTCGGTGGGGCAAACCGGCCATAGGATATTTCCATTGAATTAAAGTTTCATAAAAATTATTTTTAAATAAAATGTTTCTTTCATTAAAATATTTACTTACAATGAAAAATAATTGTCTTCTAATGAGAATTGAACCCTTTAATATGGTTTCTCTAATAATGACAAACATTTTAATTTTTTTATTAAAAAAATATTTATTTAATTAAAATTCAATCCCGTATTATTATTTTCATTACTACAACCATTGTTTACATGATTGTTTATGTTTTTTATTATTGTAGATTATGTAAATGCAATATTATAAATAAAAGACCAAACGGTCCGGTTTGTCCATGGGGGGGTACGGTTTACCACACGAGGTGGGGCAAACCGGACCGTTTGCAAAATTTTTTTAAGTTAGCACAGCAACTAAACAATAAAAGTTAAAATATAGGTGTCTCTAGGAAAAAGTTGCGCAATTAAATGGTCTTTGAAACAAGCCATCAAAAAATGAAATCGGTTGATTCGTTTAGTCACAAGAGTCAAAAAACCGTTAGGGGGTCCGGTTTGCCCCACTCTCCCCTAATATTAAAATTTAAAATGGCGTATCTTCAACAATTTCGAATTTTTCTTGAAAAAATTTGGGGAAAAGAAGTCAAGTATATAGAACTATAATCCCACGAAATTTTGCGCAAATTGGCATCCCCTTTGCAAATTGTGATATTTCTGACGTGAAATGCCACAAATATATGATTAAGGGGACATTCCAGTTTAAAACAGACAAAAAAAGGCTTTTTTAGTATATATTATTAAAATAACTATGACATTTATTTAAAAAATTTATTTTTCATGTAATAAATAATTTATTTAAGAATCTAATTCTTTAGGTGTGGAACCTCAAAAAAGTGGAATTTTCTTCCCCCCTCTTTTTTTAGAGTACTTTTTCCCAAAAATAATCAAAAAAGGTGTTTTTATTCAGAATTTTCTCTTATAAAAAAAGGGGAGTTGGAAATTTTCCAGTTTTTGAGGTTCCACTTATAGGCATGATGACGCTGAATCAAAAGCCGTTTGATTTTTTAAAATCGCTTTAGAAGAACGCGAGATATCACTCTTACCAGATCAAAAAAAGACATTTTGAGAAAAACGCATTTAAAGTTTTTGTTCACAAGTTTCGAAATTTAAAAAAAAAATCATCGGATTTGCTTGAAAATCGTTACACGGAGGTTTTTAAGGTCGCTAATTACGAATATGGAATCAGATTCTTAAAATTCAAAATGGCATTCCTTAAAAAAAACTTGTATTTTGCTTCCTCATAAAGGAAGCTTTGTATTAGCAAAATTTTGGATTGTCATTTTTTGACATATTTATAAATTTTTTTTTATTATGCCTAATACTTTAGTACTCTATATATGCACAGGAACTCCCCGTATAAATGTTCTAAATAAATAAAAAAAATGTCGACGTATTTTGACCTCCGAAGTCCAAAAAACAGATTTTAAAAATTTGTCCCGATGTGTGTTCTACTAACATTACATTTGCCTCAATATCTCAGAACGAGAAAGAGATAAAGGCCTCAATGTTTTTTTAAATTGTAGGTCTCCCTGAGGGACATAAAATGAGAGTATTTTCAGCCCGATTCATGAAGTTTAACTATTTTTTTTTTTGCATTTTTCATTTAGTAAAAAACGTTTTTTGGACATAACTTAAAAAAATGTTCGGACACTTATAAATCTTTTTCTTTAGTTTTGTAGAGTTTTTTCACACGCATCTTTTGAGCTCTAATTGAACATTTTTTGTCCATATTAACCGGAGATATTAAACTTTTAAAAATCAAAAATTTTGGAAAATAAGACTTTTTTTAAAAATTTTGTTAAAAAATGTAGAAGTTTTGTTTTGTTTTGTATTTAGTTTTGTAGAGTTTTTTCAGACGCATCTTTTGAGCCCCAATTGAACATTTTTCGTCCATATTAACCGGAGATATTAAACTTTTAAAAATCTAAAATTTTGAAAAATAAGACTTTTATAAAAAATTTTTTAAATTATGTAAAAGTAACTTCAAAAAATTATTACCAACTTGAAAAGTTTTAAGAAATGCTTCGATTGACCTATTTTTGAACCTGATTCGGGCAGAAATTATGAAATTATTGGTATTTGAAAAATCAAAAATTGTGGAAAATATCATTTTTTCAAAATTCTTGTTTATTAATTTATGTGTAATTATTAAACTATTATTACCATCTTATAGAATATATAAAAACACATTTTTTAGACCAAGATTTAATGATTTTTAACCCTTTTATAAAAAGTAATTTATATTTAAATTATTATTATTTCTATGAGGAAGCAATGTGTTCATGAAATGAACACCAAAATTATAAAAATGTACAACTTGGCAGCGGTTCTAGCTTTATTTTGTTATTATTGAGTTTTTTTGACCATTTAAGATCCTGTAACGCCAAAATTTGACTTTGTATCAAAAAATGTTCTAGAGAAAAGTTGTTTGCTTTTTTTATCTAAAATAATATGCAGTTGAAAATTTTGAATTTCTGAAAATTTGGTAGTTTATGTAGTTTTTGACGAAAATGGTGGACTAACGAACTTAGCCTTTATTTTTACGTTAACTTTAAGTGTGCAAAATTGGAAAATAATTTATTAAGTTTTTTAACAGTTAATGTGGGAAAAAAATTTGCGTCTACAGACAGACTGACAACACACAGACACACAGACAGACGCACTCCCAGGATCATGTTTTTCGAACTAAGGGCACCTCAAAACGTAAAGATTTCATAAAATTAGCAAAAGTCAAAATTTAACTAAAACTAATACCTTCTTATGTTATAAGAATGTAAACACCATTACTATACAAATGTTCAATTTTCAACATATTGGATAAATTTCTAATATTCTTCGGCTTACAATAAATAATTATTAGAAGATATTCACGTTAAATAGTCTTCATCGATTCATGTCTCTAATAGTCCGGAACAGTAAATTATAAAATTAAAGTTCCGCACTAAGAGAGAAATGGACTACAGTAGTAAAAGAATTATATAATTCTCAAAAAATAAACAATTTTGAGTGAAATTCACGTTTAATATTCTTCCGCAGTTCTTCTCTCTCCTAGTCTGGAACTGTAAATTATGAAATTAAAGTTCCGGACTAGGAGAGAAATGAAACACAGAAGACCATTAAACCTGGTAATGACTCGGAATTATTTGCTGAACATTTTAGAAAAAGAATTTTATAATTCTTACAAAAAGAAAAAAAATTAAGAACATTTAATTACACAGAAATAGAATAGAAACTGTACAAATTCTTCCAATATTATAAAAATTAAATGTTTGTCAATTACTGAACTTTTTTAACTATAAACAGTATTTTCTATTGTAAAATGTAAAGAATACAATTGTTAATGAAATTCACGTTTAATATTCTTCATCAATTCATGTCTCTCCTAGTCCGGAACTGTAAATTATGAAATTAAAGGTCTGGACTACGAGAGAAATGGAACACAGAAGACCATTAAACCTGGTTATGACTTGGAAATATTTGCTGAACATTTTAGAAAAAGAATTTTATAATTCTCACAAAAAGAAAAAAATTTAACAACTTTTAATTATACAGAAATAAAATAAAAAATGTACAAATTCTTACAATATTCTCAAAATTAAATGTTTGTCAATTACTGAACTTTTTTAACTATAAACAGTATTTTCTATTGTAAAATGTAAAGAATACAATTGTTAATGAAATTCACGTTTAATATTCTTCATCAATTCATGTCTCTCCTAGTCCGGAACTGTAAATTATGAAATTAAAGGTCTGGACTACGAGAGAAATGGAACACAGAAGACCATTAAACCTGGTTATGACTTGGAAATATTTGCTGAACATTTTAGAAAAAGAATTTTATAATTCTCACAAAAAGAAAAAAAATTAAGAACATTTAATTACACAGAAATAGAATAGAAACTGTACAAATTCTTCCAATATTATAAAAATTAAATGTTTGTCAATTACTGAACTTTTTTAACTATAAACAGTATTTTCTATTGTAAAATGTAAAGAATACAATTGTTAATGAAATTCACGTTTAATATTCTTCATCAATTCATGTCTCTCCTAGTCCGGAACTGTAAATTATGAAATTAAAGGTCTGGACTACGAGAGAAATGGAACACAGAAGACCATTAAACCTGGTTATGACTTGGAAATATTTGCTGAACATTTTAGAAAAAGAATTTTATAATTCTCACAAAAAGAAAAAAATTTAACAACTTTTAATTATACAGAAATAAAATAAAAAATGTACAAATTCTTACAATATTCTCAAAATTAAATGTTTGTCAATTACTGAACTTTTTTAACTATAAACAGTATTTTCTATTGTAAAATGTAAAGAATACAATTCTTAATGAAATTCACGTTTAATATTCTTCAGCAATTCATGTCTCTCTTAGTCCGGAACAGTAAATTATGAAATTAAAGTTCCGGACTACGAGAGAAATGGAACACAGAAGACCATTAAACCTGGTTATGACTTGGAAATATTTGCTGAACATTTTAGAAAAAGAATTTTATAATTCTTACAAAAAGAAAAAAATTTAACAACTTTTAATTATACAGAAATAGAAATGTACAATGTTAGCAATTCAAAATTATATTTAATTTCTACTTAATGAAATGCGCATGTGACGAAAGCTTAAGTAGGAAAAAGAAGGGATATGCGTGAAAATTCAAGCTGAGTGAAATTGAAAAGCAGAAAGGTTTTGGGACTTGGACTCGTATGAGTGAAAAGGCTTGTATAAGCGTACGAAACTTTAGAATTACTATATTGTCTTGTTCTTTTATTTTACTATTAATAAACTGTTTAGTTTAAAATAAAAGTAAAAGTGTTTTGTTATTATTTTTAAACTAATATCTAATAAATCAGAAGTGGGATATTATACTCTTGTGTGAAGTGATAGTGCTAGAAATGGTTTTCACAAAATGGCAGACAACGAGTCAACAAATGAATATAAGAATCATATAATTAATAATTAATTAATATAATTAATTTTTTATATCTTATAAATATAAGAATCCGTTTCTAGGCTTTACAACAGAGCTCCAACTAATGGAAGTATCTCAATTAACAATGGGAGATAAAGAGACTATCAACCAACTTTCCACCGAAGTGGAAAGACAAAAGTTTAGGAGAAGTGAAGAAAAAAGACATTACGAAAAGGAAATAGGACATATGAGAGCACAAATTCAACATCTAGAACTAATTAATCAACAGAAGGCTGGAACGAGTCAAGATGGCAGATCTGACGCTAGAATTCAAGCTTCCATAGCAACAGCACTTTGCTCGATTGGGGATGTACTCCATAAATTGCACGAGATTAATACACTTGAAAAATCTGTAGGGAATTTCATGGTACCGAGGGCCCCGAGAAGGCGCAAGCATGGCTGACTGAACTAGAAACTTCTAAATCAATTTAATGACTGGAGCGACGCCATAGCTTTAAGCATTGCAAAATCTCAGATGAAATCGGCAGCACAAAAATGGCTCTTATTGAAATCTTCAACTCTGAACGATTATTATATTTTTAGAACGTCATTTAAATCGACGTTTTTGTATAGTAGAAGCCCTGTCGAAAAAGGACAGGGCAACTCAAAGGAAGAAGGAACGTCAGGAGAGGGAAACGAGGTATCAAAATCTAACTGGATGAACAAGGTAAGGAAATGCTATCGTTGTGGTTCAACGAAACATTTAGCTAATGTATGTACTGGTCCGCGTAAAGAGATAACTTGCTTTGTTTGTAAACAACCGGGGCACATTGCCTCGCGTTGCGATAAAGTAAATATTAAAAGAGAAAAAAATGAATCTAAAGAGGAAATAAATTTGGTATATAGTACAAATTCCAATAATACTAATTTTGATAATTTTGTGAGGGAAATTACAATAAATGATACGAAAATAACTGTTCTTATTGATATGGGGGCTACGGTTTGTACTATAAAAGGGTCTGTGGTTCTTAACGAAAATCTTCAAGTGACAAGAGAAAAGTCAAAATTGGGAGGGTTCGGTAACAGTGAAGTTTGGTCACCGGGGACAGTCACTGAAACAGTAATTCTCGACGGTTTAAATCCTAAAGTAATTACTTTTAAGGTTGTTCCGGATACCGCACAGCTCTATGATGGCATTTTAGGTCGATCATACACAGAGGCCTTGGACATTGCATATGAACGCGTAGGGCATAACTTGCATTTTAAAAATGTTGATCCTAGTATTTTTGAAAAAGAGAACGAGTCGAAAAATAAAATTTATTCAAAAGAAAACGTTGATATTAATGCGGGTAGTATAAATTTTATAAATGTGTTGTCAAACGATAAAGAATATATATTACCAGTAACAAATTTTAGCGGAAATAAAGTTCACATTAAAGCTGGACAAAAGATTGGGGGGAGGTTATACATGGTTGAGGAAAAATTCCGAGAACCAGCGAAACGCGTTAAAAATATTCATCTATCAGAAATCAAAACTGATCCAGATATCACCTCAGATCAAAAACAACAATTAATTAACATATTAAATAAATACAAAGATTGTATAGCAGATAACATTTTTGAACTAGGGTGTACTGACATTATGAAAATGAACATAGAATTAAAAGAAGGTGGTGAACCGTTTCAAATTAAACCCTATCGATTAAACCCGGAAGATACAAAAGACTTAGATAAAATTGTAACTGAATGGAAAGAGGCGGGAATTGCTACCGAAACTAAAGCCGAATTTGCGAGCCCAGTATTCCTGAAGAGGAAGAAAGACGGAACTCCGCGTCCCATTCCTGATTACCGTAGATTGAATAAAATTACTAAAGAATTCAATTTTCCAATACCAAATTTTGAAAATTTATTAGAAACATTATCAGATGTAAAATTCTTTGTAATTTTAGATTTGGCATCTGGGTATTTGCACATACCGCTAGAGGAAAACGCAAAAGAAAAAACTGCGTTTATCACTGAAACCCAAACAGGTCAATTTGAAAGAGCCATATTTTGCTTAAAGAATGCACCAATGTACTTCGCAAAACTAATAGATAAAGTTTTAGGGATCGCTCGAAAGAAAGGAATAGCATTTACATTTTTTGACGATACTTGTATATACGCGAAAACATGGGACGAACTAATGATTAATTTAGAATTTTGTGCTAATTTACTAAAAGAGGCTAAACTTACATTAAATTTAAAAAAGTGTCAATTCGGTATGAGAAAAGTAGAATATTTAGGATACGTTTTAGGAGAGGGGGTAATTCAACCGGGAGAGAGGAAAATACTCGCTATTGAAAAATATCCAACCCCGAATAATAAACACGAGATCAGACGTTTCATGGGATTGGCTAGTTTTTTTCGAAGGTTTGTGCCTAATTTTGCGAAAATTGCAAGTCCGATAACTGACTTATTAAAAAATGAATTACCTTATGTTTGGACAGAAACTCAAAAATTAGCATTTAAAAATTTGAAAGATAAATTAACAGGAAAACCAGTATTAAAATTGTACAATCCCAAGGCCGAATTGACTGAGTTACACACAGACGCGTCGAGTGTAGGTTTAGGGGCAATACTTTTGCAGGCAGAGAAAAAGGGAGATAATAAAAGCATGGTTTACGCGATATGTAGAAAAACTACTGCGGAAGAAGCAAGATATCATTCAAGTAGGCTCGAACTGTTAGCAATAAAATGGGCTTTAGAAAGACTTAGATCACTTCCAATACCGATCACATTTAATATAATAACAGATTGTCAATGCCTGGTTAACTTAAATGCTTGGAAAACTAAAAATCCGCAAATGGCTCGTTGGATTAGCGAAATTGCTAAATTTAAATTCGAAGTGAAACATATGGGGGGAGATAAAATGACTCATATAGATGCACTTTCGCGCGCGCCCGTTAAGGAAAATACAGACGAATCAAAACCGATAGATCAAATACGATTCATTGAAATTCGTGAAGATGAAATTTTACTTTTTCAAAGAAATGATCCAGAAATAAAAATTATTATTGATAGTTTGAAAAAAAGGGGAAAAAGAAAGAAATAGAGAAGAAGAACAACTATGTCATGACTTTGAATTAAAAGAGGAATTTTTGTTTAAAAAAATGAAACTGAATGATGAAGTTAAGGAATTGTATTATGTACCTAAAGCTATGCATAAATCTATTGCGATAAGGTATCACGATTTACACATCCATTTTGGGCTAGAAAAAACCTTTAATCGAATCAAAGAATTTTATTATTTTCCGAAAATGCGTCGATATCTAAAAACTCATATTAAAAATTGTCTAGAATGCATCTTAGCGAAAAAAAATCTGGTCGAAAAGAAGGGGAACTCCATCCTATACCACCGGGTAGACGCCCATTTGAGAATATACATTGTGATCATTTGAGACCTTTTCCAACTTCAACTAAGAAAAACAAATATGTTTTAGGAATAATCGATAATTTAACTAAATTTGCTTGGCTTGCACCAGTGTCAAATGTCGATGCGAGAAGCACTGTAAATAAAATAGAAAAATTTGTTAATCTTTTTGGTGCACCGAGGAGAATTATTAGCGATAGGGGAACTTGCTTCACTTTGAAGTTTTTCTAAAAGTTTTGTCTCGAATATAGTATTTTACACACTTTGACTTCAAGTCGGCATCCCCAAGCTAATGGGTTAATTGAACGCTTGAATAGAACTGTGTTGCCAATTATGAAAATAGCCGCGGAAAATGAAAATGATAATCGTTGGGATAAAAATCTTGATAAAATTACTCGAGATTTAAATTCATCGGTGAGCAAATCTACAGGAAAAACTCCGTATGAAGCTTTAATGGGTTATAATCCGAGATTCAAAGAGGGAGAATTAAGAAAATTGATGGCACAGAATGAATCGTATGTTTTGCCTGAAATTGTTCAAAAAGAAATTCGAGAAAATATTATACTGGAACAAAATAAATACAAAAATAGATATGATCAAAACAAAAATGTAAAATTAAAAATTGGAGACATTGTGTACATGAAAAGAAATCCGATAAGTACTGGAAGTTCTACAAAGCTTCAAATGGCCTATGGTGGTCCTTTATTAATTGTTAATAAAATTTCAGATGACACTTATCGAGTAAAAAAAATAAACAATTACAAAGACTGTGGTTTTGAAACGACCGCTCATATAAGCTAGTTGAAGATTTAGAAAGGGGAGTGTCAAAGCGATAATGATGAAAGAGATGAATGTGATAAAAGAGGAATACGAGAAAGAAAATATTGTAACTCCAAATAAATATAAAACGGTGTGTGGCGAAAAAGAAATCGATGTGAACGATATTGTACGGCTAAGTATGAGAATGAGGCGAAAGACAAACTTTTATCAGGCTTAAATAAAGAAAATTAAGTAGATTAAAAAGTATAAAATTTAAATAAGCAGTTTGAGGACAAACTTGAATAAGGATGGCCGATTTGTTAGCAATTCAAAATTATATTTAATTTCTACTTAATGAAATGCGCATGTGACGAAAGCTTAAGTAGGAAAAAGAAGGGATATGCGTGAAAATTCAAGCTGAGTGAAATTGAAAAGCAGAAAGGTTTTGGGAGTTGAACACGTATGAGTGAAAAGGCTTGTATAAGCGTACGAAACTTTAGAATTACTATTTTCTCTTGTTCTTTTATTTTACTATTAATAAACTGTTTAGTTTAAAATAAAAGTGAAAGTGTTTTGCTATTATTTTTAAACTAATATCTAATAACAAATTCTACCAATACTCTCAAAATTAAATGTTTGTTAATTACTGAACTTTTTTAAATATAAAAAGTATTTTCTATTGTAAAATGTGAAGCATACAATTCTGAGTGAAATTCACGTTTAATAGTATTCAGCAGTTCTTCTCTCTCCTAGTCCGGAACTGTGAATTATGAAATTAAAGTTCCGGACTAGGACAGAAATTGAACACAGATGGCCATTAAACCTGGTAATGACTCAGAATATATGAATTACAACATTTTTCAGTTTCTAATCATTTTTAGAGTAAATGAATATTCTATAAGTTGAGTCCACAATAAAATAAATCGTTTCGATTTTAAAAACAATTTAAGGTTGAGTCCACAATAAGATAAATCCTTTCCCTGTTTAAAATTCCGAAGTCGTAAACTACGTTGTACATAACGCCGTAAACGACATCATATCAACATTAGATCATGTGGTATACGACGTCGGAAACGAAAGCAGAAATTGTTATAGTGAATGACGTAGTTTACGACTTCGTAAACTAAACGGAACAAGTGTGACAAAAATCATCGTAAAGAAATTGGCTGCCTTTATTCTCGTGTTACTTACGATATTTTTTATTCCTAATGCACAAAAGCGTCGATTTCAGATAGCAGACGACAGGGAGTGTGGATAAAAAAGATTATTTTAATACAGGGTTGCCACAGGTCAGGGAATTAAGGGAAAAGTCAGGGAAAGTAAAATTGGTCAGGGAATAGTCAGGGATTTTTAGTAAAAGTACTGGAAAAAATTGAATTTTTATGTTTTTCTGTTTGACTCGTAAACTATGAAATTACCACGAATTTTAATACAAAACCTCCAATCTTTTCTATTTTAGACTGATAGAGAAAATGTTTTAAAAGGCTAGCGATTCAGTTGTAGCGATTTATCAACGACCTTTCGGGAGTGGGATTTTACAAAAAACTGTTACAACACGGAGAAAAAAATCAGGGCTTTTTAGCATGGAGTGGTCTAAACCATTAGCGCATGGGCGCTTCCTTATGGCGAAAGAACGAATTTATACGATTGCAGCAAGAGCTCGCCCTATTTTAGTAGGGAGCCTTGCTGCAATCGTACGAGTTCGTTCTTTCGCCGCAAGGAAGCGCCCATGCGCTAAAGGTATAGAACACTCCATGCTAAAAAGCCCTGATTTTTTTCTCCGTCAAGGGAACAGGAAACGCGGTAATTTAGGCGAAACCTATAAAAAGCTTTGGCGCTAAATAAATAACAATTTAAAATAAAATGTCTAAAAGTGTCTTTAGTTGATTCTCCAACACAGACAATATTTTTTTTTAAACAACTTAATTTTACAAGAACTATCATAAAATTATGACTTATAAATTAATTAAGGAATCATTTTTAAAATGTTCATAAATACTAGATTAATAAAAGAATTTTAGTTAAAAATAGGGGAGACTAGGTGCAGTTGTTACAATTTTGATAAAAACAAGCGTGGAAAACGAACTTTGGGCAAAAGATAGCGAAAGATGGCAAAACATGGGCACAGATTTCGGCCAAAGTTTATAAGCTTTCAGCCATACTTCAAGTATGGTCAAAATCTAGCGAACCATTGCTAATGAGCGTTTCCCATACTTATAAACTTTGGTAAAAATATGGGCAAAGTATGGGAGAATGAAATCGATTTTTTCTTATTCTTGGTAATAGAAAAATTACACAGGCACACAAAGTAAAAAAAAGTGTCGGGGTTGGGAGATTAAAGTACCCTATCCCCTTGTATTTTGGGCCGCTAAACACGAATTCAGTGTCCGTTCTGGTCGAGCACGTGTACGTCTTTTTACTAGCCTAAAAAAATATGTCAAATTTTTTTGGGTATACAAATTTTTTTAAAAATTAATGGATTTTGATAAAACTTGGTATCTAGGGTTTTTGAGGTCCCTGATTACGAATCTAAAGTTATATTTTTAAAAATTCAAAATGGCGAATCCAAAATGGTGGACAAAATTTTAAAAATTGATGAATTTTGATGAAACTTGGTATTTAGGGGTTTTTGAAGTCGCTGATTACGAATATGAAGTCAGATTTTTCAAAATTCAAAATGGCGGATTTAAAATGTCGGGCAAAAAAAATTAAAAATTGATGGATTTTTATGTAATATTGTATTTATGTGTATTTAGAGACGCGGATTACGAATCTGCAGTCAGATTTTTAAAATTTTAAATGACGGATCCAACATAGCGTCCGAGAATACAAATACTTTTTGTTATTTTATAAAACTTGGTATCCCAAACACGATTTAGATGTTTTAATACTTACTTTTTGTGAATTTGTGACTGCCAGTTGAATCTTAAAAACCCTTTTTTAGATTAGTTATCAGCAACCCGAAAAGCTACCAGACACCAAGATTCATAAAAATGCAACAGATCTTCAAAATCTTGTCATCCAATTTGATTTTCGAAAATCTAAATTCATATTGATTTTACTTTTTACATTCTCATCAAAAATAAGAAAGTCTTGGATTTTTACGATTTTGAGCAATGTCTAATTTTGGTAAATCTTTACGTTTCATGACCCCCTGATTCCAAAAAAATGGTTTTTAGAGAAGTGTCTGTCTGTCTGTCTGTCTGTAGAAAATTTTGTCGTCACGATAACTCGAGTAAATTTTTATGAATCGATTTGCAATTTGGGGGACTTTTTTAGTCCATTAAAATGAAGCCTGAGTTCGTTGGACAGCTCATTTCGTCAAAAAATAACAAAAATACACAATTTTTTATTTCTAGCAATTTTCAAAAAAATATTTTTTTTTATTTTTTTCCTTTAATTTTGAGCAAAAACAAACAATTTTGTCATTACCAAAAATAAGAAATAATCCATTTTTTTCTTCCATACTTTGCCCATATTTTTGCCAAAATTCAGATTGCTAATTTTTTCATTACCAAAAAAAAGAAAAAATCGATTTTTTTATTCCCATAATTTGCCCATATTTTTGCCATAGTTCATTTTGCTTATGTTTTCATTACCAAAAGTTTTCAAAAATCGATTTTTTCCAATATACATTGCCCATGTTTTTACCAAAGTTCAAATCGATATTTTTTTTATAACCCAAAATTGGACAAGATCGATTTTGTTCCACCCATACTTTGCCCATGTTTTTCATAAAGTTTAGATTGATAATTTTTTCTTTACCAAAAATAAGAAAAAATCGTTTTTCTCCTTCCGAACTTTGCCCATGTTTTTGCCAAAGCTCATTTTGCTAATTTTTTCATTACCGAAAATAGGAAAAAATCAATTTTTTTTATTCCCATACTTTGCACATATTTTTGCTAAAGTTCAGATTGATAATTTTTTTCATTACCAAAAGTTTGGAAAAAATCGATTTTTTTCCACTTATACTTTGCGCATGTTTTTGCCAAAGTTCAGATTAATAATTTTTTCTTTTACAAAAATTGGAAAAAATCGATTTTTTTCCACCCGTACTTTGCTTATGTTTTTGCCAAAGTTCAGATTGCTAATTTTGTCATTACCAAAAATGAGAAAAAAAATTTTTTATTCCCATACTTTGTCCATGTTTTTTTTAAAGTTCAGTTTGCTAATTTTTTCATTACCAAAAATAAGAAAAAATCAATTTTTTTTATTATACTTTGCACATATTTTTGCTAAAGTTCAGATTGATAATTTTTTCATTACCAAAAGTTTGGAAAAAATCGATTTTTTTCCACTTATACTTTGCGCATGTTTTTGCCAAAGTTCAGATTGATAATTTTTTCTTTTACAAAAATTGGAAAAAATCGATTTTTTTCCACCCGTACTTTGCTTATGTTTTCGCCAAAGTTCAGATTGCAAATTTTGTCATTACCAAAAATGAGAAAAAAAAATTTTTTATTTCCATACTTTGTCCATGTTTTTTTCAAAGTTCAGTTTGCTAATTTTTTCATTACCAAAAATAAGAAAAAATCCATTTTTTATTCCCATACTTTGCCCATATTTTTGCCAAAGTTCAGATTGCTAATTTTTTCGTTACCAAAAATAAAAAAAATCCATTTTTTTTTCTTCCATACATTGCCCATATTATTCCAAAGTTCAGATTGCTAATTTTTTTATTACCAAAAATAGAAAAAAATAAATTTTTTTTCCCATAACTTGCCATACTTTTGCCAAAGTTCAGATTGCTAATTTTTTCATTAACAAAAATAAGAAAAAATCTTCATTTTTTCTCTCATACTTTGCCTATATTTTTGCCAAAGTTCAGATTGCTAATTTTTTCATTATCAAAAATAAGAAAAAATCTATATTTTGCTCCCATACTTTGTGTTAGAACCAGAATTTATTTATTTATAAAATTGAGCTTTTGAGATGGCTCATAATTCTAATTTGGGAAGGCACCAAGCTGCCAAGGTCTGAAGGACCTTGTTTAATTTTGCGGGATCGTTATTCCTGTTTTAAAAGTAGGAATCCGCCAATCCACGAAACACTAAAATATAAGTCGAACTCAATAAAAGAAAGGAAAAAGAGAAAACAGGGCAGATAAAAACACTATTTTACTCTTCAATACAATTTATTTAAATTTAGAAAATTTAAAAAGAAAGAATTTACAGATTGCAGTCAATAACTATTTTAATTAACACATGTCAAATGGAAGAAAAGTTTAGAGGAACGATACATTGTCTTTTGTGAAACTTGCCCTAAATAGTCCTTAAATTCTACCGTTGGCTGGTTAGTATTATCCTAGTCCAACGGGCGGAACTGAGGCACAATTGTCTTTAAATTTTAAGCACGCACAAGACGCACTTTTCCGGAACCGTTAAGCGTGGAACGGACGCAGGCACTACGCGCACACTGGCCGGTCAAACAAGACAAGGATTTCAAGAATTTATTCTAAATTCATGAAATACTCATCCGGCCTGATTTCCGGTGGACTTCGTCGACTTAAAGCTTTTAAATTTATTTTTACGTCCGCCCAACTTGTTCGCACAATCCAGTTGTGGGACATAAGTTGGGTTTCGACTCGCGGACGGGCTTAGCCGATTTTCCGACCGATTTCAAGAGTTGAAGTTTCTTCGCGGACCGGATCAAGACTGCGATTGTTCCTAGGACGCGAGACGCCTCTACGGGAACATTATGGATGTTAAGTAGGAAATTTTGCGGACTCAGGATTTTTTAGGTACAAGCGGGGTCTCTAACTCTGGGCCTGTTGCTACGATAGTTTTGCTGAGTTTGCGTGAGAACGAAAATTTTCTCAGCGAGCTCAGGTAGCTTTTCGGGTTAAGACAGGAAATTGCAACAGAATAAATTTTGCTTATTAAGAGTATTTCAAACTCTTTATAGCATTGCTAAATGTAAAAATATGGAGCGATGTTTAATTTTCAACAAAAAGAAATTCATCATCACTCTTTAGAAAATTTCCATCGAAATACATCTCTTTTCCAATATTAGGAATTAGTCTTTCCCAGTTTTGTTAAAAGCATGTGCTTCTATTTTTCTTGTACTTGTTTTTAAACATTTTATGCGTAGCTTGAAGATTCCAGAAAAGAATAGGAAGGGAAATAGGTACAGAAAGAAACGAAAGGTGAGAAGAGCTGGATTCTCACGTAGAGACATATCGCGGCATATGTGTATGTATCATTAGTTATTTTTTTATATATTATAGTATTGCGCAAAGCCCATCCTATTATATTTCATAGTGCGAAGTCCACTTACGCGCGTATGTGCCTATGACCAAGTACTTGCATACGAAAGCTCCGAAAGTGCGCAAAATAGATATTTGAATGTTATACACTTTTACAGCCACGAGCTTGGAATTAGAATTTTTATGTTATAATTATTTCGAGTTTTATTTACAGATGTGACATAATATTGAATAAGTCACAATGAACTGTAAAATATAAATTAATATTTATTTTCCTAAAAATCATTATAACGAAAATAATGAAATTAATTTTGATTATAAAGTATCATTTAATACAAAGAGTAATAATTTTTCTGTATCCCTTTGCCGAAAGTACTGTCTTCCCGGTCTGATTTGGCTCCGGGAATAGCGACTTTTGTGGCCGGCTCGACAGACCCAACGAGCGCTCTGATTGGTTACAAGAATTTCAACACACGTACATGTTAGCATAGCAACCACACAGACATGTTACTTACAGAGCTCAAGTTTTGAAAACAACTGACAGTCATCAAAATAATGCATAAAATTTCTTATTTTCTTTTATTATTTTTTAATTATTAAATATTTATTTGTAAAAGAAAATTTCTTGTTTACTATTTTTTAAATTTTACTTACAATTATTTTTTACTTATAATTTTTTTTCATGCCCGCCCCGAACAGCTAAGTCTCGGCTTCGCCTCGACTTTGCAAAAGTCGGGCGGGCAACTTATTGGGCTATTTTATTATTCAAACAATAATTATTTAACGTACTTTCGGCTGGGGATACAGAAAAATTGTATACGACACACGGCCGTTAGTTTCCGGTGCATTCTCGAGCTGCTGTCTTGTTCATTCTTATCAGGGTGTCTGATGACATTAATGAGCCGAATAAAAATAAAATTGGTTGAAAAATTATTAAATTTTTTTTTGGATATAATTATATAATTATGTTACGAGCTCTCGTAACACTTTGCCTATATTTTTGCCAAAGTTCAGATTGCTAATTTTTTCATTATCAAAAATAAGAAAAAATCTATATTTATTCTCCCATACTTTGCCTTTATTTTTGCCAAAGTTCAGATTGTTAATTTTTTCTTTACCAAAAATTAGAAAAAATCGATTTTTTTCCACCCATACTTTGCCCATATTTTTGCCATAGTTCATTTTGCTTATGTTTTCATTACCAAAAATTTTCAAAAATAGATTTTTTCCAATATACTTTGCCCATGTTTTTGCCAAAG
Organism: Leptopilina heterotoma; assembly: GCF_015476425.1. Lineage (NCBI taxonomy): Eukaryota > Metazoa > Arthropoda > Insecta > Hymenoptera > Figitidae > Leptopilina > Leptopilina heterotoma. Next base: position 1,537,997 of record NW_025110916.1, read on the forward strand.
TTCAAATGGATATTCTTTTCATAACCCAAAATTGGAAAAGATCGATTTTATTCCACCAATACTTTGCCCATGTTTTTGACAAAGTTTAGATGGATAATTTTTTTTACCAAAAATAAGAAAAAATCGTTTTCTCCTCCAGAACTTTGCCCATGTTTTTGCCAAAGCTCATTTTGCTAATTTTTTCATTACCGAAAATAAGAAAAAATCAATTTTTACATTCTCATCATATGAGAAAGTATTAGTTTTGGTCGAAAATTGACTTTCGCTAATTTCATGAAATCTCGACGTTTTGGGGTCCCCTGAGTCCGAAAAACATGGTCTAAAAAAAGTGTCTGTCCGTATGTCTGTCTTCGTGTCTGTCTGTAGACACAATGGTGTCCCTACGATAACTCTTGAAAAACTTATTGCATCAACTTGCAACTTTGTATGCACAAAGTTAGTGTTAAAATACAGATCGAGTTCGTTAGCCAGCCATTTTCGTCGAAAACTACGCAAACTACAGTAGTTTCAAAATTTTGAAAATTCAATTTTTTCAAATTTCATTATTTTTAACTTTATATTACTTTAGATTAGACAAATACAAACAACTTTTCTCTACAACATTTTTTCATAGAAAGTCAAATTTCGAAGTTATAGGCTCTTAAATAGTAAAAAAATTGGACAAGTGCGAGTTGTACTCGCACTGCAATGGCGGGTTCCGCACACAAATATTAAAACAATACTTGCAACATTGATAGGTAATTGGTAGAATTAAAATAAACAATTATAAAAATATATTAAAATCATTTGATAAAAAAAATAACTAAAAAAAATTAAAGTATTGTGTATATCTAATATTATAAACAATAATAAGCAGAGGAACAAAATTTTCAAAATTTATTATAGTTCCTCTGCTTATTATTGTTTATAATATTAGATATACAATACTTTAATTTTTTTAGTTATTTTTTTTATCAAATGATTTTAATATATTTTTATAATTGTTTATTTTAATTCTACCAATTACCTATCAATGTTGCAAGTATTGTTTTAATATTTGTGTGCGGAACCCGCCATTGCAGTGCGAGTACAACTCGCACTTGTCCAATTTTTTTTTATTTTTAGTTAAGAAATTAAAGTCAGAAAACAATCTCTCATTTAATCTCTTAAAATTTCACTCTCTTCCTTAAAATATTTAATGCCACGTGTTTAAACTAAAAAAAATTTAAAAAAATTTTTTTTTGATTTTTTTTCAAAAAGTTTCTTAAATAAATTTTTTGTCGTCAGACTGTAATAATACACTAGGATACTAATTTTCAGCTCATTAGGTCAAATAATGTAAAAGTTGGGGAAAAAAATTTTTTTTTTTTTAATTTTTTAGTTTTTCCTTGACAACTCTATGGCCATCATTACATATCAAGTTCTCTATATTTTTCCTGTAATATTCGAGTAAAAATACACCAGCATGCAAAATTTCAGCTCTCCATGTCGAATAGTTTAGAAGTTAAGGGGGGGGGAATGGTCACTTTTTATGCATTTTTGGCCAAAAATCTTGTTATTTCCTTGACAACGCTATGCCCATCACGTCCAATCACATTCGCTATATTTTTCCTGTAATCTACGAGTGAAAATACATATCTGGACCAAATTTGAGCTCTTTAGGTCAAATAGTTTAGCCGCTAGGGGGGGGGACACGATTTGGCTACGGACAACACAGTCTCACCAATAGGGTTCCGCCGATACACCGTAGGTGTACGGAACCCTAAAAAATACTCAAAAATTCTAAAATAAAGCTAAAAATCAAAATTTCTCAAAGAGAAAAAAATTATTACATTAATTTCCACATATTCTAATCCCATTGTACTCAAAAAATGCTCACATTAACCAAAAACTAGTAATTTCCGGAAAAACCACCGTATATATATATATTTTTTATCATTTTTTTAACAAAAAATCCATATTCCGACTCAATTATCTCCAAAACTATTGCCTATGGGAGCTTGCTGCTAGAGACTTTTTTTCTCGTCTTACCATCAGCTACAACTTTGCTGTTGACAACTTTTCACTAAACTTAAAACTTTTCGATTTATTTGCAAAAAACTAATTTTTTATTACATTCTCATCATATGAGAAAGTATTAGTTTTGGTCGAAAATTGACTTTCGCTAATTTCATGAAATCTCGACGTTTTGGGGTCCCCTGAGTCCGAAAAACATGGTCTAAAAAAAGTGTCTGTCCGTATGTCTGTCTTAGTGTCTGTCTGTAGACACAATGGTGTCCCTACGATAACTCTTGAAAAACTTATTGCATCAACTTGCAACTTTGTATGCACAAAGTTAGTGTTAAAATACAGATCGAGTTCGTTAGCCAGCCATTTTCGTCGAAAACTACGCAAACTACAGTAGTTTCAAAATTTTGAAAATTCAATTTTTTCAAATTTCATTATTTTTAACTTTATATTACTTTAGATTAGACAAATACAAACAACTTTCTTTTACAACATTTTTTCATAGAAAATTAATTTTTTTTTTTTAAGTTTTTGGGTCAGGCTAGCTTAACTGGGTTAAAAAAGTTTTATTGATTTTCTAAAATGTTATAACTAAAATATATTCATAAAAGTTTTAACATTTTAGAAAATCAATGAAATTTTTTTAATGCAGTTTGGCTGGTCTGACCTTTTTTTACATTTTAATTTTTGGTCCTATCTTGTTGGAAATGGTTTTTTACATTCTAATCACATGAGGAGGTATTAGATTTGATGAAAAATTGACTTTTTATACCTCAGGTTGATTGAAAATGGCGACCTTTTTTTCCCATGGACAAAAAAAACAGCTAGTCCCATGCGTTATTTTTGCTCATGGAAAAAAAATGCCGCCATTTTCATAGAAGTCGAACAAGTGAATGAGTTTTACTCCCTGTCGTCTGCTATCTTAAATCGCCACTTTTGTGCCTTTGGAATAAAAAATATCGTAAGTTACACGGGACTTAAAGGCTGCCTTTACGGTACCTTGTTGCTTAATATACTATTTGTTAATTTTATGAAATCTTTGCGTTTTGAGGTGCCCTGAATCCAAGAAACATGGTCTGTCGATTACGTCTGTCTGTCTGTCTGTCCGACGATAACTTTTGAAAAACTTAATTTTTTCAAAAACTTTTTTCGAATTTTTGACTTTTTGTCTCAGCTTAGTGGAGGTGTTTTACTTTTGCTTGTTAAAACGATGGGTAAATATCACATTCACTGTATCCAAATTTACATGTTTTTAATCATACACTTGATATATATTTACAAATCACGTATATAGGGAAAACGGGACATAATGGCTAAGGGGCGTAATGAATAATTGTAATTTATTTAAAAATCGTAAATCGAAATGATTTCACTCCTAAGACAACTTGATGTACTGCAAGTTTCTACAAAGGTTGATTATTTATTATTTAATAACTATTGTAAGAAATATAGTAGAAAATCTGTATTTCACATATGAAAGTAACTTTTCAAAATTTTCATTTTTTCATTCTAATTTTTTTAAAATAACTTTAAAAAAGAAACTAAAATCGCGTTTTAAGCTTGAAATATTTTTTGAGGGTCAATTTTAGATTTTTGATTCACACTTACTGTATTGATAAAAATTACAAAATATTTCCTAAGTACCCCTAGGGCGTGTTGGCTAATGCAACACGCTATGTATAACCCGTGTAGAAATTTACCGTGGAAGTGTATGAGAAACTGTCCAGTTGCGCTAGATTCAATCTAGCAACTAGATGGGAAAAAAATTGGACAAGTGCGAGTTGTACTCGCACTGCAATGGCGGGTTCCGCACACAAATATTAAAACAATACTTGTAACATTGATCGGTAATTGGTAGAATTAAAATAAACAATTATAAAAATATATTAAAATCATTTGATAAAAAAAAATAACTAAAAAAAGTTAAAGTATTGTATATCTAATATTGTAAACAATAATAAGCAGAGGAACTATAATAAATTTTGAAAATTTTGTTCCTCTGCTTATTATTGTTTACAATATTAGATATACACGGAAAAAAAAGTACGTGAATCCTTCCTTGAAAGTGCTTGACTTTTGGATAGGACACAAAATACAAGGCTGTATCATATACTTTTTATTAGAAAATATAGAAAAGTCCTAGAGTTATTCTAGTACTAGTATGGGCAACAGTGTTTTTTAAATTTTAACGAAAAGTCATTTGTTCAGTTTTATAAAGTACGTGAAAGATTAGTTGACTGCGCTTGAAAATTCTGTATAGCATGCGCAGTGTGCGTTGCGCGTTTCTACCCAAGGTAAATGCCAGCTGATCGTCTGTTTCCATTTGTGTTAATTTCAGATGTGAATATACTATTATTTTATGAAAAACAAATAGTGTTAATATATATTTGTCTTCAAGAATTGACTTTCAAAAAAATATTTTTTATTTTGTGTTTCTCACAAAACAGAATGTTATGTAAGTCTCAGTTTTCAGTGAAATAGCATGTCTCAGAAGTCGTGAAAAATTTCACCATGTGGTATATAAGAACAATTCGATACGTACTTTTAAGTGTTAAGTGTGTGTTTATATTTAAGTTATACGCGAATATATGTGTGTGTTATAGGTTAGTTCATAAGTGTTGACGAACGTCGAAAAGTGATACAATAATTGTTCTTTGTTTGTATGATTAATTATCCAAATATGTGAATGAATGAGTCAATTTCAGAAAAACTGTGAACAAGTGGAAATTATTTTTTTTTATTTTACAATTTTTTTGAAAGTCAATGAAATTCTCAAGCAAGGTACTAGAAATTTTCATTGACTGCTTTTGAAACTCTCATGCAAAAGTACAAGACTGTTTTCAGTATTTTGTGTCATATCCAAAAGTCAAGTACCGAGTCAATGAAAATTTCACGTACTTTTTTTCCGTGTATACAATACTTTAATTTTTTTTAGTTATTTTTTTTTATCAAATGATTTTAATATATTTTTATAATTGTTTATTTTAATTCTACCAATTACCGATCAATGTTACAAGTATTGTTTTAATATTTGTGTGCGGAACCCGCCATTGCAGTGCATTTTTTTCTACTTATACTTTGCGCATGTTTTTGCCAAAGTTTAGATTGATAATTTTTTCTTTTACAAAAATTGGAAAAAATCGATTTTTTTCCACCCGTACTTTGCTTATGTTTTCGCCAAAGTTCAGATTGCTAATTTTGTCATTACCAAAAATGAGAAAAAAAATTTTTTATTTCCATACTTTGTCCATGTTTTTTTCAAAGTTCAGTTTGCTAATTTTTTCATTACCAAAAATAAGAAAAAATCCATTTTTGATTCCCATACTTTGCCCATATTTTTGCCAAAGTTCAGATTGCTAATTTTTTCGTTACCAAAAATAAGAAAAAATCCATTCTTTTTCTTCCATACTTTGCCCATATTTTTCCAAAGTTCAGATTGATAATTTTTTCATTACCAAAAATAGGAAAAAATAAATTTTTTTCCCCATAACTTGCTATACTTTTGTCAATGTTCAGATTGCTAATTTTTTCATTACCAAAAATAAGAAAAAATCTATATTTTTTCTCCCATACTTTGCCTTTATTTTTGCCAAAGTTCAGATTGTTAATTTTTTCATTACCAAAAATTGGAAAAAATGTTTTTTTTTCTTCCATAATTTGCCCATGTTTTTGCCAAAGTTCAGATTGATAATTTTTTCATTACCAAAAATTTGGAAAAAATCGATTTTTTTCCACCCATACTTTGCCCATGTTTTTGCCAAAGATCAGATTGATAATTTTTTCATTACCAAAAATTTGGAAAAAATCGTTTTTTTTCACCCATACTTTGCCCATACTTTTGCCAAAGATCATTTTTTGCTAACTTTTTCAATACCAAAAATAAGAAAAAATCCATTTTTTATTCCCATACTTTGCCTTTATTTTTGCCAAAGTTCAGATTGCTAATTTTTTCAATACCAAAAATAAGAAAAATCGATTTTTTTATTTCCATACTTTTCCCATATTTTTGCCAAAGTTCAGATTGCTAATTTTTTAATTACCAAAAATAAGAAAAGTTTTATTTTTCTACCATACTTTGCCCATGTTTTTGCCAAAGTTCAGATTGATAATTTTTTCTTTACCAAAAATTTGAAAAAATCGATTTTTTCCACCCGTACTTTGCCCATATTTTTGACAAAGTTCGGATTGCTAATTTTGTCATTATAAAAAATAATAAAAAATCGATTTTTTTTCTCCCATACTTTGCCTATATTTTTGCCAATATTATTTTTATCACTGAAAAATTAAATGCAAAATTTAATAAAAGGAAACAGAAAAAAGAAATTTCAACAAACCCAGGAGTCGTACGCAAACTTCAAATTTACAAGTCTGTTATGATCGCCACTGAGCCATCTCAAGTGATGTCAACCTTTGCAGTAATTAATTATTTAAGTGAAATTCATTTTGACAGGCCAAAAAAAATTGATCCTGAAATTAATCCGTGGATTAATTTCAGGATTTTATATTTTTTTTTTATTTATTTTTTTTTATTTTTTAAGGATTTTCTTTTAATTTATTTATAAACTGAAATTAAAAGGAAATTAAAATTCTTGTTTTTATTAATTAAATAATTTTAATAAAAAATAATTGTTCCTAATGAAGAAATAGATTTGCAATGAAAAAAAGCGCCGCGAGATGGCAGCTGCTGATGGAACATTAGAAAAATGTTTGTTCATGAGTATGATATTGTAATTAATTTTTCAACATAATTAATTTATGATAATTCATTAATAATAGAGAATTTGTAGAATTAATGAATAATTAAATTAATTAACAATAATTTTTAAATATAAAATTAATTAATGAATTTTTTTGTTGAATTAATTAATTGTTTAATTATTTATTCGAATTAATTAATTTTTTTGTTTATTTAATTAATGGTTTAATTATGTATTCTAATTAATTAAATTGATAATTATTAAAGAAAAAATAAATTTGTAATATTAAGAAGCGCTACGAGATGGCAGCTGTTGATGGACTATTTAAAAAAATATTTATCCAAAACTAAACTATTAAATTTTTTTTATTAATTTAATTTACTAGAAAGTAATTTAATTTACTAATATTATTTAATTTTTTTTTATTTACTGTTTATAAATAATTTCTTTTTAAATTAGTAAATAATGAATTAATAATTAATTAGTTACTAATAAAAATTTTTTTTAGATTTAAATGTTTTTAAAAATGTTTTGTTTACATTTTGTTAACCCCAATTTTTGACATTATTTTATCAATTTCCCACTTACCTTTTTTTGATGGAATAATACGTCCATTTGATTTTCTTGCTTATTTGTTTCACATTGAACTTAATATTATTGCATTATTTCTTTTGGAAATATTGCTTTTAATGATTTTTTCATTATTATATAAACTTTTGTTTAGACTGAACTCTAATATTTTCAAACTAATTTCATTGTCGTGTTATTTAAATTTGCCGATTGTCTTTTTTTTCAGTGAGACTTACGTTCGTAACGCAAATTCCAGTCGCCATATTACTTCTCTCTCATTGGCTAAATTATTTCAATTTCAATTACATTTCATTTAAAATCTATTTATTTTTTTACAAAAATTCGAGAAAAGGCTATCTTAGAATTTTCCCAACTTTATATACTTCCTCGGTGTAATACTTTTTTTGTATTATACGTTACATAAAAATTCGATAAAGGCCTAAGCACAACTGAGTTGGGTTCGGGAGACGGTTACGGGATATGTAAGATTTACATACATTTTGAGGTTAGGAAGCCCATATCCCGAAGTCGTCTCCCGCACCCGACTCAGTTGTGCTTAGGGCTTAATATAGAAATGCTGCGATATACAAATTCTGATAATTGACAAATCATTTAGGTTATAATCCCTTTATATAAATTTTTATGTATTTAAAATTTCATTTGAGCAAAATTTTTATTTTTTAAAATACATACTGTAAAAAACTTTGAAAAACTAAATGTTCTATTCTTTCATATTTTTCTTCATGGATATTTTTATAAATTGAAATGCAGTCAAATAAAAAATGTATTTAATAAATATTTCTTCAAATACTAATTTCTTGTGATAAGAATTTGTTTAAAAGAAAACTCGAATTATTGCAGTTCTGATAAGTATAGATATTTTAAGTTTTTTATTTCGATACCACAAAAATTGTTGCAAGTTCAATGTGGGGAATATTCATGCGTCCCCACTTTTTACATGCTTATACTGCTACGGCCTTTTTTTGAAATTTTAGTTTATTAACTTTATAACTGTTCTAAAGCTTTTGTTAAGTAAACACAGATATTTTATTAACTAAATTACTTGTTTACGTATACTTTAACTTATCTACTACTTAACACCTATCAGAAAATAGTTTTAGTAGGCTAAAAATAGAATTTAACATTTAGCCCCAGCCATTTAACTTTTCGGCCCAGCATGGGGCGAAAAGTTAAAAAAACAAAATTTTCAAAAAAGGACAAAACATGTATTTTATGCGAAAATATCAGAAACTTTTTTATTGAAAGTTGTAGAGGACAAGTTGCCCTACAATATTGATATACAAATATTCGCATCTAAGCGGATTATATTGTCTAAAAAATCATTTATGCAAAATTTAACTCCTCTACTACACATATATTTTTTCCAAGTTTTTACATACTTTAATACAGTATAGTACAGTTGAAGTAACTATTTTCTCACACGCACCTTTTTTAGATACAACTTTATTTCCAATTCCCCTTGCGTTTTTAGCAAAATACATGGCTAATTGGAAACAAACAATTTTAGCAATCTAAGGGCATATATATGTATACTTTCTACTAGCCCATAAATTTGTTTGGGGAGTTGACATAATAAGAGGAAACCCGAAGCTATTGCATTTATAAATATAAAAAAACTGACATTATTGGTGAAAACGAGAAATCTGTTTCCAATTACCCCACTTAACCCTAATTAAACAAATAATATTAATATTAGTTAATAATTGTCAATAAACATTGAACTCAAAAAAGTAATATTCATATCGACAGGTTCCTCTACTATTAATACATTTTTTTATCTTATTTATGGTATAAAAATTAAATTATTTACATAAGAGGTTAACCCTCATCGGTGTTAATACTTATTTATTTGATAATTAAGGTTATGTATTGATAAAAAAGATGGTTCTGATGTACTAAAGTAAATGATTTGAATTAAATTAGAGTCAAAACGCGTCAACCGTGAATAGTGAATATTTCCGAGATATTTGCATTATTCTAGAAAAAAATTAATAACTCATTACTGTTTTGCTAGAAATTAATGGCAATTTTTTTGGTAGTCATTGAATATCCACTCTTTTAAATAAACTTAATAGTGAAAAAAAATTTTGAAAAATTTTTAATTTTTAATAACAATTTTATGAACAATTAGTGTTTTTTATGCTTTCTAAAGCAAGGATTTTAATGAAATTTATATGTAAGATACATTGAACCTACATCTTTATATTCCCGAAAAAAAAAATTTGTATTTCCAATTACAACCGGAGATTTTGAATTTTTTGTTGCGCCGTGCGCCGTCATCGTGGCATCCATCGCTGTGATAAATGCCGCGGTAAACGAGCAGACTGCGCACGGCGCAACAAAAAATTCAAAATCTCCGGTTGTAATTGGAAATACAAAATTTTTTTTTCGGGAATATAAAGATGTAGGTTCAATGTATCTTACATATAAATTTCATTAAAATCCTTGCTCTAGAAAGCATAAAAAACACTAATTGTTTATAAAATTGTTATTAAAAATTAAAAATTTTTCAAAATTTTTTTTCACCATTAAGTTTATTTAAAAGAGTGGATATTCAATGACTACAAAAAAAATTGCCATTAATTTCTAGCAAAACAGTAATGAGTTATTAATTTTTTTCTAAAATAATGCAAAAATTTTTTATTATAAAAAAAGGTATAAATATTTAAAAATTTGAAAAACGGTTAAAAGTGTTTTTTTGGTTTGCTGTGAACTACAGATTTTCATAAATGTTTTGACTTTTCCAAAACTATAAAAAAAATGTATTCACGGTTGACGCGTTTTGACTCATTAATGATTCTAATTTATTACTTACTACCCAGTAAGAAACGAAAAATTGAAAAGTATTAAAAAGATTCTATTCTTTTGAATGCCATTTCTGTCCAATACTTTTCTATCCAGTGAGAGCAATATAAATAGTAACGATATCAATCCTCTTGAATACCCAGTAAGAAAGCAAAGATTAAGAAGCATTAAAAAAATTCTATCCTTTTGAATACCATTTCTGCCCTATGCTTCTGAATTCCGCGACAGTAGTATAATAATATAATACTAATATTGTTGACATATAGAATGTTCAATTACTTTCAAATAACTGCACTCATGAATTTATTTGCTATTTTAAAAAGGAATAATTATTAAATTATCAGTTAAGAGGGTTAAAAGTGTTTAAAGGTCTCTGAAATTTTTAGGTTATGATTTATTGTCTAACAGAATAACGGCCCTGACTCGTTTAAATGACGTTAAATTGGTAAACAATCAATTTTTCAGCAAGTTTTTCTTTGAACACAAACACTTTTTACAAAATCTGCCACTGTATGTATCTTATAAATTACAAAAATCCAGAAGATTGCTTGAATGCATGCAGAAACGCGGTTCCAATGAAAAATTGAAAAGTGATATAATGACAGGCTGTAATAATTTCGGATGGGATTGGAAAGCATTCAGAAAAAAATTTTGTCTTTGTTAAAAATTACAAAAAGAATTGAATAGCATTCATTTTTAGACGAAACGTGGTCCTATCATGGTATAGAAAAGTATTGGACAGAAATGGCATTCAAAAGTATTGGATAATTTCTACTACACCATACAGAGTTTGAATTATTTCAATCCTTTTCAATTTTTCGTTTCTTACTGGGTAATTAATACATATATTTAAAAAAATAATTTAATTTTCTTTGACATCAAAACATTTTAAAAATTTATGTCATTATTAACCAACACTAATGAATAAAAATATTGAAGTGACTTACTTTTATTTTGAGTGGATAATAAACTGAAAATTTTAACAAATCTTGCGGTTGCAGGGTCTACTTTGAAAATATTTAAATATAAATAATAATTTGATTAATATATTTTTAAGTGAGAAAATATATAATGTAACTATATTTAAATTTATAAATGTGTTTCTTACATTTATGATGTTCGATGCAGTAATACGCTGTAATAACGAATAACTAAGAACTCTAACGTCGATTATCGAATAGTCTTAAGCGATTAGAGAAGCAGGAGCAGCTGCATAACCACGTGTGTTTAACTGAACGTATAAAACTCAATGTATATATTTAGACGTCAAAAGTAAAAGAAAGTACTAAAGAAAATCTTACCAAATTTCAATTAATATAGCATTTTTTTACAAAAAAAAGTTTTTAATCGAAAATTATTTTTTAATACTTTTGAAAAATCCAAGGAAAAATAAAAATTGATGAGAAGCTTCGAAATTTATTGTGACTGTCTTTTAACTGACAATGTTTACAGACTTCATAGAGAGTCCACTCAATAAATCAGCACGAGAGTTTAATAACTGATCAGTCCTCTAAAGTATAAGGGTACTCAGGGTAGCCGTTTTGGTAAACGAAAAAAATGCCTTATCATCTTGGTCTTTAAATATTTTTTCCTACTATATAGAAAAATGATTAAAAAATGACAAAATTATTATTATTTTATTTGACATATTTTCAATCAATATTTATTTACTTTTTAAGCATCTTTCATCTTTGAATTTATCTGTAAAAAAAGTATGGATTTGCGAAGAGAACACTCAGTAAAAGATATATTTGTCTCTTAACATCCCTTAAAGCCTATTAAACATTTTGAATTTTTCAAATAAATTTTATATAGATTAAAAAGAAATTTTATTTGTGACGAAAAAATTTTTTATTTAAAACAAATAAATAATTTAGTAGGCTTTTGAGACAAATATAATTCTCATGAACTCAATTACAATTGGTTTAAATAAAATTTTTCTCTGCGTATATTACTAATAAATTTTCGTACCAGTGAAAAAATATATATTTATGGTACTGCCATAAATATGGCCAATTCTCACATATTATATTGGTGGATATGGAACAGCCATACGCAGTGTAGAACAATAATATGTATATATGAGAGACAGTAATAAGTATGTGAAGAACACTAATACTATATTTGCAGAACAGAAATACAGTATTGCTGTTTCAGCTATATTATGTCCTAACCATACTCGTACGACAAAATCGACAATATCATTTTTTTCAGTGTACCAGTGAAAATTGTAATTAAATTTTATATTTTACTAATAACTATTTATTAATGAAATAGTGGGACAACAAAACTGAAATATTATAAGACCCAGTAAAAAAAGCAGGATTGGAAGAGAGCGAATAGTATTGGCGGTGAGTTTCTGCCAATACGTTTTCGCGTGAAAACCGTATTGGGGGCATTCTTCCAATCCTGCTTTTTCACTGTTTATTGACTCGATTTGGCATTTTAATCAAAAATACTAATTGATTTAATGTGTAAAAATGCTGATAACGAACAGGAAATATAAAATTTTGTTACACGGAGAAACTTTTTCTTCTAATATTGAATATATTTGGTTATCTTTATTCTAAAAGTACGTTAGAATGTGAGGATTTTTCGTGCGTTGTGCTAATAATTTCAACATTAATACGAAAATATGATAAGCTCGTTATATATTAAGCAACCTTCGGTGTACAAAAATTACTATCTGCATTAGAAATAGTCTTATTTTTCTTTAGAAAAGAATAAAATGCTAGTTTTTGTTTGTGAAATAATACGGTAATTCTAACCTTTTTTCCACATATAGATAGAATATATAACAGACATTCTAACGTAACATACCAATTTTGGAAGGACTGCGGGCGGACTTAACCGATTTCGCCCGAGCATCACCGAGTCCATCACCTGACGTCGCGAACTAACCCTAATGTTTTCGAAGATGAAATTCACACGTGTATGAAAGAAAAAAACCTTTTATTAATAAACGTGAATGTCTCCTCATGCCAAATTAAATTCAAGAACTGTTCCTCAATATAACATAATTTTTTTCACGACTTTTACTTATTTACATAATTTGATTAGTAAGTTATTTTAAAAAATGCTCTCTCTCGAAGGCACATATTTTTCCACTCGTTTAATATATAAGGACGATTCAGCTGTGTACTTCTAACGAATCGTGCGATCTTTCGGTTTCCGTGACCAATCGTCGTGTCTTTACTTGCGTGTGCGTGTGTGCGTTAATAATATAGGTTAGGTTCTTACGTCGTGTTAAATATATTTACCTACAGTTACAGTGACATACACTAATGCCATCTACCATCAGATCCAAGTTTCACTATCGTCTCTATGAGTATCTATAGACAATTAATTTGTTGTGTTTCTTTTTAATTCATGGCTTTCCCAACTTTGCAAAAATTATTATTTTCTTTCTAAAACAACATACTAATTTTCGTTAGTTTCCTTATGAAGAACTGTAAAATATATACTGAATGAGTGTTTTTGATAGTCTCAATAGCAATTTCTATAACTTATGTCGTTTTTCCCTTGAATCTAACCTAACATACTAAAATGTCTCACCAGTTTTAAGAATTAGTGGTATTAAAAGTTTCTCCGTGTAAAATGTAAAAAAATGAAATGTGACAAACTGTTGGTCTATTACCATATGATTTATGGTATTTTCTAGATTAGCGCTGTGACTTATACTCACAGCGCCCCTAGCGCGAACGTCGAAAGCTGCCTAAATCATGTGGTAATAGATCAACAGTACACACTCAAGTCGAGTCAATAAACTTGAAATCGAAAGATTCAAGAGGACAGAATTGACGGTGAAAAAGCAGGATTGGCAGAATGCCCCCAATACGGTTTTCACGCGAAAACGTATTGACAGAAACTCACCGCCAATGTTTACTATTCGCTCTCTTCCAATCCTGCTTTCTTTACTGGGGAGGAAACGATAATGATTTTATTAAAACCAATAAATTAAAAGTCAAATCATACACGGAAAAACTTTGTATACCAGTTTTCGTTAAACTCACAATGTATTTCTAGAAAATTGACTACTAAAGTGGGGAAAAAGGGTCAATAGACGAAATTTCTTATTTAATAGAAGTTTCGATAATAATACATGTTCTCTTTTTTTCAATGTTTAGTAGTCAAGTTAAGAGAAACTCGTTTCCCAAGCAGCACGTAAGCTTATCTTGACATCACTGTAATATTACATTGGAGATTCGTCATATTACACTGTAATATTATAGTGATCTTACTGAGATATCAAAATGTATGCCTGCCCCAGTAGCACGTAATTTTACAGAAATATTGAGAACACTGCCTTAACATTAACAATATTGCCTCAATGTTGCTGGAATGTTCCCAACATTACGTGCTACTGGGGTGGAGGTAATATTACGTTGTTATATTAAGAGAATATTACATAGGAATATTAAGGTAATATTACACTGTAATATTAACGTAATGTTAAGGTAATATTCAGATAAAATTAGAATAATTTTATAATTTAGAAAAAAACATTTTACAAAGCTGGACTTGAACCCTTGTGCACAGTAATCAAGAGTCTTACCGCACTAAGCCAAACTTACTTACAGTGTATAAAGATTTTTCATGAAATATGAAGAACTTTAAAAAAATTTACAAAGATTATAATACCGTCGAGAATCTTAATACACTACAAGTAAGTTTGGCTCAGTGGTAAGACTCATGATTACTTTGCACATGGTTCAGGGTTCGAGTCCAGCTTTGTGAAATGTTTTTTTCTAAATTACAAAATTATTCTAATTTTATCTGAATATTACCTTAACATTACGTTAATATTACAGTGTAATATTACCAGGTAATATTGCAGTGACTGAATCCATTTTAAATCAGGCAGGTCGACTAACTTCAAGTTGTACACTGAAAAAATTTAAAGACAGATGATGCTGTCCTTGTAGATAGCGCTGCTTTCTTTTACGCGTGACAGCAGTGCACTTCTATCAAAAGGAACGCAGTTACTCTTTTTAGGGTTAACTGCTAGCCCGAAAAAGAGAGATGCTCGCTTTTTGCGGTTAACTGCTAACCTTTATGGTAGAGCGCGCTGCTGTCTCGCATTGAAAGTAGCAGGCCGCTTTAAATTTTTTCAGTGTAGATTTAGCTGTCGCTAAAATATGTTATTGTACATGAAAAATAAAGAGACACGTATTTTTTTATTTTTCTAAAAAGATAAATTTAACGAAGTTACGCACATTTGAACTTTGAGTGGTAAAACTCGAATGAACAGTGAAAAAAAATTGTTTGCTTGGCATTCTTTTTCTTTTGAGTATAATTCAATTTTCTTTCTTGGGTCTTGTAGATGGTCTTGTCCTCTTCAAAATCCAGTTTGAAATTTGAAAAAATATTTAAAATTATAAAAATAGGGGATGATTTTCTGAAAATAAAATTAGATCAATTTTCTCAAAAACACCACCTTTTTTTGTTATCAAATTTTTACTACAAGTTCTTAAAAAAATTACACCGAAAAAATGCCTAGGACCCGTATACCAGGAATTGACTATAGGTTTCCTAGTTACGAGAGGAGCCAACTATAGAATCCTAGTCAAAGTAATAAAATTCAAGCATAGTTAAAGTGACCAGGAAAATTAGTCGATGTAGTCAGGAAAAAATAGTCAAATTGACTAGGATAATAATATTATATTTACACTGTGTATCATAATTATTTGAAATTCTTAATCAAATTCTTATTATCCAATAAAAGAGAAAAAGTAAATATAATTAAAAAAAATAATTAAATATTTTATTAAACATATTTATATTTTACTTTGCATTTATATACCTTGGAATTAATTTAAACTTATGAAATAAATATTTGACGCAGGGGGGACGCGAACACCTGAACCTAACGAATACGGACTTTAAAACCCGGAACGATAAACACTACACTAAACACGACTTGGTATTTTAATTTTTTAATAGACACTAGATTTTCGAGTCAACAATACTTAAGGAGGATGGTGACTCAAATAAAAATGTTAAGAATTTTTTGAAATTTGGAAAAACTCGTTGTTAAGAATGTCTAAATTATAGAACAAATTTTTTTTAAATTTTTTACTGTCCCGTTTTTGAGAATTTAATTGTTGAAATTGCATGTTTTTATATGGGCTCTTATGGGGAGAGTTATGTGAAGTGCACTATTTTGATAATAACTTGTGTAAAAAAGTTAAACTTTTTTTAAAAATCATACTCTTTTAAAGTTTAATACTTTTGGAATAATTTAAAAAAATAATTGAGTAAACCGACTGTCCTGATTTTTAGAAATAACATTAAAACTGGCGTAAAATTACAGATTTTCTAACCTCTCTAACATAATACACAGAAACGTGGCAACGTCGCAATGTAATCATATACGAATGAAATCTTATTCAGTGTTACCAACACTGTTTCTAGCATGCATATGGAATGCGCTGTTGTCACGATCTCCATGCTCATAAAATTTTTTTACAAAATTTTTTTTGCGTAATTAAATAATTATTTTTTTAAATATTTTTAAAGAATAATGAATTGGAATTATTAAAAATACTATTTTTTATGTCTAATATATTAAGTATTGCATATTTCACTTATAAAATATATATTAAAACAGTTTGGTATTTGCAGTTTTAATCCCATATATAAAAGCATGTGAATTCCCCTCTCGCCGCCTGCCCCGAAAAGACAGTCACCACCCTCCTTAATCAGATGATGTTTTATACATTTCGAGTACACAATTTTATACATTTGTCAAAAACTATTTATTTTTAATTATTTATGACATTCAAATGAAAATAAATTTAAATACACAAATTATTGCAAAGGTAAATTTTCAAACACACTGCGCGATTAAAATAGTAAAAATGTTGTCACCACGTGCGTAAAAATTTCGACGATTTATATTGAAACCTAACTAAAAAAGTCTGAAAGAATTGACTAATATAATTAAATAGTTTACTTTCTAAAACATGGACTATCTATATTTCCAGAGGTTCCGAGAAACCAGCAATTTTGATGTATGTAAGAACTCCATTTTATGTACAAAAAATAGACGCGAGTAATGATAAAAAATCGTTTTACGAAATCACGATAAATGACGCGAAAGATATAGAGGTAAACACTGGTAAACACTGTCAGAACAGAAGCAGACGCGTGCGCATTATGGAAATAGGCAAAATTACTAAAATCCTAGTCAATTTGACTAGGATTTGCAGGGTTGTTTTTGCCAGGCTTGAATTTGTTGAATCAACCTAGCGATCCTAACCATAATGATTAGGAATCCTTATTACTTTTACTAGATTAAGATTAACTATAGGGTCATAGTTAATAATACCATCGAGATTTTTTTCGGTGTATGAACATTTCCTATGAATTTCAGGCGTGCTAAACCATTCTACCAATCAGGAGAATTTTTTTTGAAATATTTATTTTCGCAAATTTTCAAATTGTTAACTTGCATTTTTAAAAACAAATGAATCGTTATAACATTGTTGACGTGAACGTTAACAATTTGAAAATTTGTGAAAATAAATATTTCAAAAAAAAATTCTCCTGATTGGTAGAATGGTTTAGCACGCTTAAAATTCATAGGAAATGTTCATAATTATTTTAAGAACTTGTAGTAAAAATTTGATAACAAAAAAGGTGGTGTTTTTGAGAAAATTGATCTTATTTATTTTCAGAAAATCATCCCCTATTTTTATAATTTTAAATATTTTTTCAAATTTCAAACAGGATTTTGAAGAGGACAAGACCATCTACAAGACCCAAGAAAGAAAATTGAATTATACTCAAAAGAAAAAGAATGCCAAGCAAACAATTTTTTTTCACTGTTCATTCGAGTTTTACCACTCAAAGTTCAAATGTGCGTAACTTCGTTAAATTTACCTTTTTTGAAAAATAAAAAAATACGCGTCTCTTTAAGGCGCTAGCACAGCTCCTACTGCCTGCCTGCAGGTTGACATGATAACACATAAGAGTAAGAGAGTCAGAAAATTCAAATTAAATGCTTTTTCTCTCTCCCTCTTATGGCGCCTGCCTGCGCAGGCAGCCAGGCAGCAGAGGTGAGAGTGTACCTTTATTTTTCATGTACAATAACATATTTTAGCGATAGCTAAATCTATAACTTGAAGTTAGTCGACCTACCTTATTTGAAATGGATTCAGTCCAGTATAATATTACCAGGTAATATTCTCTTAATATAACTACGTAATATTACCACCAGGCGGACATTTTGATATCCCAGTAAGATCACTGTAATATTACAGTGTAATATGACGAATCTCCAATGTAATATTACAGTGATGTCAAGATAAGCTTACGTGCTACTTGGGGTAGGTACTCTCTAAATCTGAATATGTGAAAATTCACATATTTGTACGTTATAAGTCGTCTTCTCGATCAATAAGTGCATATACACTTATAATAAGTGAAATTTCACTCAGAATAAGTGAAAAATT
The DNA here is from genome assembly GCF_015476425.1 of Leptopilina heterotoma. NCBI lineage: Eukaryota > Metazoa > Arthropoda > Insecta > Hymenoptera > Figitidae > Leptopilina > Leptopilina heterotoma. The sequence goes on from NW_025110916.1 coordinate 1,556,532, forward strand.
CACTTATTTATAAGTGTATATGCACTTATTGATCGAGAGGACGACTTATAACGTACAATAAGTGAAATTTCACATATTCAGATTTAGAGAGTAAGTTAAAGTATACCTAAAACAAGTAATTTATAATTTGTAAACATTAATTTATAAACATCTGTGTCCTAGAACAGTTATAGAGTGATTAATTAAAATTTCAAAATAAAAAAAAATTTGTATTTATTTCACATAAGTGGTTTTCTTTTTTTACCAAGTAGTTATGCCTAATGTCAAATAAATAATTTTTAAACATAAAAACCAGAAAAACACGAAAAATTTAAAAAAACATGGGAAAAATGCACTTAACATTTGGCCCCACCCATTATTTAACGTTTAGCCCCAGGGTGCGTTTTTAGCTTTAACAACAAATATACACCCAGTGGGCAAAAAACCATCATTGTTTTAAAAACGTTCCAAAAACGTTTTTAGAACGTTTCATGTCTGCAAAAAAATGTTCCAAAAACGTTCCATTGCTTTTAAAACGTTTTAGAACCATATAACGTTTTTGGGACATTATTTAGCAGACATGAAACATTCTAAAAACGTTTTTGGAACGTTTTTAAAACAATGATGGTTTTTTGCCCACTGGGCAAAATCTGACAAAAAATATTTAGCAAATTCCTTAAGGTACTTCTTTAGGGGACCAAAATAAGGACCCAAATAAATTGTGATAAGAATAAATTCAAAAAATATACTTAAAAGTTGAAATTTTCTTTTACGTAAAAATTTACAAATCTTCGGTCAAAAAACAAATGTGTTATGGACATCACAAAAATAAACAGAATGCCACTCAACTACGGACATTTATTTAGAGTGGTAAGACCCTTCTATAATCAAAATTGCAATGCTCTAACTATTTCCGTTCGAAAGATAATGAATTTTAACTGTTTTGAGAGTTTATCATTTAGCCCCGCAGTCTCCCCTATTTATAAAAAAATTTTGTGAAAATATGCAGAATTTGTATTAAAATTGGACTATTTTTACTATCAAAATAAAATAAAATTTTTAAAAGTATTAATTAATTTAATTACATAAATTAATGTAAATACCCTTGCAGAAAAAAGTATAACCAACCTGTTCAGTGGGGTCCAGATGTGTCTCTGATAAGGCCCTGATGTGTTTTTTTTAATATTTATGTCTAAAATTATTTATCATTTTAATAATGGAAAAAAATTTAATTTTAAAATAATAATAGCAAATTGTTTGTTTACGTTTCTAAATATTATTTTAAATAATACAAAATTATTGTTTAAACTCATATTTTTTTTATTTGTAAAGAGATAGCCCACGGTATAAAACCATTAAAGGGCACTACATAATAATACAAAATTGATAGAAGTACAGCATATAGAAATAAGTATAATATACAAAAGCATAATCATAAAATAATATTAAACGCTATAATATCAGAAGTTATCTAATAGACATGATATATCCTAACAATGCTTTTTTGAAATTTGTTTGCGTTATGTTATTTAAGTCGACAATTTGTTCAGAACGTGAAAAAATTAGGTTGATTATGTTACACATTGAATGAATTGGTGCTGTAAAGCCAATTGCAGATCTATGCATAGGTATAGAAAATGGTTGATGATAGCGTGAAGTTAAGGCGCTCGCACAGCTCTACTGCCAGCATGAGAGTAAGAGAGAAAAAACATGAAAATTTGAATTTTCTGACTTACTTACTCTCATGTGTTACCATGACAACTATGCATGCATTGGCATGCATGCAGAGCTGTGAGAGCGTCTTTATTCTAGGTACTCTGAAATCTATATAATTCAAAAGGTTCGGACAAGAGATGTTATTATTAAGTAATTTGAATATAAAAATAGCTTGATCAATTAATCCTTGTTCAGCTAGAGTTAAGAAATTAAAATCATTACAAAGAGCAATATAATCTGAACTAGGAAGTGGATATATTTGTGTCTTACGGAAAGTCAAATACTTCAAAAACCTTTTTTGGATTTTTTCCAAAGCATCAATATATTTTGAAAAAAATGGATTCCATATAATTTGAGCATAAATAAATTTTGATAAAACTAATCCATTGAACAAAGTAACAAGGCAATTAAGGTTCTTGAGGCACTTATTAGAGTTCCGTATTAAACATCCTAGAGCTTTCGTTGCTTCAAATTCAAGCATTTGAACGTGCAGATTAAAAGTTAATTGTGAATCAAAATGAACGCCAAGATCTAATATAGAATCAGATCTACTTAATTTTGTTTTGTTTAATAAATAGTTATACTCGATGGTAGTCTTACTTCTTGAGTAAGTAACAAGGGAACATTTTTTTAAAGTTAATTCTAAGCTTATTTGAAACACACCAAAGTTCAAAGTTTTTGAGGTTATTTTGGAGCTCAACTGCATCTTCAAGACAGCCACAATGCGATGGAATATTTTTAAATCATCAACGTAAAGGGTTTGGAATATTTAGGAGGGCAAGTTTTGAAAAGAGCAGGCGATGGTCGACACTGTCAAACGCCTTCGAGAAATCAGTGTATACTACGTCGAGTTGATAGCCAGAAGATATTGCATCGTTTATACTTTGTGTAATACAAACAAGATTAGTAATAGTAGAACGGTTATTAATACACCCATGTTGTTCGTCAGCTATAAAAGATATTAGAAGGGGAAAAGACAAATATCGAACTATAGACTTTTCAAAAACTTTAGCAAAATTATTAGTAAAGGAAAAAACAAATATTTTTTTGTTATTAAAATCTGTAGGTAATAATTTTATATTATTTAAAATAATATTTTTAAATAAAAACAAACAATTTTTTGTTATTAAAATGTATAAATATGTTTTTAATGCGTGAGAAATAAGTATTGAAAAGATCCACATCAGGGCCTTATCAAGGCCACAACTGGGCCCCACTAATCAGATTGGCTATACTTTCTTCTGCAAGGGTATTTACATTAATTTATGTAATTAAATTAATTAATACTTTTAAAAATTTTATTTTATTTTGATGGTAAAAATAGTCCAATTTTAATAAGATATACTTCATAATTGCTGGGTGTAAAAACATGATAGGTCTGTGCGGTATTAAAAATCCATAACCGGTTTTCGGTTTTTGAAAAAACCGGTTCTTCAGTCGGTTTTCGGTATTAAAAAAAATACCGGTATTTTTTTTAAACCGGTTTTTTAAGAAATCGTCGGCTTAGTGGAAAACTGTACCATTTCAGGTATTCGTTATAAACTGTACCATTTCGGTAAATTGTTTTAAAACATACAATTTCGAGAAAAAAAGTATTTTGCTTTTTTCCAAGTTTGTCAACACTGCTACTAGACATAAAATAAGGTTATGCTTTTTTAAAAAACGGTATCTTAAATATACTCTTGTTCATCTTTTCGATGTATTAATTCAAAATTTCTAATAATTTAAATTAATTGCTTATTAATCATTACAAATTCTTTAGTGCAACGCTTTTATAGATCTTCATCGAAATGGTATGTTTTATAACAAACTTTTGAAATGGTATAGTTTATAACGAATTCTTGAAATGGTACAGTTTTCCACCAAGTCGACGAAATATCGGTTTTTTTTAAAACCGGTATTTTTTTCTAAACCGGTTTTTTTTAAATACCGGTATTTTTTAAAAAACTGGTTTTTTTAAAATACCGGTATTTTTAAAAAAACCATTTTTTGAATACGAGTTTTTCAAATACCATTTTATTTAAAAAGAAAACTGGTTTAAGAAAATTTGGTATATTACAAAAATCAGGTTGTTTTTCAAAAACAACTTTTTTTAATTGATCTGTTAAGTAAAAAAAATCACTGTATGTCTAATAAAAACAAAAAAGATTAATCTTTCTCAATCATCTGTTTCTGTTCTGGCGTTATGTCACTTTTGCGCAGGCATAATGCGCAAGTCGGTTAGATTCAGAATTTCTTGAAAAACCGGTTTAAAAAATAAAACCGGTATTTCTTGAAAAACCGGTTAAAAAAACAAAACCTTAAACCGGGAATACATAACCGGAAACCGGTTTCCAGTAATACCGAAAAAAAACCGGTATACCGGTTTACCGCACAGGCCAATCCGATGTATCATGTTTAACATGATACATCGGATTGGCGTTGAAAAACATGATACCTCGGACTTGACTTAAAAAACATGACATATCGTCGTTTGAGTTGAAGAACATGACACGTCGAAAAAGAAAATTTTTTATTTAAATTTCAGTTGGTACAATATAACGTGTACAGTTTTAATTCCACACATATTTACACCTCCAAATTCCCTGTCTTTTTTTTCCTCTGACAAATAACCTTTTTTGGAATATGGTCACTTTATTATTATTTCATAGAAGTTTCAAAGATTTGAGACATTTTAAGATTCGCGGTCAGTGGTACCTACCGAAATTTGAATACAAAATTTATTTATTTAATTTCATCTGTTCTTCAAAAATCACCTAAATTTTATTTACAGTCGTTCAAAAGATGGGTGGCCACCTTGAGGACCCTTACCCTAATTAATTAAGCATTTTTAATAAACAAATAAATAATAGAAATGTTTATCTTATAGGTAATTCTTTATTTTTTATGCATTTCACTAATAAAGCCTTTCAACGTATTTTATTCTTAAGTTAAAAAAATGAAATAACACCTTTAAATTATTAAACAATTTTAATTAACAAATGTCTCATATTGTTAATTTTTACAAGGAAGTCATCATTTTTTACACAAGATCATTTTAATATAACCAACTTACATTTAGAAGTAGTAAAATAAAAATATAACAATTTATTCAATAATCGATTATTTAAACAACGTTAATTAACAAATGCTAAAAAATATTAATTTCAATATTTAACTCATTAAGTCTTATGATGAAACCAATCATTGCATTAAAAAATTAAAAATTCGATTAACAGGCAAACTTAAAAAAAAGGTTTTTTTTATAATTTCCAATTTTTTAACAATAATTGTTGAAACAAATTAATAAAAATATTTTATTATTAAAAACTGTTGTCGCCAATCGATTCTGTGCAAAAATTAAGAAATTGTAGTACCTATGGATTATTTTTTTTGCAAGTCGTATTTTGTTCACATAAAATTGTTTTAAACAAATTATGCTGCATAAATGGTGTTTCATTCCAAGGATAAAGAAATGGATTTAAAGTAAAATTAACAATTAGATTCATAGGAAAATAGTTTGTTAATTTTAATCCTATACGATAAATAATTCTGTTATTTATTTTTTTATATTAAAATTAATTGATTGAGTGAAGTCTGTGTATAAATTCGCTCCCGGGCGGCGTTAAGGTGCTTCTATACCTCCGGTGGATTGGTCAAGCAATCGGCTCGATGAATTTTCACGGTCGGAAAATGTACTTTCATGGCGGGTATTTTTGAATAAGTAAATGTTGAAAAGGTTTTTACTTAAAAATTTATTTAAAAAAATGATTTTATCATAGAAATTCTTTTGAAATTTATGTTAAAAAACATGTTTTATTTTAAAAGTTATCAAATTTTAATTCAAAATGTTTTAATTTTCCAAAGAAGTGTAAAAAGCCTAATGTTTTTGAAATGCTAGTACATACGGTACAGACTGTTTGTTATGAATGTACATAACCTAGCGTTGTGTTGTCTGTTCATTATTATTTAATATAATTAAATCATTAAATTTAGAATATAATAATAATATCACAAGCACGACAACACAACGCTAGGTTATGTACATTCATAACAAACAGTCTGTACCGTCTGTACTAGCATTTCAAAAACATTAGGCTTTTTACACTTCTTTGGAAAATTAAAACATTTTGAATTAAAATTTGATAACTTTTAAAATAAAACATGTTTTTTAACATAAATTTCAAAAGAATTTCTATGATGAAATCATTTTTTAAAATAAATTTTCAAGTAAAAACCTTTTCAACATTTACTTATTCAAAAATACCCGCCATGAAAGTACATTTTCCGACCGTGAAAATTCATCGAGCCGATTGATTGACCAATCCACCGGAGGTATAGAAGCACCTTTAAGGCGCTTGCACACTTCCAAATTTTTAGACGAGCAGCGAATTTTCACGACCTTGAAATGCACATTACTAAATATGATTGGCTCTGACAAAAGTACATTTTCTCGCAGCTTTTTGTAGAGCCAATCATATTTAGTAATGTGAGTTTCAAGGCCATGAAAATTCGCTGCTCGCCCAAAATTTTGAAAGTGTGCAAGCGCCTTTATTCGAATATAAGGCTATTCAAGTTGGGTGGGGAAACATTTAAAGATGGATGCTTGCTGGTGCACAAACAATGAAAAAAATAAGTAAAAGGGACTGACAACTAAATATAGAATAATTTTTTATTACACTATGGTTAAAAAATGATTTTTAAAAAGTTATGGTTGAAAAACTTAAGTCCTATTGAGTTTAATTGAATTTAATGCACTGTTTGTGCACCAGTAAGCATCCATTTTTTAATGTCTCCCCACCCAACTTGAATAGCCTTATTAAATTTAAAGGTGCTTCGCGAACGAGTTAGAAAAGGACAGAGATATCTTTATGTCCTTTTCTATCTCATGCATCTCGTTCGCGAATTTATTGTGCTTTGGCCTTTAACATAACCTAATTTTTTTCATTATAATTGTTTAAACTTTATAAAGGTGCTTCTATACCTCCGGTGGATTGGTCAAGCAATCGGCTCGATGAATTTTCACGGTCGGAAAATGTACTTTCATGGCGGGTATTTTTGAATAAGTAAATGTTGAAAAGGTTTTTACTTGAAAATTTATTTAAAAAAATGATTTTATCATAGAAATTTTTTTGAAATTTATGTTAAAAAACATGTTTTATTTCAAAAGTTATCAAATTTTAATTCAAAATGTTTTAATTTTCCAAAGAAGTGTAAAAAGCCTAATGTTTTTGAAATGCTAGTACAGACGGTACAGACTGTTTGTTAATTGTTATGAATGTACAACATAACCTAGCGTTGTGTTGTCGTGCCTGTGATATTATATTCTTTGGAAAATTAAAACATTTTGAATTAAAATTTGATAACTTTTGAAATAAAACATGTTTTTTAACATAAATTTCAAAAAAATTTCTATGATAAAATCATTTTTTTAAATAAATTTTCAAGTAAAAACCTTTTCAACATTTACTTATTCAAAAATACCCGCCATGAAAGTACATTTTCCGACCGTGAAAATTCATCGAGCCGATTGCTTGACCAATCCACCGGAGGTATAGAAGCACCTTTAGAGGTCGAGAACTGTCAGTGTTGCCAACCCACATTCCTGTATGTTTCCTGTATTTTTCCACTTTGATCACTTTTTAAAAAAAAACTAAGCACTTAATCAAAAAATAGGGCCTTTACCTTAGTATAAAATTAAATAAAGAATTAGTAAAAAGTTACTTTGTCTCGATACGATGTTCCTACGAGTCACAATATGGTTATTACGATGACAATTTACAGATGTAGGTGACTTGATTTAGGGAAAAAATGGCCGCACAACAGAAAGGTGGAGTAAACCCTTGCGGATTGAGATCACTGTATTGTCACCGACTAAACGGTGATTTTACGGTGAAAAGTAAATAAAAACTGTAAAACATTAAAAAAAGACAAAGTAAAATAGAAAAATTGAAAGAGGACAATTTATTGAAGAAATTTGTATTAGCACTTTATTAATAAATATTCATTATTAATGTGAAAATAATATTTAAAGTTGAAGTCATCTCCGGTGATATTTTACACTGTCACGGTGATTTGAAAAATACTCGTGTAATTTCACTTTGTTCATACCTAAAAGTGTATAAAATTAACAGCCATTGATATATAGAACACATTTAAAACGAAAAATATCTAATTAACTTTGTAATTATAATAAAAATAAATGAAAAAAGTAAAAAGTTTGCTTTTGGGTGTCATACGAAGAATGAGTAATTTGCTTTGTAGATAATACGTGGTGCACATTTACCATAAGAGCTCGGTCGATAAAATGAAAGTGTTACCATAAAACAAATTTCGACGTTCTTTCCTCCAGTAGATGGCGGAATGAAAGAATTCTAAAATACAAATTTGTATTATTCTGTAAAGTGTTTAATTTAAGTTTTTAATATTGCATTCAAAAGGTAAGTATGATAATATTATTTATGAATAATTCATGACATGGCATTTATTATAAATTCTAAAATAATTAAAAGTAAATTGCATTTGAAACAATTGAATAACATAATTATTCAGTTGAACAATGATAAATAAAATAATTTTTTAACCTAAAATAATTTCACATAATTACAAATTTAAAAAATCAATATTCTTTAAACATTACTCGTTCACAATGAATTTGTTTATTTTCTTATAAAAAAAATTAAAAAGTTATTTATTCATGATGGCGGACTTACTAATTCTTTTATATCGCTCTAAAGTTATGAAAATTAATATTTTTAAGGTTTTTTTCTTAACAATAATAAATTTGTACTTTTTTATCAAAATACTAAACAATTAAAAATTCAAGATGGCGGACTAACTAATTTTTTTATTTTTGCTTTAAAATTATGAAAATTAATATCTTAAAGTATTTTTTCTTACCAATAATAAATTTGTACTTTTTTCATCAACATACTAAACAATTAAAATTTAAGATGGCGGACTAACTAATTTTTTTATTTTTATCATGGTAACAATAATTTACAAATTCTCAGAAAATAATAAATTTATACTTTTTTCATCAAAATGCTAAAAAATTCAAGATGGCGGACTATCTAATTTTTTTAATTTTGCTTTAAAATTATGAAAATTAATATCTTAAAGTATTTTTCCTTGACAATAATAAATTTGTACTTTTTTCATTAACATACAACATACTAAAAAATTAAAAATTCAAGATGGCAGACTAACAAATTTTTTTAAGGACCCTAAAGTTTTTTTTTTATTTAAAAACTTTTCTGCAATAATCTTGTTCAGAGTAGTAAATACAACAAATATCAATCAAAAAATTATCGAAATTTTAATATTGGGGGTAAAAAACAACCCCTTTCCAAATATCACATATATTATACGTAATAATGAAATACAACATATCACTATTAGGCGTTCGAAATTCATTCCAAAATCAACGCCAAAAATTGTCAAAAAATATACCAAACAATTTCCCATAGTTTAGAACCGGCGGTCGAACCCCCAAAAACCACCCCTAATTGAAAACCGATAAAAATAGTATATAAGTGTCCAAAACTGCCAAAAGGCGTGCGAATTTCTTTCTCAAAGTATTTTTAAAAATTCCCCAAAAATATACCAAGCATTTTCCAAAGGTTAGAACACGAGGACCACCCCCCAAAAAAAACCACCCTTAATTAAAAACCGGTAAAAATAGAAAATATGTGTAGTTGCAAGAGTTGAGCTCTTATCGAAATTCTTGAAAAAAGTTTAATCGTTTTGATCATAAAAATATATTAATGAAATGTTTTACTATCGAGAAACAATTTATTTATATGTATTTAATTTTAAAATGTATTAAACTTTTTTTAACTTAAAAACAATAATTGTCAAAGGAAAACACACTTTAATACATTTTTCTTCACTAAAAATAAATCAGATTAAATTTCCTGTTAAGAGAACGGCAATAAATACGTAATAATGCATAAAATACTTTACAGGGTTGCCACGCAACCTGAAAAACCTGAATATGTCAGGGAATTTTATAAACTTTAAAAAAACCTGGAAAAGTCAGGGAATTTTGATCGACATCCTGAAAAATTGTTATTTTTTAAAGTTTATTCTTGAAATCTATTTTTACATAAGTATTTAAAAATTAATTAAATTTTAAAAAAGTTGCGTTTACAATTTTCATAAGTACAGATGTTTTTTAAAAGATTTTAATTTGAAATTTTGTAAAATTTTAATTTTGAATGAATTTAATTAGAAATCGTCTTAAAGAACGTGGATTTTTGAAAAATTTAAATTATTCCAATTCTTCTGAAATTAGTTAAATTATTTAATATATATTTTTAATTGATTATTAAAAATAATGGATTTATAGAAGAATTTTAATTAAAAACACTAAAAAAAATTGAATTTTGAAGTAATTACAAATAATTGAGGGTCCCTATCAAAGAACCGGTTATAAGTTTTTGAGACTCAAAATTCTCGACCTCTAAATAAAAAAGGATTTTAAATTTTAATTTCTTGAAAACAATTTATATTGGTATAAAGATTACCCAAATGTTTCTCAAGAAATTGGGATTAAAAACAGTTTAATTTTTTATTTACAGGGCAATGATTTCGAGCTTAAAAAACTTATAACCGGTTCTTTGATATAGGGACCCTCGATTGCAGAAATTCAATTATTTTCAAAAGTATAGTGAAATTCTTCTGAGAAATTCAATTATTTTCAAAATTTTTAATAAAATTCATGGCAAAATTTCAATTATTTTCAAAAACTTTTATCAATTCAATAATTTTTAACAAATCTACTACTTTAATAAAATTTTTTAAAGGAATTTAATTATTTAAAAATAATTTTAATAAAATTTAATCTTAACATTTCATTATCTTTTTAAATAAGAAAACTCATCGCAGACTTTCAATTATTTTTAATACAATTTTAATAGAATTCCTCGAAAAATGAAATTATTCTTAAAAATTTGATTAAAATTCCTCAAAGAAATTCAGTTATTTTTAAAACCTTTGCTACAATTTATTTATTAGAATTTAAGTATTATTTTCTATAAAGTTTTAATTAAATTTATTCAAAAAATTAAATTACTTTGAAAAATTTTAATGAAATTCTTTGTAATAATTCAATTTTTTTTCAAAATAATTTTAATAAAATTCTTCGTAGAAATTTTAATAATTTCAAAAATTTGTGAAAATTAAATTATTTTCAATGTCTACTATTTCAATAAAATTTCATAAAAGAATTCAATTATTTAAAAAGACATTTTAATAAAATTCGTCTCAAGAGTTTAATTATTTTCAAAAATTAATATAATTCTTCGCAGAAATTTAATTGTGTTCAACAATTTACAAAAATTCTAGTCAAAATTTCAACAATCTTTATAAATTTTTCTCCAAAATTTAATTATTTTCTAAAAATTTTAATAAAATTCTTGGCAAAATTTCAATTATTTTCAAAAACTCTTATAAAATTCTTTGGAGAAATTAAATTATTTTTAATTAAAATTTTAATAAAATTTCCGAAAAATGAACTTATTCTTAAAATTTGTCAAGAGAATTCAATTATTTAAAAATTTGTTTATAAAATTCTTTATGAAAATTTAATTTGAAGGAACATTCAATTATTTAATAAAATATTTATTTTTGTATTTAAATATTTGAATTCTCATGGATTTTTTTTAGTAAATATTGATTTAAAAATGAATTTCAGTTAAAATTTTAGATTATTATTGAATATTGAAAGAAATATTGCGTAAATTTTTAGAAATAATTGAATTTTGAAAAGGTTTCAAATTAAAATCTTGGAAAATTTGAACTTTTCATACTTTTAACTAAAAATTCTGTAGAATTAATTTTTTTAAAAAAGTTTAATTACATTTTTCTTTAATTCTTGAAGTTTTTATTTTCTAATATATATTTAATTGAAGAGTGTCAGAATAATCAAAATTACGTAAAAATTGATATTTAAAATAATTGCATATTTACGAAGAATTTTATCATTTTTGAAAATAATTGAATTCTTGCTGAGAATTTTATCAATTTTGATAATAATTGAATTCTTGCGAAGAATTTTGTCAATTTTAAAAATAATTGAATTATTTCGAAGAATGTTATTCAAATTTTTGAGAATAATTAAATCCTGCGAATAATTTTATTATCTATAAAAATAATTAAATTGTTAACAAGATTTTTAAGGAAATTTAGTATCACTTTTTCTCAAAAAGTTTAATAGAATTTTTTTTAATTATTTGAAGTTTTTAATTTCTTATTTTTTTCATTGAAGAATGTCGCAGAATAATCGAAATTTTAGGTTAAATTGAATTCTAAACAAATGGATTTAAAAATTCCCAAAGAAGAACTTTTTCAAAAATTATTAAAAATAATTGATTTAAAGAAGAATTTGAGTTAAAAATTCTAATAATGAATAATTGAATTGAAATGAAAATAATTTTAAAGAAATTACAGTAATAATATTTTTATAGTATAAAATAATGATAGTATCAAGTTCTAATTATTATAAACCATGAAGAAAGCGATCACTCCGATACCTTATTCTTGTTTTATGATAATATTCTTATATGTTATTGAATTAAAAATTTTTGAAAATCTTAATTTCTGTAAAAAATAATGATGATATAAGTATTCATTTTAAAACGAAGTTATTGAAGATGTTTCGAGTTTTCTACAATTAAAGAAATTCGTAAATAAATGTAATAGAACAGGGAAAAAGTCGTTTTGTCTGGAAATCAGGGAGTTTGGTAAAATTAAAAATAAAATTAAAAATTGAACTTAAACTAAAATTAAAAATAAAATTTGATAAAATATAAATGTATAGTTTTAAAAACCTGGATTTCCGTTTTTTAACCTGGAAAAGTCAGGGAATTTGAAATGAAGAAAAGCGTGGCAACCCTTGATAAAAGGCAAATATGAAAAAATCTGAAATGAGCTCTTTTTGAAATGCAGGATTCAATTATTTTTAACATTTTTAATAACAAACTTCCGAAAATTTAAATATCTATACACTGAATAATTAGGGGCCGTCCATAAACCATTGTGGACACTCGTGAACATTTGTCAAACCCTCTTCTCCCCTATACAATTGTCCACGTGGATATTGCAAATTTAAAAAATAAGTTTTTTTTGTACTCCTCTATGTTAAAAAATAAAAAAGATTATTTTTGAACATATTTCAAAGCAAGAATGTCATTAAAGTCAGGGAAATGTCAGGAAAAAATTGTTTATCAGGGAAATTAAGAAAACTGTGACTTTTTTCGACTCATTTAAAAAAACTGCGACAAAATACCACAATTTTCAGTAAAAAAAAAGTACAAGTTATTTTGATTTTTATAATGTGAAAAATAACTATGTATAAACAAATCTTTTTGAATAGTTGAAATTTTGTAAAATTTAATTGAAAATAATTAATTTATTTCAAGTCTTTTGTTACAATTTTTGAAGAATAAAAAGTCTTTAAAGGTAAATTTAAAAATGAAAATTAATGAAAATTAGCTTCTAATTTTTTAAAATTCAATATTTTCAATTGAGGAGCTGGATTCTATAACCGGCTCTTCGCTCGGAATGCACGCGCTAATATCAGTCGAGTGTCAGTGAGTGCCTCTGGGCCTGTCACTGCCACCCGACTGATATCAGGGTGGCCAGACGGTCGAAGCACAATTATGTATTCGGCTTTACAAAACTATGGTACACTATTGTACGCACGTGTAATACGCATGTGTAGCGGGAAATTTAAATTTAAACTTGGTAACTACACTGAGAAAACTGGAGTGTCAAATTCGGAGGTTCAAAAAGTGTATGTTTCCTTTGCTTATGAAGAGAATTAAATAGTCCTTCTAAAATAAATTTTGAATTGGTAATGGAAATCTGCTTGTATATTCTCTCCCATTATATCTGAGGGTTAAAAGTTGCGCAGAAAATGTGTACGATCTGATGCGCGCGAAATTATTTTTCTGACATTTTATGTATTTAATTTAGGGGTTAGGTTGCCATATTTATTCATTTCGCGCCGGATAAGGAAGGGATTTCTCAAGATGGTTAATTTGTCCCTCTGTTATAAACTCATTTTCCCTCCAAGAGAATTGGCACGAATATCTGTCAATGGTGTATTTGAACATTTAGATTCAGTATACTATTTTATTTTAAATTTACTTAAAAACCTACATTTTTATCATAGTTCAATATATTATTATTATTTATTAACGTTTAATTAATTTTTGTTAGTGTTACATATAAATCATACTATATTACTATTATTCTTTTTGTAGTTACCAAGTTTAAATTTAAATTTCCCGCTACACATGCGTATTACACGTGCGTACATGTACCATAGTTTTGTAAAGCCGAATACATAATTGTGCTTCGACCGTCTGGCCACCCTGATTCCCCCCCCCCCCCCAAATGTGTCCACGTGGTTTATGGACGGCCCCTTACTTTACAATTTTTTTAAATTAAAATTTTTTATAAAAATTGTTTTCAGCATTTGTAGTAATAAAATATTTTCAAAATTTTAAATTATATAAAAACTTAATTAGTTTTTTAAATTCTTAAATTTTTTTAAAATTACAGCAGAACCTCGGTTATCCGAGATTCCGTATTATCCGAGGCACTAAACATGCTCGGAATAACAATGCGGAATAGTAATGCGGAATAACTCGGATAAAACGGATCGAGCGACTAAATTTGAAAAATAAATTTTACAAAACCACTATTTGTGATCATTGCATTTAAAATTTCGTCCATTTTTGTCATTTAATATTATTCTAACACTTTAAACACATGAAAAATAATTTAAAATTTTGAAATTTTCATTGGTTCCGTGTTATCCGAGTTTTTGATTATCCTAGGTACCTCTTCCCCACATTACCTCAGATAATCGAGGTTCTACTGTATTATTTTCAAATATTTTAATAAATTTTCAGACAATTATTTAAATCTTTTTTAATCATATTAATTAAATTTTAAAAAAATTACAATGAAAAATTCTAGGAATTATTAAAAAAATATATTTTTTGGAAAGTAATATTCATTACTGCCCATTATTAAATTTATATTTGAGTCATTCAATTATATTTCGACTAAAGTCGTTGCCGACTAATTTTAGAATATTACAATATTTTCCAGGAATGATTTCAAAGGTTTGACTACCACTGACATATTAATTCCGAAAAAAGTTTAGGAACCAAAGAAAATTTTTTCTAGTATAAGAAAAACCAAAAGTTAATCACAGGTACACGGAGAAAAAAAAAAGTAAACTGCTCTACCTGTCGGTAGATCAGTTGCATTAAACTGCTGCGTTTTATAAAGGGAAAACAGCGTTCTCATGCCAAATCAAACAGCTCTCTTTTTTTCTCTCCGTGTACGTTATATTTGATAAGGTTTTATTCAATTTAATAAATTCACTTTCTCACATGTAGTGAATGAAATTTGCAAAATAAGGTTATTTACCCGCAGAACTTTAAAATCATTTTTCATTTAATATTTCTTATTATTAATAGTTTATACCCATTTATACTAAGAAACTAAGTCATTTTTAATAAATTATAATAATAATGTGTTTTCTTAAAAATATTCTACACTTTAAAAAAAATCAGTAGTAGGATTTGGGGGTCCGTGCGAGCATTCTAACCTTTTGGAAATTGATTGGTATATTTTTAGGGAATTTTTAAAAATATTTTCAGAAATAAAGCCGAACGCATTCTTGTAATTTTGTGCTATTATATAATATTTTTAATTTGGGGGTCCGTACGAGCATTCTAACCTTTTCGAAATTGGTTGGCATATTTTTAGGGAATTTTTAAAAATATTTTTAGAAATAAAGCCGAACGCATTCTTGAGATTTGGTGCTAATATATAATATTTTTAATTAGAGCTGGGTTTTGGTGGGCCGTGCGAGCATTCTTACCTTTTGGAAATTAATTGGTACATTTTTAGGGAATTTTTAAAAATATTTTCAGAACAAAAGCCGAACGCATTCTTGTGATTTGGGGCTGATATACAATATTTTTTATTAAGGGTGGGTTTTGGGGGTCCGCGTGTTCTAACCTTTTGGAAAATGCTTGGTATATTTTTAGGGAATTTTTAAAAATACTCTGAGAAAGAAATTCGCATGCCTTTTGGCAGTTTTGGACACTTATATGCTACACTGAAAAAAATTAAGCTGACAAATTCAACTACCTTTGGGTAGTTAAGTGAAAAGTAGTAAAAACAACTACTTTTTTAGTTAGTCTAACCCGGTTTGCGTAGTTAATTTAACTATTTTTATGTAGTTGATAAATAGTAGTTGATTCTACTAATATATGTAGTTAAATTTTAACAACAGGTAAGTTGTAGAATTGACTACGGTGCTGAAGTAAGAACAACTAAGATAATAGTTTACTCAACATTTCATAAGTAGTAAATTTAACAATTTTATAGTAATAAATAGAAAGTAGTAAAAGGGACTACTTTTGTAAGTAACGTAACACTTTCTTAACTAGTAAATTTTACTACTTTAATATAGTTCACACTAAATTGTTGAATTAAAGAATTTATACGGTTGAATTTGAAACAACACGTGAGTAGTAGAGGGAACTAATTTTTTTATTAGTCAAACCTTTTTTGTGTAATAGACTTTACAACTTTTATGTAGTTATAGTAGTTGATTTGACTACAACATTAGAGTAATAAAAATAAATGAATAATATTGTTGAAGCCTATCGAACCACTCTAAGTAGCAAAATCTACTACACAATGCAGTAGTTTTGGTGAGAAAATAATAGATAATTTTAACTTTTTGAACTTAAGTTTTACTACATTGAGTAGTAGATTGTACTACTTAAAGTAATTAGAAAGGATTGAACAGCATTTTTAAATAAAGCAAAGTTCAGAAATAAGAATTTAAAGAAGATAAAAAGAACTAGTAAAAGTAGTAAATACTACTACATTACATTGTAAAATGAACTACAGTTGTCGGTTGATCTATGTCAAGAATGTCATCAGGTTTCATGCAGACCATCGTAGCGTGCGAGCGTGGTTAGGTGGTTAGGTTATCGGTTTGCGAATGTTAGGGTCGTGCGTTCAATCCCCGGCGTTTGAGGATTTTTCTCCATTATGTACATAAGTGTTGAAAATTATAAAGTATAAGTGACCAATAGGAATGCTAGAGGAGATGAAAAAATGAATTTCAGTAATAATAATAATTAATAAATAATAATAAATAATTCTACTACTTTTAAGTAGTTGCTGACAAAAACAAAAAGATGTTAATTTTTACTTTATAAAACAGATCATTAACTACTTTTAATAGTTAATTCTACAACAGAAATGTCGTTAAAGCCTATCGAATTACTTTAGGTAGTAAAATCTACTACTTAAAGTAGTAGATTTAAAAACAAAATAATAGTTAATTCTACAACAAAAATGTCGTTAAAGCCTATCGAATTACTTTAAGTAGTAAAATCTACTACCAAAATCTTAGTTGTTATAATTACTTTAAAGTTAGTCAAATAAACTACTAAATCACATTCAACCAACTACATTCTTAGTTGTCTTAACTGCTTTTATGATAGTTAGTACAACTATTTGAATTCAGTTGAGGACCTATTGAATTACGTAGAGTAGTTAAAAAGTAGTCAAATCTACTAGTTTTTTTTCAGTGTATTTTTATCAGTTTTCAATTAGGGGTGGTTTTTAGGGGTTCGACCGCCGGTTCTTAACTATGG
Organism: Leptopilina heterotoma; assembly: GCF_015476425.1. Classification (NCBI taxonomy): domain Eukaryota; kingdom Metazoa; phylum Arthropoda; class Insecta; order Hymenoptera; family Figitidae; genus Leptopilina; species Leptopilina heterotoma. Next base: position 1,573,910 of record NW_025110916.1, read on the forward strand.
GAAATTGTTTAGTATATTTTTTGAGAATTTTCGGCGTTGATTTTGGAATGAATTCGAACGCCTAATAGTGATATGTTGTATTTCATTATTACGTAGGGCGTTGTCGGCAGTGGTGGGACAGCGGGTATAGCGAGACCACGGAGTAATAATAAGGAGACTGTACTACCAGTGAGATACCGTGCCAAATGTCTGCCTTGGTTCACTGAGTAGTAAAGACTTCTCAAAAATAAAGCGCATGCGCAATTTGCAACTATCTTCGTCACTCTTGAAAGAACGATGAGAGAGATCATTATTTTGACGTGCGAGTTAGAAAGTGTGGTTATGTTTTATTGTTGACAACAGCAACTATACGGGAAAATCAAGATTTAAATAAGAAAAAACATTAATTAACAAACTGCAAAGAGAAGAGTAAGTACAATATATTATAATATTAATAAATTGTAATATAGGTGTGAGTAGATATTAATAAAAAGATTATTTTTGTCGAACCGGAGTAATTCTTTTCTTTGTATGATAAAGTGAATGAATACAATATAATATAATGCTATAATCGCTATAATGTTAATATAATTAATATCTACTTACACATTTCCTATATTACAATTTATTAATATCATTTAATAGTATAATATATATTGTCAACAGTAAAACATAACCACACTTTCCAACTCGCACGTCAAAATAATGATCTCTCTCATCGTTCTTTCAAGAGTGACGAAGATAGTTGCAAACTGCACATGCGCGTTATTTTTGAAAAGTCATTACTACTCAGTGAACCAAGGCAGAATTCTGGCACCAGTCTGACTAGGGGATACGCTGGAGAGCAGTCTCCTTATTATTACTCCGTGAGCGAGACACTATGCGATATTTCAAACAGCTGAGTTGACAGTGTTGCTTTTTTGGTGTAAAAGTAAAGTTTTATTCTGTTGAAGCTTTTTTATATGATACACACTTTCTGGATGTAAAATCTGTCACTATAATGCTGTCAATAGTTTTAAGCAAGTATTAAAATTTTATTCTTCGTAAGAAAAAGTGTTTATAAAATTAAACTTTTCAAAATTTGATGAACGGAAAATATTTTAAGTTATTAGTATGTAAGATTCCTTCAAAATTCCTAGAACATTATGTATAATAGTGCGATAGACACAATCCCACACAGCACATGATATTTCCTGAATATTTCACTGAAAGATTGAAATATTTCATTGCAAGATTCAGGAAATATTTCTGCAAACAGGAAAATGTCCGCTTATGTAGGAATATTGACGCGAAAATTGAGAAAATATTTCATTGAAATATTCCTGCAATATTACACATAAAGATTCTGCAATATTGTGAAAATATTTCAAAAAATGGAAAAATTTGTTAAACACCTCAAATCAATAGGAATTTTCTGAAATATTTTAAAACCCATAGGATATAGTAAGCCAAAAACTACTGCGCAACTCTACAGGCCATAGAAACTGAGTTCGACCAGTGCGCATCATTTCAGTTGAATATTTCCAAAATATTTCAATGAAATATTTTCTCAACTTTCGCGTCAATATTCCCACATAAGCGGACATTTTCCTGTTTGCAGAAATATTTCCTGAATCTTGCAATGAAATATTTCAATCTTTCAGTGAAATATTCAGGAAGTATTCAGGAAATATCATGTGCTGTGTGGGATTGTAGATCGTTATTACCGTAAATCACTGTTTCGGCAATGGCGGGACACTTATTGTCGGCAGTGTCCGGACACTGCTTGTTTACATCTAATAAAATAGTACATTTCTAAATGACTTCCGTATTATTTTTTTTAAGTTTTTTCGGCAATATTTTTCATAACAATAACCTAATCTTAAAGTTGAGAATGTATTTTCAAATAATCTGTAATAATAAAAATAATAATCTTAACTCTTTTCTTAGATGGTAAAAAACGTAAACAATTTAAAAGGGACACAAAGGAACCCAAATGCTTTGAAATTGAAAGCCGTAAAAGACATTGTAATTGAAAAATTTGCGATTTAAAGTAATATCCCGCCACTACCGACGCTTTTTAATGTCGGTAGTCGCGGGACATTATTGTACTTCGGTTACAGCTATTTATTTTTGAAGACATATGTTATCTATATTATGTAAATTTGCAAAAGATAGTTATTTGGAAAGGGGTTGTTTTTTACCCCCAATATTAAAATTTCGATAATTTTTTGATTGATATTTGTTGTATTTACTACTCTGAACAAGATTATTGCAGAAAAGTTTAGAAATAAAAAAAAAACTTTAGGGTCTTTAAAAAAATTTGTTAGTCTGCCATCTTGAATTTTTAATTTTTTAGTATGTTCATGAAAAAAGTACAAATTTATTATTGTCAAAGAAAAATACTTTAAGATATTAATTTTCATAATTTTAGAGCAAAATTAAAAAAATTAGATAGTACACCATCTTGAATTTTTTAGCATTTTGATGAAAAAAGTACAAATTTATTATTTTCTAAGAATTAGTAAATTTTTTTCACTGAATATCGATAAAACAATTAAATCGGTTAAATAACTAAAAATTTGAGAAGTTTTACTGAAGTGAATGTTTACTTACATCTAGAGATATTTTACGTATTAAACAAAAGTTAAGTATTTATTTTTATATAAATGAAGAGAACAATTTTAAATATCTATTAATTCGACATTTTAAATCAGAAATTTTTAACTTTTAAAAAAATTAATTTATTTATTGTTGCCATGATAAAAATAAAAAAAATTAGTTTGTCCGCCATCTTGAATTTTTAATTGTTTAGTATTTTAATAAAAAAAGTACAAATTTATTATTGGCAAGAAAAAATACTTTAAGATATTAATTTTCATAACTTTAGAGCAAAAATAAAAAAATTAGTTAGTCCGCCATCTTGAATTTTTAATTTTTTAGTATTTTGATAAAAAAAGTACAAATTTATTATTGGCAAGAAAAAAAACTTAAAAATATTAATTTTCTCAATTTTAGAGCGAAATAAAAAAATTGGTTAGTCTGCCATCTTGAATTTTTAATTTTTTAGTATTTTGATAAAAAAAGTACAAATTTATTATTGGCAAGAAAAAAAACTTAAAAATATTAATTTTCTCAATTTTAGAGCAAAATTAAAAAAATTAGATAGTCCGCCATCTTGAATTTTTTAGCATTTTGATGAAAAAAGTACAAATTTATTATTTTCTAAAAATTAGTAAATTTTTTTCACTGAATATCGATAAAACAAGTAAATTGGTTCAATAACTAAAAATGTAAGAATTCCTACTTAAGAAACAATGAATGTTTACTTACATCTAGAGATATTTTACGTATCAAACAAAAGTTAAGTATTTATTTTTATATAAATTAAGAGAAAAATTTTAAATATCTATTAATCCGACATTTTAAATCAGAAATTTTTAACTTTTAAAAAAATTAATATATTTATTGTTGCCATGATAAAAATAAAAAAATTAGTTAGTCCGCCATCTTGAATTTTTAATTGTTTATTATTTTGATAAAAAAAGTACAAATTTATTATTGGCAAAAAAAAAACTTTAAGATATTAATATTCTCAATTTTAGAGCGAAATAAAAAAATTGGTTAGTCCGCCATCTTGAATTTTTAATTGTTTAGTATTTTGATAAAAAAAAGTACAAATTTATTATTGGCAAGAAAAAATACTTTAAGATATTAATATTCTCAATTTTAGAGCGAAATAAAAAAATTGGTTAGTCCGCCATCTTGAATTTTTAATTGTTTAGTACACGGAAAAAAAAGTACGTGAATCCTTCCTTGAAAGTGCTTGACTTTTGGATAGGACACAAAATTCAAGGCTGTATCATGTACTTTTTATTAAAAAATATAGAAAAGTCCTAGAGTTATTCTAGTACTAGTATGGGCAACAGTGTTTTTTAAATTTTAACGAAAAGTCATTTGTTAAGTTTTATAAAGTACGTGAAAGATTAGTTGACTGCGCTTGAAAATTCTGTGGAGCATGCGCAGTGTGCGTTGAGCGTTTCTACCCAAGGTAAATGCCAGCTGATCGTCTGTTTCCATTTGTGTTAATTTCAGATGTGAATATACTATTATTTTATGAAAAACAAATAGTGTTAATATATATTTGTCTTCAAGAATTGACTTTCAAAAAAATATTTTTTATTTTGTGTTTTTCACAAAACAGAATGTTATGTAAGTATCAGTTTTCAGTGAAATAGCATGTCTCAGAAGTCGTGAAAAATTTCACCATGTGGTATATAAGAACAATTCGAAATGTGCTTTTAAGTGTTAAGTGTGTGTTTTTATTTAAGTTATACGCGAATATATGTGTGTGTTATAGGTTAGTTCATAAGTGTTGAGGAACGTCGAAAAGTGATACAATAATTATTCTTTGTTTGTGTGAATAATTATCCAAATATGTGAATGAATGAGTGAATTTCAGAAAAACTGTGTGAACAAGTGGAAATTATTTTTTTTATTTTACAATTTTTTTGAAAGTCAATGAAATTCTCAAGCAAGGTACTAAAAAATTTTCATTGACTGCTTTTGAATAACTCTCATGCAAAAGTACTAGACTGTTTTTAGTATTTTGTGTCGTATCCAAAAGTCAAGTACCGAGTCAATGAAAATTTCACGTACTTTTTTTCCGTGTATTTTGATAAAAAAAGTACAAATTTATTATTGGCAAGAAAAAATACTTTAAGATATTAATTTTCATAATTTTAGAGCAAAAATAAAAAAATTAGTTAGTCCGCCATCTTGAATTTTTAATTGTTTAGTATTTTGATAAAAAAAGTACAAATTTATTATTGGCAAGAAAAAATACTTTAAGATATTAATATTCATAACTTTAGAGCGAAATAAAAGAATTAGTTAGTCCGCCATCATGAATAAATAACTTTTAATTTTTTTATAAGAAAATAAACAAATTCATTGTGATCGAGTAATTTTTAAAGAATATTGACTTTTTAAATTTGTAATTATGTGAAATTTTTTTTGCTTAAAAATTATCTTATTTATCATTGTTCAACTAAATAATTATCTGTTATTTAATTGTTTCAAATGCAATTTACTTTTAATTATTTTAGAATTTATAATAAATGTCATGTCATGAATTCATAAATAATATTATCACACTTACCTTTTGAATGTAATATTAAAAATTTAAATTAAACACTTTACAGAATAATACAAATTTGTATTTTAGAATTCTTTCATTCCGCCATCTACTGGAGGAAAGAACGTCGAAATTTGTTTTATGGTAACACTTTCATTTTATCGACCGAGCGCTTATGGTAAATGTGCACCACGTATTATCTACAAAGCAAATTACTCATTCTTCGTATGACACCCAAAAGCAAACTTTTTACTTTTTTCATTTATTTTTATTATAATTACTAAGTTAATTAGATATTTTTCGTTTTAAATGTGTTCTATATATCAATGGCTGTTAATTTTATACACTTTTAGGTATGAACAAAGTGCAATTACACGAGTATTTTTCAAATCACCGTGACAGTGTAAAATATCACCGGAGATGACTTCAACTTTAAATATTATTTTCACATTAATAATGAATATTTATTAATAAAGTGCTAATACAAATTTCTTCAATAAATTGTCCTCTTTCAATTTTTCTATTTTACTTTGTCTTTTTTTAATGTTTTACAGTTTTTATTTACTTTTCACCGTAAAATCACCGATACAGTGATTTTACGGTGATCTCAATCCGCAAGGGAAGCGGGTTGCCTACGTAAAGGCATAACAGTATGATAAAACAGGGCAGTAACTTTTAGTTTGTTGAAAATTATAAAAATAATATTTTGCAATGATAAAAACTAATATAAAGAATGTAAATAAAGGGATTTTTGTTTATAAAAATATACATAATATATAAAATATGTTAAATTAAAACGAAAAATATGAAAAAAAAATTTTTTAATTTTGTTATTCATTAAAATAATTCTTTAAAATGATTAAAAATTAAAATTGCTAATTAGTACCTCTAGAGGTACAATTTATTAAATTGTATAATTAATAAAAATATTTAAAAAATGACAAATATACAGAATTTTGAAAAAATTAAATTATTTCTAAAATTTATTGAATATTTTTGTATTATTTTGGCAAATTAGTTCATTAGTAATTGGAAAATTATATAAAATTAAAAAATATTCATTAATTACAAAATCATAAAAAAAGTATTATTTTTACCTTATATATTTGTTAAATTATCTTTAATCATGTTTTCTTGTCTATAAAAATTTATTTATTTTATTCCTTTGTATCAAAATAATTAATTTAATTATGTTTTTTTATTCCTCAATTATATGATTATATGAGATATTAAAAGAAATTTGGAGCTAATAAATTTTCTATTATAAAACAATAATTACTTATTCTACTATTTTAAAATCCCTTTCTATAGGCGACCAGGTCATATAAGTTTATTTCCGACATCAAAGCTGTCAATTATTTGTATAGCGGAAATAATATTGACGTTCGTAGAAACATCGTATATATTATTACAAACAGATTTTTACTTAAATCCTTATTTCATATATAGAAGTTTAATAAAGAGCCCTTTTCTCTATAAGTATCTGCTCTTATTCTTTCTTTTTAAATTATATCCAACACTTTCGACTGATTTTTATAAAACTTTTTATTTTGTCAATTTTAAAAAAATAATTTAACACTTTCTCAAAAAAAGAGCTCTTAACCGTAAAGCGAAAATAAATAAAGAATTACCTAATTAAAATTTATTTTGTTTCGATATTTTTTATAAGACACAATCTTATTTCCACCATAAAAATATTGAGAGCTGAATGTGACTTGTGGAAGAAAGTGTCCAGAAATGTTGTGAAGGTTGCCTACGTAAAAGACTAACAGCATTAAAAAACTAGGAATTAGTAATTCAATTTGTCAAGTAATTTAAACGATATTTTGTAATAATGAAAGTTAAATATAAGAAACACAAATAAAGGGATTCTTATTTATGAGAAATGTACATAATATAAACATGTAAAATTTAAAAAAAAAGATTTTGATAAATTTTTTATTTTTTCAATTTTGATATATTCATTAAAATAATTTTTTAAAATAATTGAAAATTAAAATTGCTAAATATTTTCTTTTAAGGTACAATTTATTAATTTGTAATTAATACAAAATTTTGGAAAATTACATTTTTTGTATTTTTACATTCTCATAAAAAATGAGAAAGTCTTGGATTTGTGCGATGTTGAGAAATTTCTAATTTTGATAAATCTTCATTTTTCATGACCCCCTGATGAAACGAAATTCACCCCCGATGAAATGAAGCCTGAGTTCGTTAGGCAGCTCATTTCGTCCAAAAATACAAAACTTTTAAATTTTCAAAATTTTGTATTTTTTACAATTTCCAAACAAATATTTTTTAAAAATTTTTTTCTTAAATTTTGTACAAAAACAAACAAATTTTCCCTTAGACACTTTTTTGTAAAAAAAAATAATGAATTTTTTTCAAAATTTACTATTTAATGCTTTTTTAAATTTTTTGTCAGCCATGTATAAATTATAGAAAATTTGTCCTAGGGGAGCCGTGTTTATAAAAATCAGTTCATATTATGTTAAAATACATCGCTGTTAAAATTAGAATCGACAATTGAATCGCTTATAACAATTTAAAAATTTTTTTTCCAAAAAAGTGCAAAAAATGAACTATCATTACTATTGCATGAGTTTCCTTCTGTTTCTATACTAAGATTCATTCAAATAAAAAGTCTTTTCCCAGTCTGAAGGATGTATGTCTGAATATATGATATATTATTCAAATTTGTGTATATGAGCTAGTTAATAAATAAGTTAATCTATATTGTCAGTGATACTTCGTTTTTTTAGGTTTATGGAATAATGATAATTATCTGTGGACGTCGACATGAAAAGGGCCCATTGTGGCACTATTGGAGTTATCTATATGGGCGATTTTCTGGAAAAATTTGGAAAATTTTGAGTGGTCTTAGAACTTTTTGGTTAAAAATTCGCTGAGTTACTGAATTTCAAAGTTTAAAACGCCAAAAACCTCATTTTGAGAAAAACGGAATTGAAGATTGCTATACTAACTAATTGTTGTATCTCTATAGTTCTTCTTGGAAGTTATTCAGATAAGAATTGTTTTTAGTTCAGGACACCTTGAAGATAAAAAACCAGTAGGTTTTAAATTTTTAAAACCATCCCCCTTTCTTAATTTTGAAAATACGAAAAATCGACAATATGGGCCCTTTTCTAAAAAGGACAGCTTTTTCTATTAAAAAACCATTTTTTTACAAGATTAATGATTAGGTACAATTTTATTGTGTCATTTAAAGAAAAAGAATAGATATTAAACTTATTCAAAATTTTTTGACAGTCTCTATTATGAAAAAATTGACGCAATATCCAAATTTTCATTTTGACAATTACAAAAAAAAGACTCTAATATCAATATCTCTGGTTCTTCTGGGAAGTTATTCAGATAAGAATTGTTTATAGTCCAGGTCACCTTAAAGATGAAAAATCAAGAGGTTTTAAATTTTTCCACACCTCCATTTTTAAAATACTGTTTAATTTTGCAAATAACCGACAAAATGGGCCATTTTCCATTTTCTAAAGAACAAATGAAATCAAATAGTTAAATAATCTATAAATTAATGAAAACCGCATGATTCGACTTGTCAAAACATGTAGATTGATAATAAAAAATAAAAAAAAATTAAGATTTTGCTCCAAAATTACTTAATTGAGATTATCCCCAAAACAAGAAGCGACAATTGGGCCCTTTTCATGTGGACGTCCACATAATTATTATATACATGTACTTGCGTAAAATCTATTCCTGGTATTTTTTCTAAATTTATGTTTTGGGTAGAAATATATTCTTGATCTTTTTATTTTAGCTGAATCTTGAGTTGTATGTGGGACATTCCAGGCTAAATCGGAAATTATTTTGCTTTTGCATCTCAAATTTTTTTAAAACTTTTTTTTCTTTTAGTACTCTTTGAAATGAGCTACCTTGATTTTTTTCAAATTTTTTCATAAAGCGGTTCAAGAGATACAGATTTTTGAGAAATGACGTTTTTTACGTCAATTTTTTTTAAATGCTTATAACTCGGTCAAAAAATAGATTAAATTGGAAGTTTTTATAATGAAAAGTTTTGTTTTTACGCGTAATTTGCAATAAAAATATTTGTAAATAATTTACGATAAGATTTAAAAAATTTTAAAATATAATTTCATTTTTAACAAAAAAAAATATCGGTTATACCCAGGTTAAAATCCCCGTACAGGATCCTTAAAGGATCCTCTCGGGATCCTGTGCAGGATCCCGACCGGATCCCGTACCCGTCCTGTACAGGATCCCGACCGGATCCCGTGCAGGAAATTGGGACAAGGTTCCTGTGCAGGTTCCGATGCAGGAACCCTAGCTATCAAAGGTTTCTGTAAAGATTCCTGTACAGGAACACTTGCAGGATCATGTACAGGAAACTTTGTAAAGGTTCCTGTGCAGGAACCTTTACAGTTTTGTAAACTGCAGGTACTTAAGTATAAAGGATCCTGTAAGGAACCCGTAAAGGATCCTACACAGTTTCCTCAATTAATTTATTTATATTTTTAACTCCTGCGCAGTAGTTTTCTATGAGTTTCTCGAATGCGCAATACATTTTTCTGTCCAACATTGTTATACGAGCCTAACATATTGAAATATGAAGTCTATGTATGTCAAATGTTGCTTAACATATAAAAATTAAAAAAATTAAAAAGTTTCCTGTACATGATCCTGCAAGTGTTCCTGTACAGTAGGGTGACCGTTATTTTGCGAAAGTTGGAATTTCTTAGTTCGCCGGGCAGAATTTGCTTTAGAATGTGAAAAAAATGAGCTATGCAAAAAAACAGCCCAATTGATCAATATTAACCCGTGCCACCGAAGGGTTAAAGTTTAAATGGGGTTTAACATAGGATTAGTGCACTTTTTTACATTTTGTATGAGAACTTTTTTTTTAATTAATCTTTTGCCTTGTCGACATATATATTTATGGTTTTGGATGTGCTGAACACGAATCCGATGTCAAAAAAAAGTTTTGACAGCTTCCAGCTGTCAAAAAAGCTGTCAATCTTTTTAAAATGACAGTTTTTGTGTGAATTTAGACAGTTTTTGTGTTTAATTTAGTAAATCAAACAAAATTTTGCTCATATAAAAGTATTTTAAGAACAATAAAGTCAAACTAAATAGCAATATGTAATATTGACAGTTGACAGCTGTCAATTAAACTGTCAAACTTTTAAAAACGAGAGTTTTTGACAGTTTTTACATTAACTTAGTCAGATAAAAATGTTTTCAGGGTATTTAGGTAAACCTGAATAGAATTATGTAAATTTGACAGTTGACAACTGTCAATTAAGATGTCAAACTTTTGAAATGGAGACTTTTTATATTAAATTAATACTTGCATACGAGTGTTTTTAAGTACACTGAGGTGAATTATATTAGCGAAATGTATTCTTCACAATTGACAGCTGTCAACTGTCAATATTACAGTACCGTCCGAAATTGTCAGTCCACCCATTTTCAAAGGAATGACAAAATTTTTTTAACATAAAATTCATAAAAAGTAAAATTTTTTTTGGTTTATATTTTGAAAGACGATAAAATTTTGAAAAGAATAAGACCTTACAGAAGTCATTTGGCCAAAATTTGTAGAAGATATTCTTAAAAATCGTCATTTTCAATGTTTTACAAAAATTTGAATAACTTCTAAAATAATGAACGCTTTTTAATAATCTTAGGCTTATTTTAAAGACCATTTTCTACAGAATAAGAATTACTTATAGGCATTAACCTGTCATTTTTAACTTGGAATAAGCATGACGTCAAAGTTGGACAAAAAAATTCAAAAAATTTGAAATAATATTATTAAAAGAAAAATAATTTTTGAAATTCAAACATATATTTTTATTAAATTTTCTTGAAAAATCTACACCATATCATGTTTTATATATGTTCTAGAATATTTTTTAGTACAAAAAATTGATTTCAAATTTTTCCAATTTTTTTGTCCAATTTTGACGTCATGCTTATTCCAAGTTAAAAATGACAGGTTAATGCCTATAAGTAATTCTTATTCCGTAGAAAAAGACCTTTAAAATAAGCCTAAGATTATTAAAAAGCGTTCATTATTTTAGAAGTTATTTAAATTTTTGTAAAACATTGAAAATGACGATTTTTAGGAATATCTTCTACAAATTTTGGCCAAATGACTTCTGTAAGATCTTATTCTTTTCAAAATTTTATCGTCTTTCAAAATATAAACCAAAAAAAATTTTGGTTTTCATGAATTTTATGTTAAAAAATTTTTGTCATTGCTTTAAAAATGGGTGGACTGACAATTGCGGACGGTACTGTACATATTGCTATTTAGTTTGACTTTATTGTTCTTAAAATACTTTTATATGAACAAAATTTTGTTTGATTTACTAAACTAAACACAAAAACTGTCTAAATTCACACAAAAACTGTCATTTTAAAAAGATTTACAGCTTTTTTGACAGCTGGAAGCTGTCAAAACTTTTTTTTGACATCGGATTCGTGTTCAGCACATCCAAAACCATAAATATATATGTCGACAAGGCAAAAGATTAATTAAAAAAAAAGTTCTCATACAAAATGTAAAAAAGTGCACTAATCCTATGTTAAACCCCATTTAAACTTTAACCCTTCGGTGGCACGGGTTAATATTGATCAATTGGGCTGTTTTTTTGCATAGCTCATTTTTTTCACATTCTAAAGCAAATTCTGCCCGGCGAACTAAGAAATTCCAACTTTCGCAAAATAACGGTCACCCTACTGTACAGGAACCTTTACAGGAACCTTTGATAGCTAAGGTTCCTGCATCGGAACCTGCACAGGAACCCTGTCCAATTTCCTGCACGGGATCCGGTCGGGATCCTGTACAGGACGTGTACGGGCTCCGGTCGGGATCCTGCACAGGACCTGCACAGGATCCCGGGAGGATCCTTTAAGGATCCTGTACAGGGATTTTAACCTGGGTATGTATCAGTTATATAATACAATATATGTATTATATGTATCGGTTAATTTTTTTCAAAAATATTTGTAAGAAACTAGCACTAAATTAACAATTTTTAAGTCCCAGTAAAAAAAGAAGTATTGAGTGGAGCGTTTAGGAATTGAGTGAAGCTCTGAGCCAATAGGGATTCGAGTAAAAACCGTATTGGGACGTTTGACTCAATCTTTTTTTTATCCGACGAATACTGTCTTATTTTAGCATTAAAATTAAAATCACATGACTAGAGTACACATTATAAATTGAAAGCACAATTGTCCTGGAATGTAAAAATGCCGATTTCGATAAGAAACAGTGAATATTTGTTAAAAATTGGTAAAAGCAAAGTTTGACAAGCGCGACTGAATTTACCATGTGAATAAATGAATTGGTAAGTTTAAATGGACGAAAATAAATCTACTGTTACCGACAGAAAGTTCCTAGAGAATTGTTAAACAATGAAATTTCATTGTTTTGTTGAATTTACCACAATTATCTAGGAACTTTCTGTCGGTAACAGTAGATTTCTTTCAGTCCATTTAAACTTACCAATTCATTTATTCACATGGTAAATTCAGTCGCGCTTATCAAACTTTGCTTTTACCAATTTCCCTACTGAAAATCCCTATGTAGGATCCTACATAAGATCTTACATAGAATACTAACTATAAATTTATAAAAAATCCTAGAATGATTGTAAGAATCTACGTAGAAATCCATAAAAAAGCACATATGGATTTGGCACAGGATTTTTTATGAGAATTGATATAGGAATGCGCATTCGTGTTACTGGATAAAAATCTACGTTAATTCCAATATGATTACCTACATCTTTTCTGACATAATTTTGGTGTCAATTTCCTATGTCAATTTCCTTTGTCAATTTCCACCATACTTACCAATATAAAATCTTACAAAAATTCTTAGTTAAAATCTTACTTAATAATTATTAAAAATTTGTCTATATAGAATCGTAGAAAAATTCCTACATAAAATCTTACTTAATTATTAAAAATTTACCTATATAGAATCATACCAAACTTCCTACATAGACTCTTACTTACCCTATTAAAAATACCCACATGGGATCCTACATGGGATCTTACGTGGGTTCTTATACAAAAACCTGTATAAAATCCCAGATCCCATGTAAGAATCCACATGGGATCCCATGTCCCATGCACATGTATATTTGGGACACGATTTAAAACAGGAATTCATGTGGGAATTTGAGTTTGTGTATATCTACATAAAAATCCACATGAATTTCTATGTGAGAATACATAAAGGATACTATAAAGGATTTCATATGGGATTTCATATGGGTTTTCATGTTTCATATATAAGATTTCACATAGGATTTCATAAAAGATTTAATATGTGATTACATTAGGGATCCATTGTGAGAATTTTCAAAGGATTAAAAATTATTTAATTAAAAATTAAATAATAAATTGTATTAGCATTTCAAATCATCAGGAAGAAAAAAAATTCGATAATTTGAAACACTTCTGAGCTATAAACTCTCAGTTATATAGTGTTAAAAAATCATGTTAACAGGGGGAGAAGTCGCTCTCGCCACCTGGCGGTGAAAGTATATGAACTGTGGTATTCTGTATCATTAATAAAAAAAACCACGTGAGATCCTATGTGGAAAATTATATATGGGAAATAATATACGATGTCACCTGGGATTTCATATAATTTTCAATTCTATGTAAAATCCTACGTAAGATCCCATGTAATTTCCTATGTTATTTTGCGCATATGAAACCATATGGGATCTTACGTAGGATTTTACATAGGAATGAGAATTATATGAAATCCCAGGTGACATCGTATATTATTTCCCATATAATTTTCCACATGGGATCTTACATAGGATCTCACGTGGTTTTTTTATTAATGATACAGAATACCACAGTTCATATACTTTCACCGCCAGGTGGCGAGAGCGACTTCTCCCCCTGTTAACATGATTTTTTAACACTATATAACTGAGAGTTTATAGCTCAGAAGTGTTTCAAATTATCGAATTTTTTTTCTTCCTGATGATTTGAAATGCTAATACAATTTATTATTTAATTTTTAATTAAATAATTTTTAATCCTTTGAAAATTCTCACAATGGATCCCTAATGTAATCACATATTAAATCTTTTATGAAATCCTATGTGAAATCTTATATATGAAACATGAAAACCCATATGAAATCCCATATGAAATCCTTTATAGTATCCTTTATGTATTCTCACATAGAAATTCATGTGGATTTTTATGTAGATATACACAAACTCAAATTCCCACATGAATTCCTGTTTTAAATCGTGTCCCAAATATACATGTGCATGGGACATGGGATCCCATGTGGATTCTTACATGGGATCTGGGATTTTATACAGGTTTTTGTATAAGAACCCACGTAAGATCCCATGTAGGATCCCATGTGGGTATTTTTAATAGAATCTTACTTATAAGTAAGATTCTATGTAGGAAGTTTGGTATGATTCTATATAGGTAAATTTTTAATAATTAAGTAAGATTTTATGTAGGAATTTTTCTACGATTCTATATAGACAAATTTTTAATAATTATTAAGTAAGATTTTAACTAAGAATTTTTGTAAGATTTTATATTGGTAAGTATGGTGGAAATTGACAAAGGAAATTGACATAGGAAATTGACACCAAAATTATGTCAGAAAAGATGTAGGTAATCATATTGGAATTAACGTAGATTTTTATCCAGTAACACGAATGCGCATTCCTATATCAATTCTCATAAAAAATCCTGTGCCAAATCCATATGTGCTTTTTTATGGATTTCTACGTAGATTCTTACAATCATTCTAGGATTTTTTATAAATTTATAGTTAGTATTCTATGTAAGATCTTATGTAGGATCCTACATAGGGATTTTCAGTAGGGTAGTGTCTGGAACCTTCTATTAGGATTTATTTTATTATTATCTTTTTAACTTTCTTAATATTTTTCACAATATGACAATACTACGTCATTTACTCTTTTAATTTGCTCAATGAAAAACTCTTGAGTTTTCCCCAAAAACCCAAAAGTATTATTATATTTAATAAATTTAAACTCTTTCTAATGAAAGAGTAAGTGCAGCAGCAAAGAGGTCGCATTTTTTATTTTATTCCCCTCAATGCCCTGTCACCGAGAGGATTTTTGAATCCGGAGAACAAAACATTGGTCCTTCGAGCCGGATTTCCTCGGAGATATCACCACGTTTGCTAGATATTTTTTTGAATTTATTTTAATCTGAGACAAAATGATGTCGACAGATCTAGACGCATTCAAATTATTTGAATGCCTTTAACGCTGAAAATGGCGAAATCGAGGAAGTGCGGGCGAGATAAGTTAAAGCTAATAGTTTGTTAGACGAATTTTCTGAAATCGAAAATAACGTTTTCCTTATAGAAAGTAGCGAAGAACAATTCACGTTAGAAATTGAAGCGTTTGAGAGTTCCTTCTATGCCGCCGTCGGTTTAGCGTACAGCATAATTAATAAAAAATTAAAAGCGACATCTCAAAGCTTGACTTCCGGAAGTTTGACGAGAAATTTAAGTGATGAAAATCGTGCGCCATCACCGAATTACACGCCTTTTCAAAATCAAGTCAAATTGCCGATAATTAGTATTCCGACCTTTTCTGAGGCATATGAACAATGGTTAAATTTTCGAGATACCTACAAATCTTTAATACACGATCATGCGACTCTTTCAAAAATTGAAAAATTTCATTATTTGCGTTCAGCACATGCAGGGGAGGCCGCGGATCAAATTCAAGCCCTAGAAACAACGGAATTAAATTATAATATTGCTTGGGACTTGTTACAGGAAAGATATGAAAATCAAAATTTAATTATCGGTAGCAATCTTGACGCGATTTTCAATATACAACGACTACAGCAAAAGTCATATTCGAGCCTTTGTCAATGTACTCAACCGTAGAAAAAGATTTACGTTCCTTAAAGGCGTTAAATTTGCCTGTTGATTCGTGGGATGCAATAATTATACACATAATTGCATCAAAGTTTGATCCGATTACTCTTAGGGATTGGAAGGGTGTAAAATGTGCGAATGAAATCCCCACGCTTAAGGTAATGTTTAAATTTCTTAACGATCGTTGTCAGGTCCTTCAAAGTATAAAAAAGGATGATTCGATAAACAATATCTCTAATGCAAATACTAAACGTACGCGTCAATCGACAAAAACCTTTTTAGCTACTAGCGGCGAAACTTGTGTAATTTTCAAGGGTTCTCATTTAATAAAAACATGTTCGAATTTTCTAAAACTCTCTATAAGTGATCGTATACAGGAGGCAAGGAAATTTCGCTTGTGTCTCAATTGCCTTAAGGGACATAGAACGCGTGATTGCAAGAATAAAATGTCATGTATAATATGTAAAAAGCGACATAATTAAATTTTGCATTTAGAGGTCACTGATGAGAAAAATGTAGATTCGTCTCCTGAGATAGTTGCTTGAAGCATTAGACAAGAGTTGTGGATAAAGGTGGGGGTACCCACGATGTACGGGGATTACTGGACTCTGGTTCGCAATCTAGTTTCGTCACTCCGGAGCTGTGTGAAAAATTACAGCTGCCTTCAAGGCCAATTCACGTTAGTGTGTCAGGAATCGGTTCGGGTGTTACGAAGATAAGCAAGCGCGTAAAGATTGGCGTGTTTTCAAGATTAAATTCTTTTAAAGCAAATTTATCATGTCTAGTATTGCCTCGTCCACCAGCTCGTCTTTGTTCATTGTAGGCTATGTTTTGTCTACCAAAAATTGATAAGCCCAAAATGTTTATAAGACAAGCGATCAGACCACCATTTCCCCGAACTCCTTGGTTCCAATGAAAATGTTCAAATAAATCTACTTCATTTTTATTTTCTTGACAAATTGTTCGTCCTCGGCCAGTGGTTGACAATTGAACAGTATCTAAATAAAATTTTAAAAAAAATTGTTATTTTCTTTAAAGTTGATTTTAAGAGTTTTCATGAACAATTTCAGAACACATGAAACATCAATTAAAAGTGATCAGTTTTCGCAGAGGATTCAAATGACTTGCAATTATTATAATGAAAACTAGATTTTAGAGAAAGGTTCTGTTAGTTAGGAACTTTTGTAACGCTTTATAAGAGCCATTCTGAAATAATCAGACGCTCCTAAACTCAGCGCACCTGGTTGCCAGTCTTGCCAGGAACGCACCTAGATCTAGATAGCCAACCAACCAACTTCTTGAGGTCACGAAGATCTTGGAATTCGTACCTATCATTGGGCAGGACTGTTGTAACCTTGAAAGGCCCCTTTGCCTTAGCTGTTAACTTCCTGCTTTCTCCTGTAGCCACAGGGTTCGCCTTCACCATGACAACATCCTCTACTGTGTAGGTTGGTGGTTCGAACCTACGAGAGTCAAATCTTCTTTTCTGTTCCAACCCAGTAAGAAACGAAAAATTGAAAAGTATTAAAAAGATTCTATTCTTTTGAATGCCATTTCTGTCCAATACTTTTCTATCCAGTGAGAGCAATATAAATAGTAACGATATCAATCCTCTTGAATACCCAGTAAGAAAGCAAAGATTAAGAAGCATTAAAAAAATTCTATCCTTTTGAATACCATTTCTGCCCTATGCTTCTGAATTCCGCGACAGTAGTATAATAATATAATACTAATATTGTTGACATATAGAATGTTCAATTACTTTCAAATAACTGCACTCATGAATTTATTTGCTATTTTAAAAAGGAATAATTATTAAATTATCAGTTAAGAGGGTTAAAAGTGTTTAAAGGTCTCTGAAATTTTTAGGTTATGATTTATTGTCTAACAGAATAACGGCCCTGACTCGTTTAAATGACGTTAAATTGGTAAACAATCAATTTTTCAGCAAGTTTTTCTTTGAACACAAACACTTTTTACAAAATCTGCCACTGTATGTATCTTATAAATTACAAAAATCCAGAAGATTGCTTAAATGCATGCAGAAACGCGGTTCCAATGAAAAATTGAAAAGTGATATAATGACAGGCTGTAATAATTTCGGATGGGATTGGAAAGCATTCAGAAAAAAATTTTGTCTTTGTTAAAAATTACAAAAAGAATTGAATAGCATTCATTTTTAGACGAAACGTGGTCCTATCATGGTATAGAAAAGTATTGGACAGAAATGTCATTCAAAAGTATTGGATAATTTCTACTACACCATACAGAGTTTAAATTATTTCAATCCTTTTCAATTTTTCGTTTCTTACTGGGAACTGCTTAGCATCTGTGGATGCCTTTGCAGCGGTCCTCATCTGTTGAAAATCAACTTGATCAAGGGTATCTTGAATACTGGAAATCAACTTCGCATCGGCCATACTGCGTGGTTTATACCCCATATTAACAATTCATTTGGTGATCTTCGCGTTGTTCTATTTGTAGAGCAGTTAATAGCGCTTTGCACTTTTTTAATATTTTCGTCCCAAGAGTCTTCGGTCCCACCAGCACAGGTAGCTGCCAGTAAATCTAGGACGTACAGTACGATTCATTTGCTCACACTGCCCGTTCGCTCGAGGTGTTGCTACGGCATTAAGAATGTGTTTAATGAGATGTAAAATTAGCTGATTAAGTGCTTTTAATACCCCTTTTACAGAAGTGTTTCGAACAGGCTCCAAAATACAAAATTTAGTAAAAGCATCTACAATTGTGAGAATCTGAGTATTTTTTTTTTATTACTACGAATAAATGGTCCAACATAATCAAGGTGAATAGTATGGAATGGGATTGAGATCTTTTCTATCGGATGCAATAGTCCTGGTTTTCAGCCTGATGGATTTTTATAATATAAGCAATTTAAACAGGATTTTACATATTTGAAAATAAATTTTCTCATACTTTTAAACCAATAGTGTTCTTGAATTTTTTCTAACGTTTTTTTAAGAGCAAAATGTCCCTATTCATCATGACATAATCTGACTACATTAAATCGAGACATGCGAGGGACTACCCATTTATTGCCAGAGTCAGTCTTTCGAAAAAGTACCCCCCCCTTTAAGGTCATATTTATCGAAATATTGCTTTGTATCTGATTGTTTAATTCCCGATTCTAAAATTTTACGAATCACGTCAATGTCAGGGTCCTGTAATTGAGCCACTTTAATCCATTCTTTTTCTGTAATGTCTATAGCAAGGCAATCTATTGGATTTCGACTTAAGTAATCGACATGTGCAATTTGAGTACCGGGTCGATATTCAATATTAAAATCAAAATCTTAAAGGTAAATCCACCATCGTGCTACTCGTGGTTGAATATCCTTTTTGTTAGCAGTGGCTCGAATTGCGATGCAATCAGTAACAACAGTAAATTTAATGCCTATTAAATAGACACGAAAAGGTTTGAAAGACGAGAATACAGACAAAGTTTCTAAGTCGTATAAATGGTATCGCTGTTCTTCGGGAGTTGTTTTTCTACTGTAATAGGCTACAACATATTTTGTGCCTTCCCGTTTTTGTATTAGTATAGCGCCTATACCTACTGCACTCGCGTCTGTGTGTACCTCGGTCTCTAACGTACTGTCATAAATGGCCAAAACAGGCCGCTCGGACAATATTTTCTTTAGTTTGAATTGCTTCTTTCTGTTCTTGGCCCCATACGAAGGGTGCATTTTTACGTAATAAAATAGTTAAAAGTAAAACTATTCGTGCAAAATTCTTTATAAATTTACGAAAATAGCCGGCAAGACCCAAAAATTGTCTAACTTGTTTTACATTTATTGGATCGATGACGTTCATTACAGCGGTTTGTTCTCGGTCTTACGCCCTCACTTGAAATTTCGCGGCCTAAGTACTCGATTTTTTTCTGAAAAAATCTACATTTCGATTTATTAAGTGTTATTCCGTTTGCCTTTAAGGCCCTTAAAACATTTTCTAATGCAATAAATGCTTCTTCCATTGTTTCAGAGACAATTAAAATGTCATCAAAATAAATCAGCGCGGTATTTTTAAAAATTTTATTCATTGCTTTTTGAAATACGGTGGGAGCATTAACTAAACCGAATGGCATTCGTAAAAATTCATATTTTCTGTCAGGTGTTATGAAAGCAGTTTTTTCTATTGAGTCTGGGTGCATAGGAATTTGATGGAATCCAGATTTCATATCTAATGATGTGAATATCCGTTTATTTTTAAGTTGATCTATTTGATCATCTATCAATGGTAAAGGATATTGAATGCGTTTAGTTATTTTATTAAGCGCTCTGTAATCTATAACTATTCGCCATTCTCCATTCTTTTTTTTTAATAAGAATTATAGGACTCGCGTAAGGTGGTTCTAATTCTTCTAAAATTTCTTTTACAACTTTATGATCGGAAAAAGATAGTCGATGTGGAGCATGATAAACCGGTGTCTCTGTCATTAAATCAATTTTCATTTCGGTTGCAGTACATTTCCTTAGTTCTTCGCTATTAAATGACACGGTTTTACGATATTTGTTTAACAATTCTATTAATTGTTCTTTAATTTTAAAATCGAGATTTTTAGTTTTGATATCTGCTTCTTCTACAGGTTTCGCATGACTCATATCGACCATTTCTACTTGCAATGTATTATTTAATTTTACTGAGTCGTACAAAGTAAATGTTATACCAGTCATATCTGATATTGCTTTTGTTCCGGATTTAAGCAAAACATTTCTACCAATTATTACTTCTTTTTCTAATTGATTGTCTTGGACAATAAATACTTTAATTGTAAAAGGAATATTATCAATGCAAATTTTAATTTTTGATTTAGCAATGGGTGTGACTATCGCGTGATTAAATCCAAAAATATTTGACTTGTATTTTTGAATTTTATATTTAATTCTCGAGCTCAATTCTCGGATTATTGAACAATCACTTCCCAAATCTACGGTGCATATTCTTTCTTTCAAATTTAAAAGGCAAGTTTTTATCGGTTTGTTTACATTCCCGGTAAGAAGCGTAGAATTGAAAAGAATTCAAAAGTTGTATTCTTCTTAATAGGCGAATTTACCTCGGAGCTCTATTCCACGGGAACCATCAAAATTTCAAAAAATCTATTATTCTGAATTGACTTCACAAAAATATGAAACGCGCATTCAAAAGAATCAGAATCTACAGCAAATCAGTAGAAATTTCTATTCCACTGAATTGACTGACTACCACTCAAGATTCCACTAGAAAGTAAGGTTAGGTTTCGAAACTTGACGTTAAACATTGAACACATGAAAATTCCTTTCAGTAAGAGCATTTTATATTTTATCGTAAGCACTTTGCGTCTTTTAACTATATTTTCACTAGTTTTAATATTTAATTTTAATAGTTTAGCTGTTTAGCACTAAAATTACAATGAAATTCACACGACGCGAAACATAACTCTCATTGCGTTTTATTTTAAGACAATAACAAGAGGAGCTCCTACAGACAATTGGAAACATTAGGCGTTTCCAAATTGTTTGTCAAAAGTTGTATTCCTTTTAATGCGCTTCTGAAATTCGAAGCAGTCTATTGAGAAGAATAAACATTTCATATGTACTCGTCGAACATTCTATTTTTTTGAATTGACTACCTAGAATCGTTAGAAGTCAATCCAGTCAATTCAAAAAAATAGAACTCCATATTTTTTTCAAGAACTTTTAATACCATAAAACTTTGCGCATTAAGAAAAATAGAAAATTTTGATTCTTTTCTATCTGCACATCAACGTAAGCAATAAAGAAGAATTGATTTTTCTAAAATTTTTATGGTTCCCGTGGAATAGAGCTTCGAGGTAAATTCGCGTAATCAGAATAATTCAAAATTCTCCTTTTTAAGCATATTTTCTGGAAATTAAATTCTTTTCTATTCTACGCTTCTTACCGCGTTACCCGTCCCAACAACGAATACTTCTTGGTTTGACATCTCTTCCTTAAGGGACCCCCCGTCGTTCCCTAGTCATGCAGTTCCCTCTTTTTAATCTTTATTCTTTTTCTTGTAGCACTCCTTTTCTAAGTGCCCTATATTTTATTACAAAAATTACATTTCGGTTTTTCCTTAGTCGATCTTTCGGAATGTTTTTCATTTTCGGATTTGTTCTCTTTACGCGTATCGTTTTCGGATTTGTTTGATTCACTATTTTGCAATTTAGGACATCGATTTTTTCTATGACCTTTTTTCCACAATTATAACATTCATCGGGTCCAAAAGATTTAAATGGACGTTTACCCTTTTCGTGTTTAACAAATCTTTTATTGTCTGAAGTATCCTTATTTTTCTTTAAATCTTTAGTGTCCTCAATTGACAAAGATCCTAAACATTGACTTAATTCGGCTATTGAATTTATTTTTGAAGTTATTAAACTTGTTCGCAATTGTTCGTCTTGAATCCCGTAAATAACGAATGCAACTATTTTTTGCTCAGGTATTTCTAAAATTAGACGGTTGATTCTTTTGATTTTTTCAAAGCAATATGACAAATAAGACTGACCTGACTTACTTTTATATTGATATGCGTTTTCAAATAATTTTCCAAAATTTTCATTCCCTGAAAATTGCCTAAGAATAGCTACTGTAAAAGCATCCCAACTAATTGGTGCAACCTTAAGGCTATCATACCAACTTTTTTCAATCCCCTTTAGTTTCAATAAGGCTAAATAAATTTTATGAGATTCATCCCAATCATACATCACAGCAAACATGTTAATTTTCGCTAACCATTCCGCGGCTGATAAATATTTTTTTTCAGGATCACTTTCTGGCAACAATTTTTCATTTAAATATTTATTTGAAGCTTTACTGCCTGTCTTTACAGTTGTGGTTAGCACTTCAGCTATTTTTGCAAAATCGGACTCACCCTTTTGTGATCTAGAGTAGTTTCTCGTCGCCGACTTGCTTCTAGTGCGACTTCTGCTTCTTGATAGACTCCTACTCATCCTTCTGCAGTCATAGTCGTTTCGAGATTTCCTTGAATGATTCCTGCGATGTCTTCGCCCTGAAGAACTTCTAGACCTTCGCCTTCTGTTGTCTCTTTCCTTTTTTCTTGAAGATCGTCGTGAAGAAGAATCATCTCTTACACTATCTTCGAACCTTTGTTTCTTCGAATGTTTTGCACTCACGTGTTTATCACTTCGCGGCATTTTCAACAATCTTTTCTTTAAATTATTTATTTTTTTAAAAGAAATGTCTCACTAATATTTTTCTTTCAATACACAAAAAAAAAATTTACACCTAGTTAATTTGTCTATAATATATCAGGGGCACCGTGCCGTATTGACACGTGTTAAGTATCCCACTTCTGAACTGTAGGAATATTATTTTTAATAAAAGAGATATTCCTATAAATGTTATTTTATTTAATTACATGTAAAATTGACAATAAGTAGTTATAATTAATATCTTTTGAAATCTTTTAGAATAATTGGCAATCAATTAATATTCTTTAGTCTTCTCTCATTCGTAGCCGAAAAAGGACTGTCCCCAGAACAGCTCATCGTAGCCTCGTCCACCAGCTCGTCTTTGTTCATCGTAGGCTATGTTTTGTCTACCAAAAGTTGATAAGTCCAAAATGTTTATAAGACGAGCGATCAGACCACCATTTCCCTGAACTCCTTGGTTCCAATGAAAATGTTCAAATAAATCTACTTCAGTATCGATCGACAATTGCGCGATTTTTGGGAAATTTAGAAGAAATTTTTGAATCCAAAATCATTGACACCATCCGAAGAACTTTGCGAAATTCATTTTAAAAATAATACTTATCGATTACCTGATGGAAAATTTGTTGTTTCTATTCCGTTTAAATCAAAAGACGATAATATGTTAGGAGATTCTAAAGAGATAGCGATAAACAGGTTTCATTCGTTAGAGAGAAAACTACGCAAAGATAAATTATTAAGGAAAAAATATAATGATCTTATGCAAGAATATTTAGATTTAGGGCATATGACGGAAATAAGGAAACTTAATGATAAGCTTCGAGCTGTCTTTGACGCTTCCTCAAAGACAACAAATGGATTGTCTCTCAATGACGTGCAATTAGTAGGTCGAACAATTCAAAGGGATATTTTTGCAATTCTTGTATCTTTTCGAAAATATACTTTCGCATTCACGGCGGATATCACTAAAATGTATCGTATAATACTAATTAATGAGCTCTCTAAATCTGAATTAGCAAAATTCCACTAATTTCCCAGCGATAAGTATATCACTGATTCAATTAGCGTCTATACGCTAATTAATCAGTGAAATTTCACTAATTCACAGCGTATATACGCTAATTGAATCAGTGATATACTTATCGCTGGAAAATTAGTGAAATTTCGCTAATTCAGATTTAGAGAGAGGATGATCGAGTTTTTTAACGAATTTTTTGGCGATTCGATTCTTCCCTACCTCTCAGCTGTTTTAAGCTTAATACTGTAACTTATGGCACTGCTTCTGCCTCTTTCTTGGCCATAAGATGCCTAAGTGAATTAGCGCAAATAAATAAAGAAAATTACCCGTTAATAAGTGATATAATTATGAATTGTTTTTCCGTCGACGACGTCTTGTCTGGTTCGGATAATTTTGAAGAATTAATTTATATTCAGCAGGAATTAACTCGCATATTGGCATCAGGGGATTTCATCTTCGTAAATGGTCCTCGAATAATTAACAAATTAACAAAATTAATTATTAAGCATGAGCATGAACGATTATTACATGCCGGACCACAGACGGTTTTAGGTTCTCTCCGGGAAGTATTCTGGCCAGTAAGCGGTAGATCCCAAGTAAGGGAGGTGATTAGCAAATGTTACACGTGTTTTCGTGCCGCACCAAAGTCAGTCACAACATATATGGGTGATTTTCCGGCCTCACGTGTTACTCCTTCGCGTCCTTTCTTGCAAGTGGGTGTCGATTATGCGGGACCTTTTTTGATAAGAGATAGAAAATTGCGAGGCTCAAAATTGATAAAGGCCTATATATGCTTGTTCATATGCTTCGTGACAAGGGCGAATCATTTGGAGCTCGTGAGCGATTTAACGTCGAATTTCTTTATAGCGGCACTGAGACGGTTTGCGTCAAGACGAGGTAAACCTGCGAATGTATACTCCGATAACGGTACTAATTTTGTCGGGGCAGAGGGGGAACTCTCGGAACTTCTTGCGTTTTTAAAGTCGAATAAAGAAGAAATTAAAAGGCTAACCAGCGATGAAGGCATTCAGTGGCACTTCACACTGTTAGAAATTTCTGTAATTTTACAGCAACTAAACAGTACAAACGTACTGTGAATTTACAGTTTTTGCTGTAATAACACATAAATGTAGTAAATTCACAAAAATGTTGTAATTTTTACAGCAAAACCTTACAAATACATAAAAATTTCATTGTATTTGGATAATTCACAGCAAAAAAAATTGAACTTTTTATTTACAGTAAATTGTTTGCGAAATCACAGTATAAAACTCAAAGAATTTTACAGATATTCATTTTGTAATTTTAGCTGAGATTTTTTACATTATAACATTGACTGAATTTTAACCTTGAGAATATGATTTTAAGTCCTAAAAGTATAGCTGAATCATTTTTTAAGCTTAAAAATAGTTTCAATAAAAACTATTTTTTAATTATATTGGATTTTAATAGTGAATAATTTTAGACTGAAAAGAAGAATAGAGTATGATACACATGTTTCTTATATTTGATACTGTAACAGATTTAGTTTATTTTTATTTTTTGTCATATGCAAAATTTTAATTTAACTTTACTTTAATTCGGAGATGTAAGATTTTAATAAATATAACATTAATTTTTATAATTTGACAAAAAGATAATATTTTATTCCTTATTAATTTGCAATTATCACATTAAATTAATTCATTTTTAACTGTCGATCGAAGAAAAGTCATTCGACATTCATATAATAAATAATTTGATTATTATAATGACTATTTCGCGTCGGGACAATATACATAATACTTTGCAAGAGACTTTCCTAGCCTCCCTTGGTCGAGCGCGTCTAGGCACAGCTCCCAAGGTTGATGGCTCCATACTAAGGGTTCAAATCGTGGCGTCGCATTTCCGTAATAATGATAATAAAATGCTAATAAAACTTTTTTTTTAGTTAATTTACTTTTATTATAACATATCAGAAAACAATATAAACAGTTTTGAATTTTTATGTAAATATTCAAATGGTAGAATTTCCGAATTAATAGTAGGGAATATGTCTGAAATACATGGTATACTGTAAATTTATAGCACTTTAGTAAAGTAAAATTACATTATTATTTTGATGGATAATTGTTTCTTGTACTTTTGCTGTAAAATCACAACAGAATTTTCTAACAGTGCATTCCTCCTCGAGCACCTCACTTTGGTGGATTGTGGAAGGCAGGGGTGAAGTCCACCAAAACGCATTTAAAAAAATACTATCAAATTCTAATATAACTTATAAGGATTTCAATACGATTATTGTGCAAGAAGGCTGCCTAAATTCTCGTCCAATTTCTCCTTTATCCAGCGATCCAAACTACCTTCAGCCCCTTACACCTGCACATTTCCTGATAGGCGAGCCAATCTCGATGATTCCTGATCCAGATCTGCTTTATTTAAACGAAAATCGCCTTTGTAGATTCCAAAGGATGCAGCAATTGGTCCAGCACTTCTGGAAGAGGTGGAGTTTGGAATATTTGGCGGGACTGGAAGCTCGATGTAAATGGGACATGAAGGATGTGGAGGCTGTAAAATTGGAGTCGCAGGTTATTGTAAAGGACGACAATACAGCTCCGGCTCAGTGGAGGATAGGGCGTATTGTTGAAGCTCATCCTGGGAAAGATGGTCTTTCTCGCGTCTTTTCTGTGCGCACTGCTACTGGGATTGTCAGGCGTGCGCTGACAAAATTGTGTCCTTTTCCTTGTGACGAGGAACACAAAGACTGATTTAATTTTTAATTAACGTATCCTGTTTTTTCTCACACTTTTATTTATTGTGATTTTGACTGCACATATTACTTTATATTTATTTGATTTTCTTCCTATTTGTTGATGCTAAGGAGCATCAAAGTGGGCGGTATGTTTGATTTGCTTAATTTATTTTTTATAAAAAGAAAATTATTTCAATTTTGCCGGCTTAGCAGGTTTGAGGATTTTCTATCAGTTGGAAAAATGATTATAGGGTAAATGCACTAGTAGTCGGACACTTAAGGATTCGATCTTATATTATGCTTTTTTCTTGAAATAACAAATATCTACTATGTTTATAAGCACATTATCAATTAAAGTAGTTCTTCAGGATTAAAAATCTTGTAAATTTGTTACAAATACTTGAGTATTTAATAAAATATAAACATTTTAATGAAAAATTACGAATGCTTTAGTAGTCGGACACTTTTTTCCCTTGTTTCTACTTTCTATAGTCGGACATATCTGTCAGATATTTTGGATTTATAAAGTAAAACAGACAATTTTTTTAATTGCTATCTGCTGGAAAATAGAATTAAAGCACATTAGAAGTTATTTATATAATCTTTAAATCCTATAAGTTTTAATATTTATGATTAATTATCAACAAAACTTTGTGCTACTCATTGCGCTACTCGAAAATGGTTGTATCTATAGTCGGACACCATGATTTTTAAAATATTAAATAAAATATTTCTTATTTACTTATTTTGTAAAATAACACTAATTTCATAAAATATAAACTTTACACATTCGTCCAGTATATTTTTTAAAGTAATTATCACAATGCAATATTATTTATTTGACAAAAAACACGAAAGTGTCCGACTATACCCGCACTTACCCTATAAAGATCTACGTTTTCAATTAACGATATTTACCAACAGTCCTCGTGCTGTGCTGAAACGCGCCAAAATGTATTCGAGAAATATTTCTCCCGCGTTATCTGTATGGAATATGGGGTAATTTTCCCTCGTTTCACCACTCTTTCGACAAGCAATCGTCGTACTGATCGCACGCAAAAACCCAAAAGTATTATTATATTTAATAAATTCAAACTCTTTCTAATGAAAGAGTAAGTGCAGCAGCAAAGAGGTCGCATTTTTTTATTTTATTCCCCTCAATGCCCTGTCACCAAGAGGATTTTTGAATCCGGAGAACAAAACATAAATCGACATTAATAAATGCTTATTCAGTTCATTTAATTACAATATGTTTTTTATTAAAAATATAAAAATGTTACGAAGTCATACGTAACAATAAAAAAAAAATAATTTCCTGAATATTTCACTGAAAGATTGAAATATTTCAGTGCAAGGTTCTTGAAATATTGCTGCAAATTGAAAATGTCCGCCTATATGAAATATTGACGCGAAAGTTTAGAAAATATTTCATTTAAATATTTTGGAAATTTTCGACTTAAATTATGCGCACTGGTCGAACTCAGTTTCTATGTCCTGTAGAGCTGCGCAGTAGTTTTTGGCTTACTATATCCTATGGGTTTTAAAATATTTCAGAAAATTCCTATTGGTTTCAGGTGTTTAACAAATTTTTTAATTTTGTGAAATATTTTCAGAATATTGCAGAATCGTCATGTGTAATATTGCAGCAATATTTCAATGAAATATTTTCTAAAATTTCGCATCAATATTTCACATAGGCGGACATTTTCAATTTGCAGCAATATTTCAAGAACCTTGCACTGAAATATTTCAATCTTTCAGTGAAATATTCAGGAAATATTTAAGAAATATCATGTGCTGTGCTCTCTAAATCTGAATTAGTAGAAAGTTACTAATGAAATGACGAAAAGTCTTCCACCAAATGATTTAGTAATAATTTTACTAAAAAATAGTGAAATTTTACTAATTATTAGTAGATTTTACTAATTGCTTAGTAGAATTCTACTAACAATTAGTAGAACTGTTTTATTAATAGTCGATAAAACAGTTTCACTAATTCATTTAGTAAAAAAATGACTTTCAATTAGTGAAATTCTACTAAAACATTAGTAATAATATTCTACTAATTAAAAAGGGGAAAAGTCTTCCATGAAAACTACTAAAAATTAGTAAAATTTTACTATTTCTTAGTAGAATTCTACTAATTCAGATTTAGAGAGTGTAGGATCCTTATATGCAGAAGTTAAGGGGGGGCAGGGTCATTTTTTGAAAAAATTTGATTTATTTCCTTTCTAGTTCGCAAATATGACAGCCAATCTAGGTCAGGATATGTAGAAGTTAAGGTGGGGGGACAAGGTCATTTGTCGTAATATTTTCTGAAAAAATCAATTTCATTCAGTGCTAGTTCGTAACTATATGACTTTCAATCGGGTTCGGTATATTTTTCCTGTAATCTAGACGTGAAAATATGTATCTGTACCGGATTTCAGCTCACCAGTTTGAGATAAGTAGAAGTTAAGGGGTATATATGACTTCATAAGAGTTCCGTCAGTACACCTACGGTGTACGGAACCCTCAAAATTTACCGATTTCACATTTACACTCGAATATATTAATTTTAGAAAACACTAAATGATTCCTTTAAGGTTATTAGCAGCTGATTACGAATCTAAAGTGAAACTATAAGAATTCAAAATTGTGTACCTATCCAATATGGAGTATCTACTATGCCACTAAAGTTTTGCAAAAATTCAACAAATTCACTTGAAATTCGTTACTCGGTGGTTTTTGGGGTCAGTAATTACGAATTTGATGTAAAATTTAAAAAATTTAAAATAGCGGATCCCATTTTTAAATTTTATATTCTATTTTTGTATTACCAACATTTAAAAATTTTTTTAATTAACTTAATTAACAAATTTAAAATATTCACATTGTAAAAATTCATAATATTCGTTATTATTATTCGTTGCATTAAATAATAAACATTTGAAAAATTGTTTAATGACTATGCAAAATAATAAACGTATGTATTTCACATGTTAGTTACAAGGGACATTTTCTAAGAAATCATCATAGTCTCCCTTCTTCGAGCGCGTCTCCTCCCAGAACGGTTGAGCCCTGTAGTGCACTATGGTCAAGAGCTCGAATCTCGGGAGTCTCAATACCCAGGTGCGATTTTTTGGTCGGCCCATAGTTGGGCCAACTTTTACAAAGTCGGTCCAACTTCTCGTGCCAGAGGTTGGGCCAACCATACAGATGATAACGGTCGCCGTCTAATGGCGACGATGGTTGGCCTGACAACTCATAAGGAAGTTGGCCCAACTTACAATGCATATGTTGTGCCAACTATACATTTCAATGGTTGGTCCAAAGACTGACGCCAAAGTTTGCACAACTTTAGATGCGTAAGTTGGGCCAACCACAATTTTCAAAGTTTGGCCAACTTCAACAGCCAAAGGTAAAAAATTATTAAAAAACTAAATTATTTAAACAATTAACAGGTTATTATTAGCGGGAACATCAGATATAGCCTTTACCTATTATTATTAAACACAATCTCATACATACACGGAGAAACTTTTTCTTATAATATTAAATATATTTGGTTATGTTTATTCTAAAAGTACGTTAGAATGTGAGGATTTTTCGTGCGTTGTGCTAATAATTTCAACATTAATACGAAAATATGATAAGTTCGTTATATATTAAGCAACCTTCGGTGTACAAAAATTACTATCTGCATTAGAAATAGTCTTATTTTTCTTTAGAAAAGAATAAAATGCTAGTTTTTGTTTGTGAAATAATACGGTAATTCTAACCTTTTTTCCACATATAGATAGAATATATAAGAGACATTCTAACGTAACATACCAATTTTGGAAGGACTGCGGGCGGACTTAACCGATTTCGCCCGAGCATCACCGAGTCCATCACCTGACGTCGCGAACTAACCCTAATGTTTTCGAAGTTGAAATTCACACGTGTATGAAAGAAAAAAACCTTTTATTAATAAACGTGAATGTCTCCTCATGCCAAATTAAATTCAAGAACTGTTCCTCAATATAACATAATTTTTTTCACGACTTTTACTTATTTACATAATTTGATTAGTAAGTTATTTTAAAAAATGCTCTCTCTCGAAGGCACATATTTTTCCACTCGTTTAATATATAAGGACGATTCAGCTGTGTACTTCTAACGAATCGTGCGATCTTTCGGTTTCCGTGACCAATCGTCAGGGTTCGGAAGTTACGCGTAACTTTGAGTTGTCTACGTAAATTACATATTCTACGTAATTTACGTAGAATACGTAATGTATGTAGACAACTTCAACTGTTACAACGAAATGCAAAGATACTGTCTAAAATCAACAAACGCAGAATTTGTTGACATTTATTATTTGACTTATTTTTATTGCTGTATTATTTAACCAATGTCTTCTAAAAATGAAAATAGCAATTTTAAATAAACATATACAGAAATTTCGTGGCTCGAAATGAAATTTGAAAAAATTAAAACTGTTGAAGATTAGACGGTAGCAAAGTGCTTAATTTGTAAAAAAATTTTAAAAAATACAAGTTACATGCGACTTGTTGGCCACAGATATGTATTAATAAAACTTTAAGTTTTTTAGATAAATAAATATTGTTTTTTTATACGAAATTAAAATTTTTGCTTTAATATAAATACGGAAATTTCTGATAAATATAATATGTTTGCCATTTTCATTTCTTGATAAAGTAAAATTTAATTTATCACAAACTTCGTATTTGGGCCTGTCACCAGCACCACTACTACTTTTTGATATTTTAAGTTTTCTTTTAAATTTAATTGAACTGAAACTGAAAGCCAAATAATAAATATTTTCGTGTTTTCTCTACGCTTGTGAGCATGATCAACATGAACAAAGTGACATTAGAGGTTATGTTGTTAAGGGACGTAAACTACGTAGAGAACTAGACACGTAAATTACCAGGTAATATACGTGTAGACAACTATGTAGACTACATCGAGTAGTTTACGTTCCGAACCCTGCCAATCGTCGTGTCTTTACTTGCGTGTGCGTGTGTGCGTTAATAATATAGGTTAGGTTCTTACGTCGTGTTAAATATATTTACCTACAGTTACAGTGACATACACTAATGCCATCTACCATCAGATCCAAGTATCACTATCGTCTCTATGAGTATCTATAGACAATTAATTTGTTGTGTTTCTTTTTAATTCATGGCTTTCCCAACTTTGCAAAAATTATTATTTTCTTTCTAAAACAACATACTAATTTTCGTAAGTTTCCTTATGAAGAACTGTAAAATATATACTGAATGAGTGTTTTTGATAGTCTCAATAGCAATTTCTATAACCTATGTCGCTTTTCCCTTGAATCTA
Organism: Leptopilina heterotoma; assembly: GCF_015476425.1. Classification (NCBI taxonomy): domain Eukaryota; kingdom Metazoa; phylum Arthropoda; class Insecta; order Hymenoptera; family Figitidae; genus Leptopilina; species Leptopilina heterotoma. The sequence goes on from NW_025110916.1 coordinate 1,606,198, forward strand.
ACCTAACATACTAAAATGTCTCACCAGTTTTAAGAATTAGTGGTATTAAAAGTTTCTCCGTGTACATTTTCGAAAATATCTAACGCTCGCTGGGATCGAACCCCTAACCTAACGCACCGAAGACTTATACACTGACCACTACGCTACGCTCACATGGGAGTGCATAATAACGCAAAATGTATATTAAAGCTGCAACAGTCGGGCCAACCGTGGCCCAGAGTTCGGCCAACCAAGAAAAATCAAGTCAATTAAACTGCGTTTCACAGAGTTTTGCTAACCGTTGGGCCAACCGTGGCCCAGAGTTCGTCCGACCAAGAAAGTTTAAGTCATTTAAACTGCATTTGACAAAGTTTTGCCAACCGTTGGGCCAACCGTGGCCCAGAGTTCGGCCGACCAAGAAAAATCAAGTCATTTAAACTGCATTTGACAAAGTTTTGCCAACCGTCGGGCCAACCGTGGCCCAGAGTTCGGCCGACCAAGAAAGTTTAAGTCATTTCGCTTGCTGGGTGTAAAATCATGATACCTCGGATTAGCGTTAAAAAACATGATACCTCGGTTTTGACTTGAAAAACATGACATATCGTCGTTTGGTTTGAAGAACATGACACGTCGAAACAAAAATTTTTTAGTGAAATTTTGTTTGGTACCACTGACCGCGATATTTAAAATGATTTGTTATATTACATTTTTAAAAAATATATGATAAGAGATTAAAATAGAAGTAAAATATTGCACTTTACTCATATAATTTTAAATATTTCACGACATGAAATTTATTTTAATTCCCTATATTAAAAACCAGTTGAGACTAGTAGAAATTGAACATGGATCTACTGGTGTCTACTGGTTTTAACTTCGAAATCCGATTAATGTAACTAAAACGAATATCCAATATAAAATTGAAATGGATTTATTCTGGATTGTCCTCTTCAATTTTTGTTTCGACTTGTTTTAACATGGATTTCTAATCTTATAATTTCTACTTGCATTTCCAAGTTCGCACATACTAAAAGTATCAGCTTGCAATTCCAAATACAAAAATTAAGTTTAAGTATCTACTTGGTTCAATTTGGATTCTCAAATACTACATTCTACTTGACATGTCAAATTAAAAATCATCAAGCTAAGTTTAATTTGAATCGGGGATACATTCAGTTCTATTTGGAATTTCAAGTTCAAATTTAAAGAGTTTGATTTATAGCGAATTGGAAGTCACAGAATTGTTATTTTCGCTAATTGTTATTTTGTAAATTGTCATTTTTGCAAATTTCCATTTTTACAAAATATTAATTTTTTTAACTGTTATTTTTACAAACTTGCTTTCTTCGCATTAACAGTCTAAAGAATTGATAGATGCTTCTGCTAATTGTTAATTTTTGCGAAATTGTTTTGTTATAAATTGTTATTTTTGGTAATTGTTGTTTCGCTAATTTGCATTTCTCGAATTGATATTTTTATGAATTGTAACTGTTGTTATAAAAAATTATTTTACCTAATTCTCCTTCGACCTGACATATTATGAAGCGAAATTATTTATTTCATATAAGTTTCAAAAATTTGAAACATTTTAAATTTCGCTGTCAGTGGTACCAACCAAAATTTGAATAAAAAATTTTTGTTTTCGACTTGTCATTTTCTTTAAACCAAACGACGATATGTCATGTTTTTCAAATCAAAACCGAGGTATCATGTTTTTTAACGCTAATACGAGGTATCATGATTTTACACCCAGCAAGCGCGTTGGACCAACCGTGGCCCAGAGTTCGGCCGAACAAGAAAAATCAAGTCATTTAAACTGCATTTGACAAAGTTTTGCCAACCGTCGGGCAAACCGTGGCCCAGAGTTCGTCCGACCAAGAAAGTTTAAGTCATTTAAACTGCATTTGACAAAGTTTTGCCAACCGTTGGGCCAACCGTGGCCCAGAGTTCGTCCGACCAAGAAAGTTTAAGTCATTTAAACTGCATTTGACAAAGTTTTGCCAACCGTTGGGCCAACCGTGGCCCAGAGTTCGGCCAACCGAAACTGAAAGTCTTTTACACTACGTTTTGATGAGTTGTGCCAACCTTTGTCGCCAAAGTTGGCCCGACGGTTGGTTAAACTCTGCATTTAATGGTTGGCTTGCAAAATCGAGCCAACTGTGGGCACTAGTACTTGCCAAAGTTGGGCAAACTCTGGCAACCAAAACTTCGCTTGCCAAAGTTAGGCCAACCTTGGACTAACCTTCAAACTCTGGCGGCCAACCTACATTCGCACCTGGGTAGTTCGAAAAACACTGAGAATGTGTTTTTTTTATTTATTCTCATTTTTTTAATTTTATTAACATTATTAACATTAAATTTAAGCAAACTGTAACACTCTCTTAATTTATTATATTACTTTTAAAGTGCACATTATATTTTTATTGCCGTACCGCATTTCTGTCATTTCGGTAGACCGGACCGGGGGCGGGCGATATTGACAGCAATGGCGCGTACATTCAGCTTATCATGGGCCGGCACGGCGGTCCGCTCAATCGGACTGTGGTCCGGCATAAACGCGCCTAAATGGCAAGCATTTTGTTATCTGGGATATGTTTTAGACGCCGAAATTGTTGTCTATTAGACGTCTATCGCATAGAATTCGTCTGTACACTCACGAAAAATGAGTGGTCTAACATCTTAGATGCTAAGTAAACAGTTAACCACAACTGAGTCAGGTACAGCGGGAATTGCGTTAATCCAATGGAAGTACCTTCTAAAAAGAGGTCTGTCTGGGTTCGTTTTACCTGGCCTATCGGCTTACCAACGGTATGTCTCTCAGGGGACAAAGATTCTCGTTAAACTAATCTCTTTTCCAGTAATTTGTAAATTGTTTCGTGACTCTCATTGTATACATATATGAGCTCGGCGAGTTCTTCTTCCCATCCGCTCATATGTTGTTCGTACTTTCGTTCAATAGTCATCGTACTACAGCACTGACTCTCACGTTAATTCAAAGGGGTCGTTTTTCATAGGTTTAGATAGAACACTATAAACCTTCGACATAAGACGGGATCTTTCTACTCCCTAAGAACTATACAGGTACCCGTGGTACGATTATCTGGTGTACACTATCAAGAAATAAAGTGGTACAATGGAAAATTTAGAACCTGTTCCACAACTGTATTAACCAGAGTTTAAGTCGGTGAACTCGGTCTAATTACATTACTAAACCGAGTTCACCGACTCCGGTTAAAAGAAGTTGTGGATTCGGCTCTAAGACAACTTGTTCGATGTCTAAATAGTTAAAGATACACGTCGATTATAATTGCCATTCTAATTGACGTATCTATTACACAATTAGATTATCTGCAACTTCCCTCATAGCACCGAAACTTTCCTAAAAATTTATTAAATATTTAATTGCAAACTTCGGAGTATTTACTTGCAAAGTCTAGTGACAATTATGTAAAGATTGTCCCACCTGAATCCATTATTATAGACGGAAATTTATAGTGAAAAATACATTTTCGCGTAAATAGATTAGACACATCTCATTTTTCACTAAAATAATTAATCATCGATAATTAACACTTAACAGTTGATATAGTTGTAAGCTTATTTACCATAAGTTCCGACAACCCCTAATAGCGAAATATAGTTGGTAAATATTGATAGCACTCGCTGTTCTACCAGGTCAGCAACATTACCTGAAGTTTTGCCTTCCTGATATTTTCAAATATTCTGAAATCACCTATTTATGATTACCAGAAAATTCTCCCCTTAAGGGCACTGGGCCGTTACGGGTCCAGTGATATCATCTTTGATTGATCCAGTAAGAAGGTGGTGGCTTTTCCTTTCAATTACCAATGAAAATTAAAATAAGGAAAAGCGGAAGAATCATTTTTATTATGTAAAATTATATTCAATTCGATGATCTGATGTTCTGACAGTCTACAAAAAATTTCTGTAGATGATAATGACTTGAATATTCATCTAAAATTGAAGTATATACCTCTTCATTTCAATGACTAGCCATACAATAAGGTACAAATTTCATATTATATAATTTTCAGGATGATGAAATAAATAAAAACCCAAGGCGTAAGGCTTATAATTAAGAACAACTAGTCTACATTTTTAACTTTCAAAATTTATTATCAAAAAGTTACGCGAAGAGAGGAGGGTAAGCGTTGCATTTTGAACAACTGTGTTTACTTAAAATACGTAATTTTTTTAAATTATTGAAGACAGATTAGAAACTAGGACAATTTTTAATCCTCAGAGATAAAAAATCGAGCACAAGTAAACATTTCATATGACGAGACCAGCTCGAAAACCATAAATCTCGCTTCGCGTATTTTACTTTTGCCATTTTTTAAACTTTATTTATTAAGTTTTATGTTTAAGTTAAACAAAAAACGTTTTCACATATTTTCCATAATATTTACAATAATATGCTGCTTGTTTTTTCTGCCTTGAAAATTACCGGTGGTTGATAAATTCTCATTTAATTTCTCTTTTTAGAAGAACATTTATCAATTGGTGAATTAACAGATCTATTTATTATAAACAAAAATTAATAATTTATTCCTCATTATGTTTAAGAATAACAAGAAACTAAAATATAAGTAGTTACTTCTGTTAAAAATATTATTGTAAAAGATTAAAGTAAATTGTTAATTACTTTTAATTATATGTAATTTATCTTATATTTTTGCGTTTAAATTATCACTCCTTTCTATGAAATTTCTGTCGTTAAAAATTAACTTTTTACACAATTATGCAAATGGTAAATACAGTCGTGATGTGACAACCCACACAGCATTTAAAGATTTATTTTAAATTTCATATGAGCTTCGGGACTAAAGATTCAAAAGGTTGCAATCAAGTTAATTTCAACTTTTAGGAAATCTTTGGTACTGTATGGGAATTTTCAAAATGTTCCAAATTTCCTAAATCCTTATCTTTTTGCTACAATGATTATTTCGGCAACCAAGTTTTGTTGTATAAAAAAATCCGTGTACAGGATCCTTGACCTCACGGGGTACCGGACACGTATCTATGCAAGTTTTTGTCAAAAATTCCAGAAAAAAGTTGCATGTTATAACTTTAAAAGATCCTTTTATAATGTTTCTTTTTTCTATTACTCGATTATCGAAGGAAGTATTTCTTGGTTTTCTCTCTTGATGCATCTCTACTTGCTGATAAGGTGCTGTCAATTTAAAAAAAGTAAACTCAAATTTAAAGAAGCTTTCGGTACTTTAGGAGTAGAACTAGACTTCCAATATATCAGTTGTTCTCGAAAGAGGATTTTTAGTTTCTTTTTACTTTGGTGGGAAAACCCAATTAGGGTGGTACAAGCAAATGCGAGTACTCCTATAATTCTAAGTAATTCTTTAAACACAAATTCTTAAGGCTATAATTATAATTTTCTGGGAAAAAAATTGTAAGCGCGAGTTAACCCGTTGACTGTCGCTGACGCATATATATGCGCAAAACTAAGACTGGCCAAAAGTGTTCATGACGCATATATGCGCAACTTAAAAAAGATGATTAAAAACTTCTTAAATGTTTCTGAAACCGGTTACTCGGGGGCTTTCGAGGTCGCCGATTACGAATATGACATTCGTTTTCCAAAATTCAAAATGGCGGATCCAATATGGCGGACGACAAAATAAAAAATTAATTAATTAAGCTGCATGCAACGACGCGTCTAGTATATAATATAGTATATAAAAAAATAAAATTAAAACAAATATATAAAAAATTTTTTAAAATAAAAAAATGGAATGTAAAATTCTATGGCAGCCTCCACGTGGTACATTCTGGGGTATGAATTTAAAAAATTTAATAAACTATAAAAATTAAATTCACCAGCTAATGTCAGGGTATTTAACGAAATTTGAATTTACCAAAAATTATCATACTGATGTCAGATTCACCAGTTTCAAACAAATTCAATAAATTTTAACAAATTTTCCGCCATATTGAATCTTCTATTTTGAAAAACTAATTTCAGATTCGTAATCAGCGACCCTAAAAATCCCCTAGTATTCAGTTTCAAGTCAATCTGATCAATTTTTTATTTCGTTGTCCGCCATATTAGATCTGCCATTTTGAATTTTGAAAAACTAATGTCAGATTCGGTATTAGCGATCCTGAATACCCCCAAGTAACCATTTTCAAGCGAATTTGACAAATTAAAAAAATTTTCCGACATATTGGATCCGACATTTTGAATTTTGAAAAACTAATGTCAGATTCGTAATCAGCGACCCTACAAACACCCGAGTATTCAGTTTCAAGCCATTACAATTAATTTTTTATTTTATCGTCCGCCATTTTGGATTCGCCATTTTGAATTTTGAAAAAGTAATGTAAGTAATGTAAGTTATGTAAAGTTTCATGAACTTCAGAGTATCAGCCTTAACTTTGTGAAAAGATTGTCAATAAAGAAATGAACAAGAACATGAAAATAAGTAAAATTTAAAAATAAGATTTATACAACTATTAATTCCTCTACAATTTTCACATAACTAATTATGAGATAATACTTTTGCAATTTAATAAAATACAAATTATTATTTATATTTCATTTGTAAAGATTTCCTGAAATCTCCATAGACCACTTTTAGGGAAATGTTTCTAAAGGGGATGAAAAATAAGAAAACTATAAACCTTAAACTTCTTTTAATGCTTCGATTTAGTCATTGATATTAACACTTTCTATCATTGCATTCTGAAGTACTTTTTTGTGTTTTTTAAATCTTTCAATTTGTTAGCAAATTTTAATTTTAGCCTTTCTATATTTTCGTGCATTTCTTTATTTTGTTTGATTTATAAAAGTACTTCTTTGTACAAAGAAGGAGCGTTTCGAACCGCATGTAACAGTTTTTTATAACCGAGATACTTTTGATACCCCTAATGCATTTACTGAATTGTAAATTATTCTTTGAGCAATTAGACTGATTAACTTTTGGTTCAGTTTTAGGAATAACAGTTAAAATATCGTAAAATAACTGAAGTGAGATTATATTATTTCTTAACAATTCCATAAAATAAAAAAAATTTTATGACCTGGATGTTTTTTCTTCTAACCGTGAGACACTCTGTTCAGCTGACAATTTTCAGTATTTATGTGATGATGTGTAGGGGAGAATGGGGCAAGACGGGGTACCGGCCTTATTTAACAAACGAATTAACCAATCGCGATTATATTTTACATAATATTGCACCGAGACGATAGTTTCTTGTTTACAAAACCTAAAAGCCATGAGAACAAATCTTTTATCTGTTTTACTAAAAAAACTGTTTTCGATGATTTTCTTGTCATTTTTTTACTTTTTTAGGAGGCGTTTATTATTTAATAATAACAGTTAATGAACTGTATAAATTTTTTTCTAACTGTCAAGGGTTACAGAAGAAGAAAAGCATACGTTTTTTTTCTTTGTTGAATCGTAAATTGTAGTAATTAATCGTTTTATTAAATTTCGTAGGTGGGGGCAAGATGGGGTAGGGGAGAGTGGGGCAAGACGGGGTTCACAAATTAAGCAAAAAAAAGAGAAATAAGAGAAGTTAAGAAAACTACTAAAATCAAGACTAAATAAAATAAAAGTGGCCAAAAAGAAAAAAGTTTGTCAGGTTAAATCATCAATTAGCGATGGTAAAATGGAAAATACACCTTGTCTCTATTGTAATGGTTATTATTTAGACTCAAATGAAGGCTGGGCTGCTTTTTTTTGTCTGCGGCCAATGGGCTCACTGCAGTTATGCATGAAGATGAAGATGCAACTTTTACTTGTAAAATTTGTCGACAGAAATAGGTTGTTTTTTGTTAGTACCCCATCTTGCCCCTACAGGTACCCCATCTTACCCGCTGGTGGGGCAAGATGGGGAGATTTGCAATTTTTTCAATATTATTAATTATAAGCTTTTTTAAGAAACAGATGGCCTTTGTACGCCTTTTTTACGAAAGACTGATTCCCAAAGATGATAATTAAAAATATAATAATAAAGTATATATTCGATAATTTTCGTTTTTTTTTTTGCGCTTTAAACCTTAAGTACCCCGTCTTGCCCCACTCTCCCATATAATTTTTTTTAAATAAATGAGTAAAAATTTTTATTCTGTTAATCATAAAATTAAAGCAGATATAAAGTTTGTCTAAAATTTAGGAATTTAGAATCTGTCTCAATTACAAGCTTTGATAAATATAAGATATAAGACTTTTAATAAATTAAAAAGGAACTATATTGACATCTGAGAAATTTTGAGAAATTTCAACCACCTTGTAGCACTTACCAAAGCATAAATATATAATATATATTATACACTACTGTCAGAAATTATCAGCATGACAATTTTAAATGGCAGCCTATAACAATCTAGAATGTGGAAATTAAATTGATTAAAATCCTGTGAGGAATGGCCCCTGTCATTTGGGATTTTTTGAATTTAAACAATAAAAAGCAATACAATTTTTGCAATACGCATTTGAACTGTTAAAATCAAATTGATTAAATTACAAAGGCTGTTAATTTCCAACGACGCAGTGTATATATTCTTTTTATAACTGAATATCGTATCATTTTTAAATTTAACTTTGTAGTCTATTTATACTATGTACAAAATTTTTTCTCACTGTTACTGGACAATGATTCTGCGTAGTCAGAATTGTCTGACTCGTCTTATCAAATCGCACCTCTTTCACTCAGCAATATAAGATTAAATTTACAATAGATGAGACCTCTCATTTGTGCATTTTTCTAAGGATCTGTGAACCAATGTTATATCTCCACAATACTTTAACAATTTGTTGAAATATTAATCAAGGTTAACTTTATTAACTTTATAATATATACCACAAAACATTCTCATTTAAGATCATGAAATAATTAAAACTTTGTAAAAATGTTTTTCATATTGATATATTTTTTACGACTTTAATTTTAAGTAAAAATTATTTTTTTCAACAGACAATAATGTAAATTTTAAGTTGGAACTATTTTTCTATTGGATTTTGTTAAAATGTGAAAAAAATCTTTAACTCGAATGTTTCTATAAAAAAAATCTTAAATCTCGTCTTAAATCAAGCAAAACCTTTTCAAAGCATATTCTAAAAATCTATAAATGTTTAGCCCTTAAGATTTTAAGACAACTTTATCCATTCACAATTAATTTAAAAAAATATAATAATGGTGTTCTTAGTTGTTTTATATTACTCTCTTCTATTATATCTAAATCTTGAGAGCTTTATATTTTTAATAAGTTAAGTCGATGTTGCTCCAATCTATAGTTGTATTTTTTGTCTTTTATTGATTACTAAAATAAAGTATTCGGGATCATAATTATTGTACAGTGTACAATATTTATATAGAATAAGGGTTCATACACATCACACGCTTCAAAATTAAAGTATTTTTTCATGATCCTTATAGATTATATTGATGTAGATCTTTTTTTAGTTCAACAAAAGCGCTCTTTAATTATAAAAAAAATTTAATTTATTACAAAAAATTATTTATTTAAAATTTTAAAATACTTTTCAGCCTTGCTATGGTTACCCAAAAAGAAATCGTTAATTAATTTGACATCTATTTTTACTATTTATAATCAATGATCAAATTTTTTCAAAAATTTGACGATTTTTTTAAGCGCTAATTCATTGTAATAATTAGTATTATTATATTTTATTAAATTAATTTACTTGTATATTAGGTATACAATGTGATTAAAAATTTTTCTTGTCATATTCGTTTAGTTTTCATTCTTAATTGATCTCAAATTATAAAAATATTTTCTGTTTTGCTAAGTTAAAATAGTCTAGAGACTTTAGAAATCCAGTTCAAGTAGGAACGCCATTTTTGTATTTTTACAGCTTCTGTAAAATTCACGAGACGCCAACTGGAAACCTATACCGCCGAAGTAGTTAAACAAAGTTGCTCGAAAAATAAGGAATTTTTTGATAGGTTCATGGTTAAAAGAAGGTAAAAATTAATATTTTTACAGAATTCTAATTTTGGTGATTCCATATACCTATATATGGACCGATGAAAGCGCTCAAATAACATCGGAAAAAAATATATAGAGAGCGGCTTAGATCTTTCTAAAATTTGTAAACAGTTATGAGATATTTTACTTTTGAAATAAAAAATCGATTTTTCTAAGTCGACAAAGTTATATGAACCCTTAATTAAAGTTTTTTTTTGATAGCCAGGAACCGCCACTGAATTAAAGCAAAATTTAAAAACACTTTTGTTGCGGATATAGGAATATCTGAATAAAAAGTCAATTTTGCTTAGTTTTGATTCAAATTACTGAATCGTGAATTGACATGAATTGTCAATGGAGTTGATACAAGCTTGTGAATTCAGACGAATTGAAAGTTAAAACAAATTAATGAAAGTGTTATATTGAATTTGCACTCACATATTAGAACAGAAATTAAAACTTGTTAAGCTTGTTAATAAAATTTGTGCGAAAGTTTTATTAAAACATTTGAAAATGAAAAATATAGAGATGTTCCAGAATCTATTAAGCCCATGATTATAATTTTTTGTTTTCCACAATTCATTGATGAGATTTCATCAATGAATTGTGGATATTTATTGATATTTATTGATCGATATTTATTGCAGGTTGAAAAATTAAGTTTCAGGCACTTTGAGAGGTTTCATCTGTTCAATATAAACGTTTTCTTAATCTATTTAAAATTATACAGAAACCTCGATTTACTGTCAACATTAATTGCATAATCAGTGAATAGGAATAGTAAAGAATTAAATAAATTTGTCAAATTTAAGAACAATTATTAAACTTTTAATTTTTTTAATGCACATTCATGTTACTCAATTATAAATTCATTAGCAATTTTTTCCTTTTCTGAATTTCACAGTTAGTAAATCGAGGTTCTAGTTCAATTACCTTCTCATTATTAGGCGATTGGTGGATGTGCGTAATGAATGAAATTTTTGATTCGTTTGTTTCACCTTAAATCGCAAATAACATCTTTATCACACGCTTGGATATTCCACCTTTGAAAAGCGAGGCTACTACTTGGAAGAAAATTAACAACGGTTTTTATGACTAACACACATTCTTTAAACACATACACTCGTACATGCTACAAGAAGAAATGCCATGTACAAAATTAAAGTACAAGCATGTCATTCTTTTCATAGGTGTTCCTTAATTTTAATGGCTCATTATTTTCCTGGCGAAATTCAAAAATTTACTGTCCAAATGCAAAGAATAAGATTTTTTATGGATATTTTGGGATATTTGAAAAAGCAAAGATAATTCTGTACTCACTGGGCTAACTTAATGCATGTCTTTCATTTTTTACAGACATATATTTCATTGCGTCATTTAAAATTTACATTGCTTACGTAACGTTATTAAAATGATAAAACATAAGTATATAAAACATCCATTTTGTTCATATATTTCTTCTTGTATGAATTATAATTACTTATTATATCTATTTACATCAAGTACTTATTCCATGTGTAATTGTTTCACTTTTTTGTATTTTAAAAACGCAATACTGTACAATTGAGAACTTTGCGCATGCGCTATAAATATTTCGAATTTTTTTTTATGTCAATGTTATGTGAATGACCGTGTGTCGATAAAGGTAATCTACTTATGGTAAATTTATTTACATTTAATCTTTTTAAGTTGTTTTTTAAGTAATCAGTCAAGTTCATTCATTTATTCGAAAGTATTGCAAGACTAACAGTTTTTCACATAATATATATTTTAGAGTGCATCAAAACTTTGCGTAAGTTAGGCAATTATTGTGCCATTTTATTTTGGTAGAAAATAACATAAATTTAATGAATCTTTCAAGAAAGAGAAAAAATATACTGTTTATTTACATTCACGCCAAGAAAATGTATCTAAATTCAATTGTAAATTCTACCAAATTATTAAAGTTTGCTGGTAAAATTGAATACACTCTAAATTCGCAATAAATTTCATTATTGCATAAGTTTTGCCATCCACAGTTAAAAATTCACTTACAGAAATCCATAATAGCTGGTAAAAAAATGAGTTTTACTGAGCGTAGAATTTTACAAACAATAGTAAATTTTCATGTAATCTTATAATTGTGCAAAAAAATAGTAAATCGTTTGATCCTTTAAGTTTCCTGTAAAAGTATTTTCAACTGGGTTAACAAAATGACTCACTTTGATGGTCATAATTTAGAATGAAATTGCATCTAGAGTGAGAATGGTAGAAACGCAGAATAAGAACATTTAATGCAAATTATCTGAAATCTGTCCATATGCTTATTTTCAAATATTGTTGTTACTTTTTATATAAAGTAGCTTATATTACTTTAATGATAATTTTCTCTACAGGATCTTAAAAAATAGTTAATAATTTCACACAAATAAACCGAGGAGTAGCGACAATTAGAGATTTATAGAAAGAAGATTTTTTTCGGTAAATCTAAAAGAAATAACATAATTATATTTAACATCGGTTATCAATCTGTTGACTAAGATCCTGCAGAAAATTATCATTAAATACTTAAACTTTGTACTTCCATCTACCTATAAGAAACTAAATCAAATCTTGCTCACATGTACACATAGAATATGAAAAGATTAAGTACAAAAAAAGTGTGAAATATAAAAATTGTCGAAAGATGAAAACAAATCCAAATGCCAGCGCAACGACATTTTGACATTTTTAAGTCATTTGATAAATCAACAACTTTTATTAATTACTTACTGAATAATCTCATTTACAACTTTTTCAAGTCTAACTCTGTCAAATTTTGCGACACACTGAAGGAAACTATTCAAGATTAGTGAAAATAATTTTTTTGTTTAACATAAAAAAATTGTATAAAATAAAATTGTAAAATAAAAACCATTCCATACTTAAGATTGTCCTAGTGGCCGTTTTCATAATAAATCCTGCACAGTAAATAATCGTTTTAATCATACAAAATATATGTATTCAAGTTACCCAGTTCGAAACAGTAAAACTTGAAGTTTTTTACTATAACAACTCAAGTGTATTATACAAAAATTCAAAATTTACAATAAAAAAGAACATTCTACAACAAAATATCGTAAAAGATTAAAGAGCATAAGACTTGTAGAAGTAGAAACAAGAGTTACTCACTAAATAACAAGGGTCGACCGATCATATTTTTAAGTTTACTAAACTTTTCTTCTCTCCGAAAATACAGAATTTTGACTTACATTAAATTATAATAAAGAATTTACATTTAAAAAATATAGTTGAAATTTGGCGCTGTAATTTAGTTTTAAATCAATATTACTGTCAATAACCAAATTTACAATTTTTCTTCAAAATAAAGATTAAAAAAATTAATACAAAACAGAAACCTTCAGAGTACATAAAACAAAATTGCTCTCATAAAGCTATAATACCATAGATAAGTAGAATCCGAAAAGTATTTTGCCAATTTAATTGATACTTTTTGCAATGCAGGTAACTGTTAATAATATATAATAATTATTATAATAATAAAATAATAATACTATTTTAACATATTTTAAGCTACATAAGAAATTTCTGTGTTTTCTAACTAAACACTTTGAAAATAATCACTCAGACATGACTCAGATACAATTATCATTCGAATAGCACAATATTTTGACATAAGTTATAAATACAGAACGTTTAAAAATTTGAAATGAATTTTTTTTCAAAAATTTAAGTTTGATGGAAACTTGTTATTTTCAGTACATATAAAAAATTAGTAGAAAAAACCTTCAATTTTCCCGGCACTAGTTTCTTTTATTTTTATTTACTTTTTGTTATATTCGTTTTGTTTCGTTTTATTCATCGGCATTATTTATAACTTGTTTTGAAAAACTTGCAACATACTTACATATTTTTTAAGATAAACTTACTGTTAACTTTAATTTAAATATTGTGCTATAAAAAACAAAGTAAGTCGTTTTCTCATAGATGGACAAATGTTTGTGTTAAATAAAGTTGCTCTTTTATTGAAACGCATCAGTAACTGTTCAACATTAAATATTGTAAAGAATAGAAAATTATCTAAGCCTTCATTGCCTAGGGATGTCGATATTCACAAGCGACTTCTGAATCGCGAAGAGATCAGTGACATGTAGCCATCTCTATGCACAGTTTAGATAAGAGTAATAATTCTGAAATAATTTCTGAAAGGGCAGAAACTTATCAATAGGGAGTTTGCATCAAAAAAATTTCAAGTTTTTTTTTAAGAAATAGTAAATATAGATATTTTAAAATATATTAGCGTTGAAAGTTTTTAATTTTTTTTAAGTTTACACATTAAAAAATTAAATTGAAATTGTAAAATTTTTGAAAATATCCATGCTGAAAGAAAACAATTTTTATTGGTTACTGAAACGTGACGTCACGGGTGCTTATTCTCGCGCGTCTTCTGCTGCATGATCCATGCATGATCTTTGTTTACGATTGTTTTAAAATTATTTTATTTTATTTAAAGTGAAAATAAATGATTTCTATACTTCAGTATGATACAGTCCTATCTTCTGGTAATATTTAGAACAATCCTACCTTCAGGTGATGCTTTGTATCGTGCTGTCAAAAAGTAGGGTTAATGTATTAGCTGTTTTGTATAAATGCATTTAAGTGGTTAAATTTTATTAATTCATACTAAATTTTTATATATTATAATAAAAAGTCTCTCTTAAAATATGAAAAAATAATTGTTTTGAATGTAATAATTATTTTTAGTACCGTAATTTATTTTTTTTATTGACACCACAATCTGTCAAATTTTGAGATAGCACGGTAGAAAACGTCACCTCGAGATGAGACAGTTTTAAGTATTACCAGAAGATAGGACTGTATCACACTGAGGTATCGATTTATTTTTTTATCAAAAAATCCCTTGTATATTAGACCCGGGATTTGAAAAAGCAGATCCATCGAATTTGCCTAAAATATCGATTTATTATTTTATTTTTAGGTTATGTTGACTACTCAATTTTACATTATATACAATAATATTAGAAATTTTTATTTACTCTTGCATATCTCAAAATATAATTTATAACTAGTGTAATTTAAAATTCTTGCAATGTAATTATATAAATTAAAATGATCTTGACAGCAGAAAAATTTGGTTTACAACGACATAAAACACGTCTTATATCTTTTGTTTTTCTTCATAGTATAAAAATATTGAGAAAAAATTAATGTTTTACATGAAGAATTCATGGCAACATAGACAACTATAAGTACCTCTGACGTCACAGTCCCTTCGGTAGAACTCGGTTATTTCCGGACCGTTTTCGTTATTTTCAAATTATGCAAACTGTTTTTATTTATTTATACGCTTATTTTTCATTAAAAAATTATTAGAAAAAAAATTTGTTATATAAATCAGACCTAATCTATCGATTTAAATAAAAAAATTTTTTGATGAAAACTCCCTATTGAGTGTTGTAATGACAAATGATGAGGATAGATGAAAGTATTAATAAATTTTTAATTTTACAGATGGAATACGTGCTCCCAAGAAAGGTACCTAAGAAAGAAAAAAATTTTAGGTTACGTTTCTAATTATTCATATAAATCAAAAGAAGTTTTCATTGAATACTTTGGAAGTAATTTGGACATCAAAAATTGATAATAGTAATTGATTCTCTTCCTGTATTTTAAGTCGAAAAATTATAAACACAGCCTAAATTTCTTTGCTTCTTAGGTACCCTTCTTGGGAGCGCGTCACAAATAATCCCTAACTTATAAAGAGAGACAACAAAATTCATTATGAAAAGCGCCCAATATATCCTAAATCTGTTTATGGATTATTATTTAAACTAACTAATGATAAGTTTCTGCTTCAAAGAATCTTTCAATTATATTGAATAAGTGACAAGTTAGATGAACAACCACCAATTGGTGGTTTACTTTACTTGGATTTTTGTTACTAAAATATCAATCTCTCCAGGAATTGTTACTGATACACTTAAAAAAAGAGCAGCAGGTCGGACGTAAATAGCACCATTTCCCCAAAATCTGTGCATCATATATGTGACAATTTGTATCATAAATGTTTTTTTAAGTTACCATAACAATAGACAGATTATGTTAGCAGATAACTCTTCCCTAATAGCACCGATCATTGCACATTCATTTTTGAAACAACTTCAAAAAATAAGAATGCAATGTTGCATAAATATTTAGTGTATTAGGGTTGCTCTGCATCGATACGCATACCGAAGCAGCGGACGGTCGTCATTAGCACTAAAAATCTTTTATATGCTCTGATGCGCTAGAGGATTTAAATCAATGACCACTTAGCAAAGTTGGTATCGGAGGCTATGATCCTACGCACATGAGCGATTCGTAGTTACTACTCGTGCTGCCTATCGAAACATTGGAAATCACATGGTGTTCTTGGGCGTTGGTATTCCTGAGGATGTCATCTGCCGAGAGAGGTGTGAGTTTCCAACCTGGAATTAAGTCTAATTCCAGATCTGGACCTATATCGACATCTAAAAGCTCGTTATTATTTAGAGGATCTAGAGGCGATTGACTTGATAGAGATAAGACGCTACCCCAATTGATCGACCGACTGTCCTCACTGTCACCAATGCCCGAGTCCGCGTCGGTCTCTGTTGAAGAGATTGGAGGTACGGGAAAAGGCGTAAGCCTTCCTTGCTCAGTGCTTTGGAGTTGAGCAATTGGTGTCGAAACAACAGGTTCCATTGGAGGTGGACTTCGATCCCTCTCCATTTCTTTCTCTAAATGCCTCAAAGTATTGCAAATGAGCACAGATCGATGTAAACTTGGATCTGGGAATTGACGGTATCTCGCTAGTTTGCACATGGAAATGTTGAGGACAGCTAGCCTTCTTTGTCTGTAGCATGTTCGTCCTCTTCGACACCAACTGGACCTCGATCCTTCACAGCATCTTTCATTTGCGCGATAACTGGAGCCAAGCTCTAGATAACTCTTACCGTTTTCTTCTCGCCTAATCATTGGAGGTTCATAATTGTGGGGCTGTGCCCATTGTATTGTCGGCCTTGACAGTTGATTGTAACCATTGTTTCCAAGACCACGTTGATAGTAGTGCTGAGAATGGTGCAATTGAGCCGGGGGTGTTGGACTTGTTGACGGACAAAGTCCAGTTTGTAAACAGGGTAATGGTGAGTCCATTTCATAATACGAGGGCGTCGTCGTTTGACTCAAATGAGATGAGTAGTTTTCATCCATTGCCCACCAGCTCCCATCAACTCTGCTAAATTTTGAAGGGTTCTCACCGACATCCATATCAAATTCCATACAGACCACACCTGCTTCCAATTTACGTTTTCCTGACGTGGCCTGCAAACCCATCATTGCACAACTCTGAAACATAAAATAAGAAAATATTTAATAACGCATATTCAGTTCGTTTCCTAATTCATTATTTAATCAACATAATTCAATTTTCAGAATTTACTGTGTAGTAAGAAAAAAATTCTTTCGGTCTTAAAATAAATACTGACTAAATGTTCAAGTTAGCTGCAGTAGTAATTTCGGGATAGACTTTGGTCTTGCAAACGAATTAATATCTATGTCAAAACTAGTAAAGCTCAAGAATCTGATTTCAGAGTTAGTTAGTCCAACGTTCAGATTAACGTAGATTTGATGATGTAAACTTTTTATAACAATATAAGAAAAGATTTCTACTGTTGAGACAACTTAGTGACAGATTTTTAGTGAAAGATCGTCATACTGTTGAATGGTCTCAGAAAATAAAATTTCTTTTGTCTTTTTAAGTGTATTAACAGAAGACAATAAGATTAGAAGGACTGACTTTTAGTTGAAACGATAATACGTCGATGATATGCTGATTTTTGACGCAGCATAAAGCCTTAAGCAAATCCCATATTTTGTTATGCACATTGAGCAAAAACTTCTCTAGCTCTATCACATAAATACCACAATTATCAAATCTGATAGACTTAACAATTAGTAAAACTACTGGTGGACAAACACATTTAAGAATGTATACCTTCAGTTCGGAACAGGTTGACCCAGAAAATGCATGTTTTTCGGACAAAAGTGTTTTACAGATGGTGGAAAAATTAACTTTCTTATTTTGATACAATCAAACTGTAAACGAAAGCTCTTCTAACTCAGTCACGGATTTTTTAATACAGCTCTCATAAAATGCCCGAGTTTTCTAGAACAGCATCTTGTGGATAAGAATCTTAAAAGCACTTATATCTGCTTAGGCTTTTCTTTGACTCGTGCACTACGGGGCAGTCATATCGTTTTAAGTATTCCATTTAGCGATATCCAATATAAAATCAGTTATTTTATTTTTACTTTGACTTCTACCCCTTAATAAGTAAAATCTCCAGAAATCTGGCAATCCTCTCATAATCCTCTCATAATCTGATGACTCAATTCGACATCACTTTTAATCTGAAAAATATTCTAATAGCTATTAAAGTCCATTTTAGAATATAAAACTTCTATCATTCAAGAAATTAAAATACTGCACGATGATAACCAACGAGTAAAACTAGGTGAAGTTAATTCATGTGGATTTCGAGACATGTTGGAATTCAAGAAAAGGAGCAGCAGTCTCCGTTTAGTGGAAGATTTCTTATAAGGACTCTGGATTTGAAAATACATACAGATTTGAATCACCTTCTTTTAGATAACCAACTCTATTCAAAGGGTTGAAGTTGATTTTCGTGTTTCTTATCAAATGAAATTTCGCCAACAAATGATCCGATAATTAATTTTAAGAAAATTAGCCTTCTTTGCAAAAAATGTGGCTGTTTTGGAAATTCAAAAACATTTAAAATGAACAAAACCGTTATTTAATACAGTAGCTTAACAATGTTACTTAACAATGTCTTTACACGGAGAGAAAAAAAAAGTTGTAACTGCTTTCTTTTGAGTCGTCATGCTAATTTTATGAAGTCAAGTAGTTATGACTAGTTTTGATTTGGCTCTCCAGTAGCGTCTACAGTTTTTCTCAGTCAATTTACTACTAATACACTACTTGAGGGAGCCAAGCCAAAACTGCCTGGCGGTCAAATTGTGCTTACTTGGGTATCAGAGGTTATGTTAACGCTTGTGTCTGTCAAGTAGTTTTAACCGGGGTCTCCGGTTGGTATAACCTAAATTTTTTCTCCGTGTATACTTTTTCATCATTTGGTTAAAGCTTGTTTCCTCTTTCTTAATATTTCCACTAATTATACTTGAAATCTCAGGGTATTTTTCGACCTATGGGTCGAAGGCCTGATTTTCTCAGCCATAGATTAGTACATATGATTAGTTTAAACCCTTACGAATGCAAGGTTTGCATTTTATGATTGTTAAACCATTTAATCGTTGAAAACATCGCAACTTTTCTTACGTGTGACAAAAATTATAAGTGTAAAACGTCTATAAATCATATAATTTTCGTACAACGATAAGTGTTTCTCTAAAGAAGCGATTCTTAAAAGTAAATGCTTTAGAGTTGATCAACTCTTATCATTTTTATCATGTTTCTATGGGAAATAAAATTATAGATAAGATTTTTGTTTACAATAAAAATGCAATTTGGTTATCTTACCCATGCACAATCCTTTAACAGCAATTTAACTTTTGTTCCAATCATACAGTTTTGTGGAACTTCAATATGCAATGGTTGAAATACCAATAGCGTATGCTAGGTCCCTAGTTACACAGTTTGGCAGAATTATTCATAATTATGCCTGTTGTATTCGGTTATTTCTTTTAATGAAGATCTTAGCACACCAAAGTACGTAGGCTATTAAAGAGAGAGGAGTCTCCTTTGTTATCGTTCTTAACATCATCATACAGTATGTGTGGAACCAGTTTAAACTTGGATAGAATTGTAAAGAGAAGCACGCTCTTAAGTTTGTCAAAAGTGCTTAAAGTTGCACAAAATTCTCCATCTAGTGACGATAGTGCATAGGTATGGCACGGCTTCTATATTACTGTAAACAATAAATAAATATTTATTCACAAATTTCATAGGTTTTCCGCAACTCTCTAAATAATCAATGGATTTCAAAGAGTCTTTAGATTTTTATGAAAATTGGTTTCAACTAAGAAATTTCTGTAACAACTTCACTAAAATAGTATTGAAAGCAATTTGCATAGACATACAGCAATAATTTTTATTTTTCATACTGTTTATTATTTCTTTAATATATTTTAATTCAAAAACTTTTATGTCCAATAATAATTATATTACTAATTAGCTTTAATTAGTAGATGTAATAATATCATTTTGATGTCTACTTGGAAAATATTAAAATCAAATATCGAAACAATATTTTCCTTAAGTATAGTAATAGTAAACACGATTTTTTAGTTATGTATAATCAAGCAGAGAATCGGGTTACTTAAAATTAGATTCAGTGATTTCTCTCAGAGTTTGTAATCGTTGAAAATTTTCGAGTCCATAAAACTTACAAGTCATTCGTCTATTTTCAGGGACGTATTATTTTCAAAATTTCTCTCAAAGAAAGACAAATTATATGAATCAATCTATGAAAAATTGCTTAGCACTAGAGTCTGCATGCTGGAATACGAACGACTGTCAAAGCTGAGATCAATTGGCTAATTAATATTTTTCGGAAATTTTTATTCTAATTTTATATTAGTATTAACAAAATAATTGTCTGAGATTTTCTAAATTGTTATTTTACAGAAATTTTCTATGAGAAAGATGGAAAGCTTACTTCAATCTCAGCATGGAAATTGGATAGAGATATAAGTCTGTCATTTTCTGACTCATACTTGCATTCCCATTTGCGTCCGCAACTCTGTTCTGCTTCGGCCTTAAAACCGAATGAAAATGGCATCAGTGTTTGCCCAAGGGTAAAAATGACGTTACTTTCCATGTGTTATTTACTCAGTAAAAAATGAGACGTCATTTTCGTACGAAGAAGAAATGAATAGCTTTAGATTTTGTCAACAGATGTCTAAAATCTCTACATTTGTGCCTTTGGAATATAGTTTGTAATACATTTTCTCTTAGCTCTTCAGGGTGTTTTGATCTTTTTTATAGGTTGACAGAATACGGATCAGAAAGAAGTAAATTTTCCCGATTGTATTTTGGGTACTTTGGTACACTTTTCCACTGTTTATTTGTGTTGTTGAACAGATCATTCCAATTTTATTTCTTCCTAAGATATAAGTTAAAATAATTTCGTTCTTCTATTGTGAAATTAATGTACTTGGTGTACTGCAAGTTTGATCGAAGTTACATTGTTGTTCATTTCTTATTGTAAAAAAATCCCAGAAAAACTAATTTTTATATATGTACTTGAAAGTAACTTTTCACAGTATGTAGTTTCATTTTTTAGTTATATCATTGTCAAATATAGTTTTGTTTTAAAAAAATAGTATAAAATTGATTAAAAAATAGGTAAATATTCGAAATTACGACTGAGGCGTATTGGATCCGTTTGGCCAGGGCGTGGTAGCGAGCCAATAAGAGAAAAACCATGAGAAAACATTTTTAATTTTAATAAACTTATTTTCATATTGAAGGGTGTGAATTTATCATTCGGTGATTAAATATTAAATTTTAAAGAAGTCAACAATTTTCCCGAATCAATCTACACAAATAAATTAAATATCTTAAATAAATCTCGATAAGCTCATGGGCTTCAATGTATCGACAGCACAGCTGCCCTAATACAGAAACCTGCTTAATTTGAAAAATATTTTCGAAATTAATTAATAATTTCAAAATTATCAAAGAACTCAGAAAAAAACGGTATCATGGTGGGATACAGCATGGTGTGATTCAAATTAAGCAGGTTTCTGTATTAGGGCAGCTGTGCTGTCGATACATTGAAGCCCATGAGCTTATCGAGATTTATTTAAAATATTTAATTTATTTGTGTAGATTGATTCGGGAAAATTGTTAACTTCTTCAAATTTAATATTTAATCACCGAATGATAAATTCACTTCCTTCAATTATAATTGCCTATGAATTGTAAAATTAGGCTTACCATCTTTAAGAACCTTCCTACGTTATCATTAAATAATGTAGGAAGGGATAGTATATTTCAAGGAACTCGGAGAGTCTCGGGGTGCATGTAGCTCAGTGGTCAGAGCAGTCTACCGGCAATAGAAAGGTCGTGGGCTCGTATCCCACCATGCTACCGTTTTTTCTGAGTTCTTTGATAATTTTGAAATTATTAATTAATTTCGAAAATATTTTTCAAATTAAGCAGGTTTCTGTATTAGAGCAGCTGTGCTGTCGATACATTAAAGCCCATGAGCTTATCGAGATTTATTTAAGATATTTAATTTATTTGTGTAGATTGATTCGGGAAAATTGTTAACTTCTTTAAAATTTAATTATTTTCATATTCTTACTAATTTTTTTATATAAAAAGCAACCTAAGATAACCATTTAAAGAAAGAATAACCTAAAAATAAATTTTTAAAAAATCTTTTATTTAGCTACAATTTTACAATTTCTCAAAAATTTTAATTTAATATCGTTGGTTTTGAATATTTCTTATTATAAATTTACTATTCAAACTTTAATTAACAGTATATAACAATGTTTGAACTTATAAATAATAATTTCACACCATGACCCAATACGCCGAGGCCCGGGGCGAATTGCATCACCTCCCAGTAAAAAAAAACTAATTCAAATGAATTGAAACGAATTAACATTTTTGGTAGGCTCCAATTCGTATTTGTCACAAAGCGGGATTCACTCAAGCTCTTTGTATATTCAATTGAATTTAATTCAATATGTACCAATTTGTCCAAACGAATTCGCATTCGAAAGAAATGGCCAAGGAATGCATTGAATTCGTGCTAACGAATTGAAAAAAAATTAAAGGCTCAAAACTTGTCCAGTGAATTGGTACGGATAGAAGGTTCGGAATTTCAATACAGTTTCACGAATTCAGGAAAATTGCATCATGGCTCCAATTCGTATTTGTCACAAAGCGGGATTCACGAAAGCTCTTTGTGAATTCTTCTTAATTCATTTCAATTAGTTTTCGTTTACTGGGCTTGAACTGTCTCCAAAAAACTTTTGTAGTAAAAAGTACGAATGATATTCATATGTTCATTTTTTTTTAAGAAAAGCTGAGATTTTAGAATAAGATTTCTGTGTAGTGAACTTTTATGTAATGTGAAAATAATGTAGTTATTATATAAAAAAACAGCGCAAAGTGATCCATTACGCCCCGGTCTCCCCTACTTATCTGTCAAGGAGTAGGATACAAAGGAATTACTTTCTCAAAACAATTCCCTATTTTATATTGATCTTCCCTCTTAAAATCTTCATTGATAAAAAAGAGATCAGCAACAGACTTATTAAGGACGAATCAGAGAAACAATTGGAGCAAAAGCTCCAATACCAATACTCCAGTTCCAATATTTCGTTTTTTAAATGAAAAAAGGCAAATTAAATTTTAAACTCTTCTTCGTGAAAGAGTAAAAATTATCATTTTTAGCATATTTAAAAATTAAGTCACATTTGAATAAAAATTACAATTCTTTATTTTGTCAATAAGAAAGAATGTAGGTAACACTCATCTAAAATTTGACAAACCCCAGTAAAAAAAAACTAATTCAAATGAATTGAAACGAATTAACATTTTTGGTAGGCTCCAATTCGTATTTGTCACAAAGCGGGATTCACTCAAGCTCTTTGTATATTCAATTGAATTTAATTCAATATGTACCAATTTGTCCAAACGAATTCGCATTCGAAAGAAATGGCCAAGGAATGCATTGAATTCGTGCTAACGAATTGAAAAAAATTAAAGGCTCAAAACTTGTCCAGTGAATTGGTACGGATAGAAGGTTCGGAAGTTCAATACAGTTTCACGAATTCAGGAAAATTGCATCATGGCTCCAATTCGTATTTGTCACAAAGCGGGATTCACGAAAGCTCTTTGTGAATTCTTTTTAATTCATTTCAATTAGTTTTCGTTTACTGGGACGTTTCTTAACGTCGATGATTACGAATCCGGTGCTTGTTTTAAAAAATTAAAAAATTCAAGTTTCAGGTAAATCTGAACGATTTTTAACAATTCATCCGCCATATTGGATCCGCCATTTTGAATTCTTTAGAACCAACACGGTATTCGTAATCAACGACCCCAAGAACCTCCGATTTACAAGCTTTAGGTGAATCTAGACTATTTTCAAAAAAATTCGTTGGGTATATTGGATCCGAAACTAAAAAAGTTTTAAAATCCAACACTGGATTCTTAATAAGTGGCTCCAAAAATCCCCAAGTATATAAAGTTTCTGGCAAATTTGTTATATAGCTCAATCCAATGAAAAGCAAGGGTCAGTTAATGAACAATTCAAATTGGTTGAGAACTCCTAAAGATTCTGTAACACATTCTGATTATTTAAAATCCTTCAAATTTCCTAAAAATGGAACATTGTTGAAGTCAAAAAATAAAATGATGAAAAGCGTTAGTTTTCATTAAAAGAATTACAGCTTTTCGAGTAGACTTTCTTCACAAAATTTTCTAGATTCTAGGAAGTACAAAAGTTTTAAATAAAAAGAATGAATAAAATTCTTTTAGTCCACGAACTTCTGCAAAATTTTTGCCCAAGTGTAAATGCTGCAGAAAAAGTACTAAGCAAATGATTAAACTTTGAAGTTTACAATGTAAATTTTACTCAAATTGCATAACAAAATCCCCACGAAGCGGACATCTATTTACAATAAGTTTGCTTTAAGCTTGAAGTGCAAACTTGTAACAAAATATTATGTTATCTGAGATAATCAGTCAAGATTGAAAAATTTCTTTTCATTTGATTAATATATAATTAATTTAATTGATTGCTATATATATTTTTTTATCTCTATTATATTCATGGATAAAAATTCTTAATTAATATTTTACACAATTTTTATTGAATGACTACTTTACTAAAAAATAGTAAACAACATTCAACTTTAAAATGAGAATCTTAATCTCGAAAGTTTATGTAAATATTGAGATAAAGTGAATAAAATCTGAATTTGACATTAAATTTGGGTCTTATCTTCATCTTTGAAATGTGTGGTCAAAAATGATTTTACTTGCAGTACATACATCATAAATCAATTAAATTATTTATATTCATTGTCGACGAGATTATAGGTTGCGAAGAAGAACCACAACGACGACGACGATGTCGACTAGTTCGCAGACTGAATTGTTATTTTTAACTTGATGTTGACGCGCCGTTCGAAGTCTAAAGTAAAATTGTATTCGCTGGCAGTGCTGGCAATCGCAAAGTCCCTTCCTCTATTCCCTTCTACTTAAACTCAACCTTAGAACATGATCCATCATGCTCTTGCAATTAGAAGCGACCAGGACTACCAAAACTTATCATGTTTTCAAGAATGTAAAACTCCTTCCCAATTTAATAACTATTTTCGTAGCGAAGAGACTATTTATTTCATAATTTTAAACTATTTTAAGGCATACATTACAGCTATTTTAGAAGTAATTTTTCAAAACCTAATTGATTATAAAATTTTTAAAAATCCAACGTCCCAAAAACATTCAAATTTAGAAGTTTATCAGTTTCATAATTAAAATTATTTTCTAAACATGATTTAAAAGTAATGCAATAAATAACTTTAACTACAGCTCTAGAGGAGGAATAAAGTCAGCGTAGGCAGAGGGTTCAAACATACATTAATTAATAAAAATTTTATAGTTATGAATGTGATTCAACTTACATATTTTTTAAATGAAGAAAAGTGTCAGAATTAAGAAGTCTTGATATTTCTTTTTTTTGGAACTGACCTGAAACAGTAATAAAAACACTTTTATATAGCGACAGTTTTATAAACATAAATTTTTAAAAACATTTCATATCTAATAGATTTTTATAAATTTATATAAATTTCATATTCGACATTTTCTTATTAATCTTTTTTAATTTCAATATATAATATATATTTGTTTGCGAATTTTTGTTTCAAAATTTCATATAATTAATTTCAAACTTTAATATGGTTCATTTGAAAATGGGAAAAACGATTTTCCCCTGTTTGAAATGATCATATTAAATTTTGAAACACAAAGTCTTTCAGTGTAACATCTTAATGTCACAAAGTTTACATTCTAAATTATTTATTAATTATGTACCGATTTTTCAAAAATTCTGAAATCTTTTAATACATTTATCAACATGTCCAAACATCATTATATCCTTGAAAAGGAATGTTAAAAAGTGGAGACTAGTTGGTGGTATCGCTTCTGCGCTTCTGTTGGACAAATACTGTACTAAAATCTTTCATCTCACAAGATAAGACAAATTTTGAATTTTTCGACCATAATTTTGCAACTTAAATTATTTATAATTTTTTTTTTAAACATTAATAGATTTTATAAATCCTAGTTGACATAAGAACTACACATTCAAGGAACATGCTGTACAAAATTCAACTAAATTCATTAAATATTGTTAAAATAAAAGTGTGACAAACTTTCAGAAAGGACCACTTCCGGCAACCATTTTCTAAGACTTCATTTTGAAAAAAATAAACATTAAAACACAATCAAATTTACTTAAAAGTTGTCACTCGGGGAGTTTTGCAGACGCTGATTACAAATCCAAAGTCAAATTTTCATATAATTTAAATATTAATGTTGGATCCAATACGACAAAAGATAATATTAAAAATCAATCAAATTCAATTAAAAATTGTCATTTTGAGGTTTTCGGGGTAGATCCTTAATTTGAAAATCAAAAATCATATTTGTAATAAGCGACCCCAAAATTTTTGTCTGCCATATTGGATCTGCCATTTTGAATTTGCATATCTGATTTCAGATTCGTAATTAGCGTTGTTTTGTATAAATTTGTTAATAAAAAATATCAAATATTATTTATTATTAGGATTTGTTTATTCATGTCCTTTATTTTTAATTACTACTCCATAAAAAAATAATATTTGCAGTGAAACTTGCACTAAAATCTTTTTCAATCTTCAGTCAACTTTCGCTTTAAATTTTTTGTCATATGTGGCCATTTTAATAAGTACAAAATGTTTCATTAGCTTCGCAAATAAATATTTTTAGAGAGTTACATATAATATGCGCTGCTAGCGCCAGAGCAAAATTGTGGCGGTTTACCTGTAATCAGTACAACGCCACAAGTAAACATAAATAATAATAAACATTCACAATAATCGGAGTAGATTTTATCAAAAATTTTATTTCGTCAAATAAATAGGTATGGACTATAATAATTTTGTTTGTGAAATATGTTTGTAAGAATCTGTGAGACGAAAAATATTCAATAAAAATAATTTTCTCGCATAAAATACAAGAAATTCTTCATCACCTCATACAAGTTTCTCACTATACGTATTATACATTGTATGCTTGAATATGCAATCAACTTTTCACTAAAAATTAATTTTAAATTGTATAAAGTATATTTCAAAATATTTCTTTGAGTTCAACTTTTATATAATTAAAAAAATAATTTTTTTCCTATTCTGTTCTTATTTCTTGCAACATTGCAAAATAGTATTGCTACTAAGCATACTTTTTTTAGCATTAGCCTTCTATTAATTTTTATATATTTTCTGAAAATAATCTAATGGATTTTGTACTAAAATAAAGTTTGGTAACGTTATTATTAAAAAGAATATGAAACTAAAAAAATTAAAAATAATGAAGTAAATAAAAATTGTAGCTACAAAGTTGAAAGAGAGAGAAAAAGAGAGACAGGGCGAAAGAAGGGGACAGCGAATAGCAGAAGGCCTCGAAATGTGGCAACAGAGCGTCGAATGTCGATGTATTGTAGACTCGGTTCCGTGCTGATACCCACGCTCTCTGGCGATTTTGCCTCTTGAATCTGTACAACGATGTTCAACCACTTTCAATGTGGTACATTCCATTCACCAGTTGAAAACCCGTTGCCATAAAGGTAACAAATACCTCTGGATACTTTCTTCTTATAAAAATAAGGATCTACTATTATTTATTACAAAAGAAAATTAACGCCGTATTTAAAAATTATTAAATAATATTTTTTTAAAATATTAGTTTTGGCTTCTTCTTGCAAATAATCGAAAAGGAAAACAATTTTCATTTCGCCAATATCAATGCAAAGATACAAATTAATTTAATTATTTAATCTGAATTGTTGCATATATGTAGGAATATTGTAAGTACGAAAAAAAATATTTCTGAGAAAGTTAAAATTTGAAAGAATAATTCCTAGTGAAAATTCGAAAGGTTTCTTAGGATGTAAAACCGTACTGTTTCTTCAGTGTTAACTGCGACAACTTTCTAGTTTGACATGAGGCGCTAGCGCTAGGTTGAAAGTAGCGGTAGCAATATAGCATTGGCTATAAAAGAAAAAGAGAAGAAACTTCCAATGTATGGTTGTTTCTGTTCCTGTTAACTTCTCTCCCTTTCACGTTTACCTCTCCCCACTACGCCGTCTCTCCCCCTCTCTAAGAGTACAGACTTGTGAAGGAAAACAGGTTCCAGGATAATAGAGAAACTGCGTTTTACAAACAACACTGCTGAAAACGAATGCCTAAACAACATTACGCTGAGACAAAAATACAATAAACTTATAATATAAATAAACAATCTTATTTTCTCATATTCTAATATTTTAATCCATTAATTTTAAACTTGTAATAAAAAATTTTAATTCATTATTTACTTTAATCTATAAAAAAACAGGCGTCAAACTTGTATTAAGAAAAACTTTTATCAAATGATATTGCACTCAAAAACAATTCTGCTTAAAGTTACTAGATGCGTCTGGTTAAAATATTTCTAGTGAAAATAACTAGAAATTTATGGTTAATAAGACTAGAAAACTCTGGTTAACCCACAAAGCGTTTATCCCGTGGTCTTTTTTTAAACAAAATTTTTGGTAAAATCAATGTGAATACACTGTTGTGAAAAATACCCAGAAATTTTTTTACTAGAAAAATTCTCGTTAAATTTACTAGCAATTTCTAACCAGAATTTCAAATACTTTTAGAACTTTTTTCTAAAACGTTTCTTTTTTTAGTTGAGCTAGATTACTTCTTGAGTGTGATTTTTAATTTTTATAAAAATTAAAAATAATACAATGTTAAATATGTGAATTTTTATACCTGAGTACACATACATTTCCATATCATTCACAGTATAAACCGTTAGGATATACATAAAAAGCTTCCATGTAGAAAATTTCCTAGTTCAGCAAATTTTTTAAGTGTGACTGGTAGACAGTGTAAATTTTTTTTAAAAGCTGCCGCCAACCCCCTAATTTTGTTCAGGGCGCATGAATAAGCACTAAAATGTATTACAGAATTTTTATTTGACGGATATCAGAGATCTTAAAAATCAAACAAATTCTTTTAATTAAAGTTAAAAGAAGTTTTTTGGGAATGGAATTTGATTTGTCATAAAGTAACACATGATAAATGTGTAAGGCCGCAGTCCCATGGCAGCGTTTTGCGTTGCGTTGTAATGAGAGAGAATGCAGCAAACGTATATTTGCGTCTTTTTTTCTCCCATTACGACGCAACGCAAAACGCTGTCATGGGACTCCACCCTAAGATTTGAGAAGATTAGAACTTACTGCGCAGCCTCATGAGTCATTGAAACAAAGATATAACATTGCGCATCTAATAAGTTAATATTACATTGTAATATTCTCTCAAGTTTTGTCTTGAAAATTCTCTCACATACAGACATTTCCCCAATTATAGCAACATTCACTCAGCTTACAGGTTTGGGGTTACGAAACTTACAGTGTTATTCTCTGGGAATACTCTGGTGCTGTGTGAGTTAATGCCAGAATTTCTTTATCACCAGATTTTCATTTAAAAGAATTTTTCTTTTTCATAATTTTATAGAATAATTCTTGAGATGTCGAGATTTCATTTGATCGATATTACAATTTGCCAAATAAATAATCTATTAGCCACAGTTCTAGTTATTTTTGAAATTCGCGCCAATATCTTTCACCGAGTTGTTTGTTTGGCTATTTATATAATTTTGATCAAATAGAATTTTAATTTTATCGTCTTAAAAATTCTATGAATTGTCAACTTTCTTTAGTCCCCTATAAAAATATGATGAGAATTTCCATAGAATAATATTGAAAAAAAAGAATGTAAAAATTATATCATCACCATAAAACATAATTAGGGGTAAGCGTTATAAAAACTTTTTTTGAACCACCTTAAAATGGCAGATCTAATATGACTGCCGAAAATTTGAAATTTAGTCGTATTTGCTTGTCACTCGGAAGATTTTGGATTCTTAGAAAAATACTATGTTTTGTCTAATAACAAATAACTTTATAAAGAAAGAGTAAATATAGGCATTATTTCTATATCATAAACATATTCATGTTAAATAATATATACTTTACAAGACACATTCTGGATGACAAATAACTTCATTGTCGTAAGTTTCTGTCTGTTTTGAGTCTTTTTGAATAACTTTTACATGTCTTTTGGTCATTTTTGGCCCAGAAATTGTATACGCATGAAAGACGTCTTTTAGTTGTCCTTATAACGTTTCTGAGACATTCATTCTTCGGTGGTTTATAATATCTACCCCTTGTTGCCGCATATTACACTCGTATTACGAATTTTTTTTGCATTCGCTGTATTTAACTTATTATAGTTCTGTAACTGACATTGTCTTAAACCTGAGTATCTGATTCATGATAATTTTCTTCTCCTGCACTGAGAGACCTTTAGTTCTGTAACAAACTTTCTATAAACTGCTGCTGAGCATTTTGGCGGTAAGCTAGAAAAATATACCTTTGGACTGTGGCGGAAAAAATTTTGGTGTCTGACTGACAAAAAATTAGTGAACTGCATAACAACAGTAGAAGGCCAGTAGCTTTTGGACAGTCACACGGCAAAAATTTGGAACGTAGCGAACCAAAACTAGTAGTAACATTCTTGTCCAACACGAATTTCTACAGCAGACCAAAAAGTCTCTCCATGTGAAGATAGACTATGCAATAATATTGATTTTATGTTAAATAATTTTTCATGTACTATTTTTAGTACGATTAAATTTATTAATAAGTCAAAAATAAAAAAAAAATTAGTATTATAAAGAAAATAACTAAGTTTAAGAAATGAAAATGTGATAAATGCAGTAAACAAAACAAGTTTTGTAAAAATACTTACATAGTAGGAGAAGGTAATGTTAAATGAGAAAATCTCAGTAGCCACAGCATATAGAGATCAACATGTATCAGACATTATTGTTCCTTTTAAATAACAAGTTGCACAGGAACCTGAAACAAACAAAAATAATTTATTAATTATTACAATTAATTAAAATCAACGTAATTGCTTAAGCTAATTGCAATTCTTATCCCTTTACTTAAATACCCTTTACTTAAAGATGGACTTTGGTTTCCATCTCGTCTTTCATATATTGGATGTGTTTCTATTAAAACACGCTCATTAAAAATTGTACTATTTATTTCCTCATTCCCATCCATATATTTGACCATTATTCCAACATCCATCTCTACTTTTAAATCTGTTCACACACCATCCACACTACCCCATTTACCACACAATATATTGGTGATTTATTCCTTTTTCCACCCTTGAACTCATATTCTTTCACCCACAGCAATTACTTCTATTTTGAAAACTATCTTGACAACAATCTTTTCTCACCTGAAATCCTTCTCAATATTCATCCTAACATATTTTCTATTCCTTCTTTTAAACTTTTCTATACCTTCCATTATCTGAATTAACTATTTTCCTTCTGCCTTCTCCAACTTATCTCCAAATTTTTTTCTTCTCTTTTCTTATACACTATAAAAATCTTCTTTTTTGAAACTACCTTAGTCTACCTTGCTTTTTTACGCATGTTCCTAACCTTCTTCAATTTCTCACTTAGCTCTTTTGTTTCTCTGAACCAACGATGTTGCTTTCGATAATTATTCCATTCTTATGGAACCTCGATTATTCGAACCTCTGTTATCCGAACCCTCTATTATCCGAACCAAAAATCATTTTATCCGAACTTCTATTATCCGAACTTTTTTTGGCCTCCCGAATATTTCAAAGGAAAATAACGAAATTTATGCCAGAAAAATCTTTAAAAATTCTGGATTCTATGTTTTATTAATATATTATTATGAATTAATATATATTTACGTATATATATATACTTATGTATATTTAAAAAATGGATTAAATGAAATATATATAATTCAACTGTCGATTTTTTTACTTTAATTATATAAAAAAAATTTAAATCTCTATTATCCGAACTTTCGATTATTCGAACCCGGCCTTGCCTAGGTTAGTTCTGATAATAATCGAGGTTCCACTGTATATTTGCCTTTGTCCCAATAATTATCCACATTCTTTCCCCATTTCCCTTATTCTATAACAATCCTGACTCCATACTTCTAATCACGGTATTTCTCTTTCTCTCGGTACCTCACAATCTACCTAATCACTATTCTTTCGTCCATGTCCCTAAACTTCTCAATTCGTTCACTTATTCCTCCTAGTTGCTTATTCATTTGCTATTATTCCGATTAAGGTAAATCAAATATTACACATTTTACACTATCCTCGATCTTTTACAAATCATATTTTGCACCTGTACTAAAATTGTATTAAAGCATCAATGATGCATCAGTTTATAATAATACATTACAGATTTACTTTGTTAGAGTAACTACTAACCTATACTTATCTTGTTTCTAACTACATTTACTTGTGTATCAATTTTATAAAAATTCGACTTTTTAAAAGTATAACTTATTAGGATTTAGTCAAAATCAAAAAGTACACACATAAAAATCTCTTTGGTATTATTAACTATGAACCTAGTTAATTTTAACATAGTAAAATATTTCCTTTTTTTCTAGGTTAATTCAACAAATCCGAACCTTATGAGAACGTTTGCATGCTAATGATAGTAGAAACTTAAATGGCATAATTTTAACGATTATTATTTAATTATATTAATATGTGTTTGTATTATATGTAATTATCTTTCATACTCAGTATTACTGGTACTAACATTTTTCTTTTGTATTAAATTTATCTACCACATACTGTTCCTTAAAGGACTAATTAGTCCTCAGAATTTCAGATACTTAAGTGGAAAAATAAATAATTAAAAATGAATGCTTCTTGGCAAGCAGGTATACAGTGGAACCCCGATTATCCGATATTTTTAGTCATCTTAAGACTATTCGATGATCTCTGAAATTTCTTGGTTATGTGAGATCTAGAGTTATCGCCAAACAAAAGCGGCGCACTATCGTGCGCGAGTATCGCTTTCATTGAGCAAAACTGTAGGTCGCACATAACCTACACTGAGAGAAGAAAAGCACAGAATCCGTACTGTGACAAACACCGGCCGTGTAAAATGCGTGTCAGTGCCCGTTCTTAATTTTATTCAGTTGGTGTCATTCATAGTTCAGATACTATGCTCAAGCAGCGCGGCGGCGGTACGAACTAATTAGTACAGGATCTGTTTCATAGTGACCGAGAGATACTGTACTTCTAAACAGTAGCATTTGAAGTACAACATCTGTACCTCAAGCCAAAGTCAAAATCCGTTTCACATTTTAGCACGACACCTATCACACAGTGGCAATGCTGCTGCGTTCAATTGGAGTACAGATGCTGAACTTTTCCATTTCAGAATCTGTGCTTTTCTTCTCTCAGTGTAGAAATTGAAGAGACCATACATTTATAGGTACAAAAATTTCATAAAAGTAAAGAAATTTTATTGTCGTCTAATACTTTTATCCTAGTTAATTCTACTATTTTTATAGTTAAAAGAACTATAGAATCATTTGTGAAATTGAAGGTACAATCCAAAATCAAAAAGAGAAAGCCAAAAAATCACGTTTAGTGTTTTACAAGGTCTACCAGACGACTATAATATATATTTTCTGTTTCAACTTTCAATATTTCTATTTTAACAAAAGGTAATAGCTCCAGTCGTCACTGCCTTTCTTATCGTCCATTTAGACAAAAATAAACATATTTTTATAAAATATGATAAGCTACTGAAGAGCTCAAGTTTCTATTGTAATTTTAAAAAAAAGTTACGAGAGAAGAAAATTTTGATGGCGGTCTGTCGGACCGCTCCAGCAGTTTAAAGGTTAACTGTGTGTGGACATTATTACTCTGACTAGGACTAGTCGGTTCCTCTCATAACTAGGAAACGTAGTTAATTCTGGTAAACAAATCCTCATTTTGCATGTACCTTACAAACACATTAATTATTTATATATTTGATCAGCTTTTACGGTTATAATGATTATTTCTGATTTTTCAAAAATTTAAAAAGCATGCTTTTATAGGCAATTTTTAATTACAAGTTTTATGTAATTTTTACTACACTGTAACCCTGTTGTAGTTTGCCTTAAAAACGCATCGATTGACCTATTTGTGAACCTCTCATCATTTAACATTGTGAAGTTATTGGCTTTTGAATTGTAGAAAATTAAGCAAATGCTTTAAACATGCTTAAATGTTTTATTAGTTTAACAATTCATATATCTATTGTCATTTTCGTGAATATGATGATAAAAATTTTCAATTTTGTTCAAAAATTGTAGTTCTGTTCATGTATGTTTTAAAATTATAAAAGCAGAGTTAGTATCTGTGGGATTTCGCTTTTGGATTTCAGCGATGTTGGAAATGTGTCTAATCCTGTTTTAATAATTTTCGTAAATCATTAATTATTAGTGAACTATGTGTGCAAAAGGGATAATGTAATTGATATTTTTGATTTTCAGAGAGGGTTAGGTGTATGCGTTAGGCAATTTTCTCTGTTTCTTCCTCCCTCTCCCTCTCTTTTTCGGAATGGTAAAAAATACTACTGTATGTGTCTTCTTCTGACTTGGTTCTATCCTCACAAACGATCAGCGGGTTGATTACACTGGCGATTCACTCTTGGCCCACGTTTCATTCCATCTTTCTCTTCTCTCTCTTTTCTCTCTCTCCAGTGTAGTTTCTTCTTTCTCTGTAGCTATCCTCTCTACCTACATCGATAACTATGTATATCTCTCTCATATCTATTGTTTTCATCTCACTGTCTTTATTCCCTCTCTCTTTTTTTCCTTTGTCCCTTTCATTTTATCATACTGTCTTTTTCTAGATGTCGAGTGAGAGGTAGAAACGGTAGGGGTTGTCATGGTAACGCCCCATGCTCGAATAATACATCGCTCTCTGTCTAAAACATTCTCTTTCTCTCCGTTAACTCTCCCACCCAACCAACCCGGTGCTGGCTGCTTACAGGATGATTCATTTTCTACGATTCCATCTTTCTTCGAAAGATGAAAAAGGGTCGTCGATCAATTGTTTTGTACCACGATTAAGAGAGTACAGTGCGAAAATTTTAATTTCTATTTCAAATTTTTAATTTAATGACTACTTTTAATTTCTTCTAGAATACGAGGGGAAAATATTTTCTACGCGCAGGATTGTTGAAAGAATTTATGCCGTTGGTATATAAATTTACTGCAAAAGTAGTACAGAAATCTGATTAAATGTAAAATTCCCATTGCGCTTTAAACACCTTTTGGGCGTACTGGAAATTTAAAAACTTACATTCTAATCTTCTAATATTTAAAAACGATCCTTAGGAAATAGAAAATAGTCGTTCCTTTGTGTTTTCAGTGAGAATATTATTATAATTCATAATGATAGTTATCTCAAAAAAATATTTTTAAACACAAGTATGTTCATGTCTGAAAAAATCTTTTCTAAAAACAGCTTGAAATCTTAAAAAATAATTTTAATTTTAACTTGTTATTAAAGTTTGTAATTAAAATATAGGTACTGAATACTTATATCGTGTTACTTGCACCATTGAATTTATTTTGCCCTAAAATCATTTTAATAATGATCGTTTTTAAACACCAAAAAACGCTTTCGGCAGCTCCCAGGCTATTGGTATAGCAGGAGTTCAAAAGGTGTGTGAGCACCATCAAGGTATCTGAGGATACAGAAATGGACGCCTTTGACGTTCACCAGGCGTGGTGTGTAAGGTCACACTTTTTAAATTTTCAGTCATCTATATATAAAGAAAAGATTTTTAAAAAAAGCCTAAACACATTCATTTCATATTTTATTTATTTTGACACACAAATACTTTTTTAATATTCGACATAAAACGCGATCCAGATTTTGATAATAAATGTGCAAAATTTGATGAACGTTGAACAGTACTCTTTGACACCAACATTATTTATAAAAATTTTAAAAACAAAATACAATTTCTCTACAACTGATCAATATTAATATTTTTAAAAATGTAAACATCTTTTGAATTTCTTTAAATAATTATTGTTAAAGAATTAAAAATTGAAAGCAAACTTATTGCAAAAAGGGGAACCGAAAAGCCAAATGACAGTTGATTGTATTATCACAGTGACGCACGCAAGTGCCCAAACTCACATTTGGGGGCTGGAGATGAGAAACATGAAAAATTTTAATTAATTCAATTCAATTTACATTCAAGTAGACAAGAAATACAAAATTCCTTTAGCAACTTATCACTTTTGAGCCATACTTTAAAATAGTTTTTAGAAGTAGAAAATCGTCATGTTTATAATCAATTAAATAAATTTTATTATGTTAAATAATTGTTCTCAACTTTTTACTATATCTATAGGTACGTAAAGTTTGTTTAATTATTAAGTAAAGAGATGAAAATGCCCTGTTTATAGAAATCGGTTTAATTCTAATATATAACAACATAATATATAGATGTGAGGCAACATTTCTCAAGTGACTCAACTTGAAAAATAAAGTTCTTAAAATCGGGCTAAAATTTGCATAAAGTTTAGTACTGACGGTGAATACTTCAGCGACAAAGTATTGTCAAGTTCTATCAAAAATAGCAGAAATGGGAGGAGGTTATACATTTTAGTCAAGTGTCACATCAGTATACTTCTTGAAGAATCATTACTTTTATAACAAATAGGGTGAAACAAATTTTGGTCTCCACTTATTTTTTAAAATACTAATAACCTCTTCCTAATGGTATAAAAAATCATTTTTATTTCAAGAATATTTAATAATAATGAATTTAACCCTAAGCTCTACAGAGTTTCGAGATACTTATGAAAATATAATGTTTACACAAGCAGAATTAAAAAAATTATTTGTTTATAAAATTTACATAAGAGGAAAAAGGTAGTAAAATTTTTGTTGTTGATAATTTTAGCCAATGCTAATTTACGAAGACAGTGGCGCCCTCACCTAGGAGAAAATCTGCTGCAGGAGATTTTTACTCCAAAATCAGATTAAAAATTATATTTTTTTTCTTGTGATATGATCATAAAATATGTCATACTGCTACTATAGAATCTAAAAAATCATTTTCTTAAAAGTATTAGGTATTCTATACAACTTCAACGTAGTGATTTTTGAACAAGTACTCAGTTTTGAAAATATGCTTATTTTTTGTTTAAGGAAGAATCTGACGAACAGTCTTCTAAATGAAAGTTAGTCTAATGTCACAATTTCATATTTTAAGAGAAAAGGACAAATTAAATTTTAAGTTCGATTTACTAATAGAATAGGGTCAATTGGGGTAAATGTAAACGGAATATCTATTTTTGACCAAAAACATTAGTTTTTTTTGTTAAAAGGTAAAACGGACGGATTTCTTTTGCATGAAGTTGTTGCTAGTGTTCCCTAGAAAAATTTTATGAGGTACAAAGAAATATTGATGCACCTGAATCGCCTAAAAATGCACCTGAATCGCCAGTCATTTGACTGTTTACATTTACCCCGAGATTTTGAAATTTTCCTAAAATTCGGGGTAAATGTAAACACCACTGTAGTTAAGCGAGGTTTAAGAAACAAGTTATTTCAAGTATACTACTGTTTTAAAGGATCTAAAAACTGAAAAAAAATTCTTCGTAGATGTATAGTAATATCAACCAGTTGACTGATAATGTATCATATAAATAAACAATCAACCATTACAAAATTAGTAATGTAAAAACTTGAATAGCTTGAAGAAATTTTAATAGATTTTCATTCAACTTGGTAAAAAGAAGTTTTTAAGGTTGCTGAATAAAAATCTAAAATCGAATTTTTAAATTTTAAAATGGTGGATCCAATATGGCGAATGAACCTAAAAATAATATTTTAAAAAATTGATCAAATTTGTTTGAATCTGGTTACTAGGGGGTTTTTGAGGTCGCTGAATACGAATTTGAAGTCAAATTTTAAATTTTCAAAATGGCGGATGAACCTAAAAATATTTTTAAAAATTGATCAAATTTTCAAAAAAAAATTTTTTTTTTTTATCAAATTTTTTTTTTCAAAGAGGACCTAATTTCCTTTTCTATGTAATATTTACATTGCCAAATTAATGAAATTGTGAAATAGAAGCAAATTTATTCAATTATTTTCTTTTAAAATGTAGTTCAAGTTCTGTTTACATTTACCCCGAGTTTTCGAATTCTCGGGGTAAATGTAAACACTTAATTATTTATTAAGTAAATTGACAAAAATCAAAGTCCATTTTTGTTAGGGCATTAATAAGGAAGAATTACATATTTTTGTTTGATTTTTAAATTTATTTTTATGCAAATGCGAGACAAAATACTGAAACAGTAAAATTTTGATTTTCAATCTTTTTTGCATTAAAAAATAACTTACACTATGGCATTGCCAATTGTCAAAATAAAATATTGGCAATACTCAGAACATCTTGTAGGTGAGCTGAGGTAAAAATATTGACGTCGTACTTATTTTTAAATTTGTAAATTTAGCTGAAACATCTACTGTTTACATTTACCCCTTGTTTACATTTACCCCAAATGACCCTATAAAGAATTTAATTTTCAATATTTCAATAAACATTACAATGTTTTGTCAATAAAAAATATTTGTTAAATTGTAGATTACGTTTCATTCAGATACCTTTGACAGAAAATTTTGAACATATATGTAAATTGTGAAAATGAATATAAATAAATATAATTTCTGTAATAATAAGGCCTAAATACGGCTTTTTGTACAATAAATAAATTATTACAATTACTACTTTTCAGTTATCAACAAAAAGCATATATAAATAAATAATAATTTTTTAAATTTTAATTTTTTTAAGTCTGCATTCCTTTGGATGAACGTCCTTAAAAATATGACCCTCTCCAAAAAAGTATCTTAGAAGCAAAAAATTGTAGGTTATGTTTGAAATTTTTTGAGTGAAAATACACAAAAAAGATCAACTCTTAATGTAAACCACTTATATTTAAGTCTTTATTACAACTACATGTAAAATAATATTAATAAAAACTGACTTTACTTTTAAACAATTAAATAAATGCTTTTAATTAAGATAAAAATAACAAACATAACCTTAAAATGATTTGCTTTTAAGGCATCTTTCGTCGGAGCATCTCACAAATATAAGTTATATGCTCGAAATCAAACAACTTGATTGCAATAAATATTAATTTAATATTTTTTTGTTAGTTTAACAAAATTTTTTTGTTAACCCAAGAGCGAAATGCTAAAACTGAAAAAACGGCCCATCATTGATCCAAGAATGTCTGTCGAGAAATGGCAAAAGTTACTGGGCCATTGCTGGTGTTCAAAATGTTCCATTGCTAACCAAAAAATTAAGTAGACCAAAGAAAATCGTTTTAATAAGA
Source organism: Leptopilina heterotoma (assembly GCF_015476425.1). NCBI lineage: Eukaryota > Metazoa > Arthropoda > Insecta > Hymenoptera > Figitidae > Leptopilina > Leptopilina heterotoma. The sequence continues at coordinate 1,645,792 of NW_025110916.1, forward strand.
AAATTTGTTAAGTTCAACAAAATTATTTAGTTAAGGCTACTAAATGTAATATATTTGGTATAATAAAGGGATTTTTTAAAATTAAGAGACAAAGTTTTATTACTTTTTGTAGTTTACTTTTAAAAACTTTTCCTTTTTCTCTTAATTATCATTTAATTAAATTACATTTTTTTATATAATCTGCAATTCTTTTTATACAATACTTTTAAAATTTATTATTAAAAATATATTAAAATAATCAATTTCAAAAATAATATGTGACTTTTTACAAATTAGATCCATATTTTCATTTAAAAAAGAGAAAAAGTATATAATTTTAGGTGTTTTAGAGAATTTTTATAATTTAAGGGAACAAATATTAGGTAAAAAAGGAGACAAACTGTGATCACTGCGCAAATATTCTTTCAGTACAGTAATGGCAAATTTTGAATATTATAAAATTTTAATATTTCAATATTATTAAAATAGTTTATTAGAAATCTTTAAAGAATCCACATAGAATTCCAAGAATTCTACTTTAAAATCAGAAAACAAAGTATTCAGAATTTTCTAAAATTTATTAACACCGTGTTTATAACATTACTTAACTTATCATCATAAATGTTTAAAGTCATAATTTATCTATTGCTCTATAAATTGTTTATTTATAATTATTAATAATATTAACAACATAATATACTCCACTTTCAAATTTCGCGCGCTTTCGTGACTTTGTTTTTCTGTTCAATACTCGTTCTCTGTCAGAGCGATAGGAGGCTCCCCGATTACTTTTCCAAATTTAGCTCTCTAAACATTTTGTTAAATTTTGTAGATGCATTTTTCATAATTTTTCAATAATGCAAGTGCAACTTTATAAAATACAAACTGTCAGGTAATAATGGTTGTCCAGTTTGTAAATTTTCTTTTAGGTTATGAATTACTAGGCATGTGTCTTAAAAATTAATATCTTAATTTTCTGTACGTTGTAGAGTAAAATTTGGGTTTATTTCTTAAACATTATATGCAGCATTTGAAGTTAATTTTTGAAAACAACATTTTTTTAATTAAGCCCGCTTATGAAACTTTCAATTAATAATGTATTAGCTGAAAATATATAAAGAAGGGAACGTTTTTTATTCGTCAGTAAAAATCCGACCCTGTTCAATCTTGAGAAGGGCAAGAAGGTATCAGTTACTGCGTCCATGTAAAACTGGTTTGGAAGGATGTGATACGAGCATGCATTGGCTCACACACCACTACAAGTATGCCTTGAAAATTCCACAGATGTTAGAGAAATGAAGAAGGGGAAATAAGGAAGAGAGAAAGGACAACGTGTGTAAGAGTAGGAGAAAAGATGAAATAGTATTCAATTGACCCTGTATATATATATATATATATTATATTAATATTATATTAATATTAATATATTAATATTAAGTTTATTTTATTATGTTTTAATTTGTATTTAATTTATTTGCAATGAAAACTTTCAATCCATCACAATTGTTTGTTTATAACAACAAATTTTGTTAGGTTAACAAAAAGTTTCATTACATACATCAATGGCTTTTGATGAAAGTTCATTGGAAAAAGTTTGGATAAAATTTTTTGGAAAAACTTTTCAAATATTGGAAATGGCCAAACTGCAGTGCGCCACCTGGCGGTTATCTACTCTTGGCGGACATTTTTCTCCTTCGTCTCTCTTCACACAAGGCAAAAGAAAAACAGAAAGAAAGAACAAAATGTCTTACAAGAGTAGACCACAAATCCAAATTTAAAAAAATTTTTTTTTTTTAATTTTCCTAGTTTATCCTGATTTACAATGTGGCGGAATACGTATAAAATTTTAGTAAAAAATATTTTTCTAATCAAACAATACATTAAAGGGTAACTGATTAAGATCCTAAAATTAGTTCTTAAAAATTCAAAATGGCTGATCCAGTATGTTAGACAAGATTTAATTGGAACATGTCACAGTCGTTTCAATTTTTACTGGAAGTTTTTAATGAAAAAACTGACACGACTTTCACACATTATGAATTAAATAAAAAATGTTCGGCCATTTGTAATTTCGATGGAATAAAAATACAATTAAATATTACATTTTTAGTATGTAGAATTCAAGTTAATTTAAATTCGATTAAAAAAAGTTAAAGAAATGAAAATTTTAACTATAGTGAATTTGTTTTTTGGGGGGGGGGAATTTATTGTTTTTGATAATGTACCGTTATTACGCTAATATTACATTATTATTATAATTACTAAGTATTTTGGCTTTGATAAGTACTAAGACTTATTACAGAGGTATTACATGGTTTTTTAGGGTATTACGCCAACGTAATTCATGCTATTATATATATATAATTTAAATTTATGCTATTTATAATTGAGAAGCCTCATGCAAAAACATACGAGGCACCGGATTACAGTCCGAGCGCTTCATGCGTTCTTGCATGGGGTCCGTCAATTAGAACAAAAATGAATCTTTGTTACAATTTTCTATTTTTAAAAAAATTAGATATTAGCAATTATAGTTCAACAAGGATTGAAAAAAATTTTCCTGACTTTTCACTATAAGACACAATTAAATTAAAATACGTTGGTTACTATCATATTGAAAATAAACTAATATCTATTGGTATAATAATATAGGATTGCAATTATCCTCATCAATTCAGTGGCTTTCTGATCAGTAAGTTGATGAATTCAAATTAATTCAGAGTACTGTAATTTTATTAATTGTAATATTTGAAATTTATTAAATAAAAAATATTTGCAAATAGTTATTGAAATTTCGATGGGAGAAAAACTTTTAGTATTGATTTAAGGTCGGTCCTACAAAATTTAAAATTTTTATCAAAAAATACTGATATTCGGTATTGGTCTACAATCTACTTTCAATTAATATTAACAAACCCTATGTCTGGGTACGTTTTATAGTTTTATTTTTAACCTGAATACAAAATGAGTTAGAAATAATTTTAATCTTAAAATTACATTACAAGTCACTTTCATACCTTTTAAAAAGAAATATTATATTAAAACAAAATAAGTATATGCTTGATCGAAATTTTACAGTTCAAACATTAAAATAATCCTTTAATGTTAGGAACTGCGCACGCGCGGAGAATACAGGCAGGCGGCTATTTTTGAGTTCGAGATTCTAAGTCAGATCATCGATTACCCTCAAATAAGAAAAATAATTATATATTACCCCAAAAAGCTAAAGTACTTTCATGACTAAAAAAATGTTCATTTTTAAATAAAAGACAAATTACTACAGAAAAATAAAAAAATTGGTAAATATCTGAAATTAAATAACTAAATATTTCTAATATGTACAATCGTAAGGAGATGTTTTTTCTCTTTTTAATATTTACATGTCTAATATAACCTTGCAAAAACGGAAATAATGAAAAAGGGAGAGAAAATACTGTACAGAGGATTATGAACATCTAAATAAGTTGAAACTGACATATGACGTGACCATTTCAATGATATAAATGCCCAGTGCAAAAGAAAAGGCTTAATTTAAATTTTCCAATATTCATTTCTTTATTTTTGAAAAAACTTGTTTATAATTTCAGCAATGTTTCTCATACAGTCTGCTTTTCTTGAAAAACGAAGGGAGCGTCATGTCAGTGTCCTTTAAGTATGTTAGTTGTGTGCGCGCGACGATGTTGGAAATTTCACAATGTTAGAGTGGGGATAGCTTCAACAGGGAATTATAAGAAAACATTGGCGCCACAGTGGCGGCTTTGGGAAGCTCGGCCACGTGCGTTTGCTATTGAACGGACGCCATCCCCGATCTCGTGCAGCCCACCACCCATTCCAACCCCCTTCATTTCATTCCTCCCTTAGCCGTCCTAATTCAGGATTCTCTCTCTCTCGCGCTCGCTAGCTCTATCTTTCTCTTTTCTTAACCCACCCCTTTTTCCTATCCTGCTCGCTCTGTACTAGTCCCTGTCCCATCTCTATATACGTTTAGTTTCATGCCGCGTCACCATCCAACCTACACTAACCTCCACATACACACCATAATCAACCATCACTAGCATATGAACGTATACTAGGAATGCTTCTGCTTTTAGAATGAGTTACATGTGTAGCGACGGGATGGTATGCGTGATTTTATATCCATGTGAATTGTACACTTTTTTACCAAACCAACATGGCGGCATATTAAATATTATCTTAATTTTAATTATTTAATCCATAGATATCAATACAATTTATTAGATATAGTCTTTTTCGATTCCTTCATGATTCATGATTCCTCCCACTTGACTGGACCATTTTCCAATCTATTATAATAATTAAAATGGACGCCATTTTCTTCTTCATGAAAATATTCCATCTATCCGACTTTTCATAAAACGTCTTTATTCAAAAAGAAAAATATATTACACAATTCTAACTTTTTGACAAATATATTATGATATTCATAAAGAAAAAATGTCTAATTTTAAAAATTGTGAAAAAATTGTCCCAAAACCTAACCTCTCAAAGCCCTCAAGATTTATACCCAATGGAAAAGAAGAATTTTGGCGCAATTCTGCGGCAGCATATTCAAGCAGTTTTTAATACTGACTCAGTTGTCGGAAAGTTGGCATAAAGATTAGTACATAATATACACTTGGACTGCAATACTGCGCCGTTGCTCTTTCAGAGTTCCACCAGGGTCGAGTCTCCACGGCATGGCACTCTGTGAGACTGAGAATTGAGATACAGTACCGTCCGCAATTGTCAGTCCACCCATTTCTAAAGGAATGACAAAAATTTTTTAACATAAAATTCATGAAAACTAAAATTTTTTTTGGTTTATATTTTGAAAGACGATAAAATTTTGAAAAGAATAAGACCTTACAGAAGTCATTTGGCCAAAATTTGTAGAAGATATTCCTAAAAATCGTCATTTTCAATGTTTTACAAAAATTTAAATAACTTCTAAAATAATGAACGCTTTTTAATAATCTTAGGCTTATTTTAAAGGTCTTTTTCTACGGAATAAGAATTACTTATAGGCATTAACCTGTCATTTTTAACTTGGAATAAGCATGACGTCAAAATTAGACAAAAAAATTGGAAAAATTTGAAATCAATTTTTTGTACTAAAAACTATTCTAGAACATATATAAAACATGATATGGTGTAGATTTTTCAAGAAATTTTAATAAAAATATATGTTTGAATTTCAAAAATTATTTTTCTTTTAATAATATTATTTCAAATTTTTTGAATTTTTTTGTCCAACTTTGACGTCATGCTTATTCCAAGTTAAAAATTATAGGTTAATGCCTATAAGTAATTCTTATTCCGTAGAAAATGACCTTTAAAATAAGCCTAAGATTATTAAAAAGCGTTCATTATTTTAGAAGTTATTCAAATTTTTGTAAAACATTGAAAATGACGATTTTTAAGAATATCTTCTACAAATTTTGGCCAAATGACTTCTGTAAGGTCTTATTCTTTTCAAAATTTTATCGTCTTTCAAAATATAAACCAAAAAAAATTTTACTTTTCATGAATTTTATGTTAAAAAATTTTTGTCATTCCTTTGAAAATGGGTGGACTGACAATTTCGGACGGTACTGTAGCACGCCACTGAGGCTGAGTAATGCCTCAGAATAAAATGCATTAAAAATAAAACAAATACATTATATTATTTCTCACTGGTTTCAATATTGTAAATAATTTCATTTCATTTATTTTCTGCTTAAATATTTAGAAACAACCATTCTATCATAACTACCATAAGTAGCATATGGTAGATCCATATCATACAAGGACTATTTAAAACTTTAGGTTATGTGTACTTTAACGTAAATCTTATAAATCATACTTATAATTAAAATAAATGAAAATTTTAACAAGTGGATAAAATTTCCAATGAAAATTTTAATATAGTGGAAATTCTGTAGAAAATTATATATATATATATATATATATATATATATATATATATATAGTAGACTGACGCCACTGGCGGTCACGCTTGCGCATTTCTTGTCTGATCATTCTCCTACATACTTTTAAAATATTAATTTTTTTGAATTTTTAAAAAATAAAATATTACGCCCCCTCCCCTTTCTTATAGCATCGTGAGTTATAATATTGAAATATAAAAATATATTTCCACCTGAAATATTATTCACGATCCTATAAAAACAAAGTAAATAGTAATTTATTATCAGAGAAAAAATAGAAGAAATTACAGAAAAAATATGTGAAAATAGTAATTAAGTTGAAATCTCATTGAAGAGAATAAATTGCATTTTTAAATAAATAAAATGAAATTCTCTTGCTTTTAATATTAAAATATAAGAAGATAGAACATAGTATTAAAAACACGAAATTCACTGTTGAGGCTTTACTTGGTTATACATGAAACCACGTTCGGAACCATTGCGCATTCGAGTGTTGGTAGAAGAGGGGAGGGGGAAGCGAGGGAGGATGAGAGAGCGTTAGGGAGGGAAAACGAGGATGAGAAAAAGCGTCATGAGGAAGGGAGAACGAGTATAAGAGAGAGAGACAGACAGAGAGAGAGAAGGATGGAGAGTATTGCATTAGTGTGGCTGTCGCTGCCTGCCAAGTATGCTCGTCTATACCAGCGCTTGCGCAGAGAGATTTTTATGCGCCAGCGTATATCGTCATACCTAGACTTTACAGTCCTGATGTGGATACCGTATTCACTTTTATCTACAAATTTTTAAATTTACACTTCAGATTAACATTTTTAGGTGTCATTAATAAATGCAATTAGTAACTAAATTGTTTATAACGTAAATTATTATTTTTATCATTAACATGTCAGTAATTTCACATTAAATTAGATATGATAATTACCTTCACCAGAAACTGTATCTTCAGCAATATTGACAACCTTGCCTTAATGTTGCTCTTATTTCTACATTATTGATACAATTTACAATAATAGAATAATTGAAGCAATGTTGACAACATTGCTGCAAGTCTTAAAAAATGTAAGAAGATTTATAACACTCATATATTTTTACTATTTTTCATGATAAAGTTTAAAGAATAAATTTTAAATTTCATTTGTAAACGGATTCATTTTCTAGTATAGAATCAATGGAAACAATATAAAAATTCGTTGCAAAAACATCATCACAAAATTAAAATGAGAATATTAATTTCTTCAGATTTTTACTCTTAAATTTTGTATAAAAAAGTTTACAACTAAGCAACAAAACAATTTTGGTAATTAAATCTTTACTAATAATACATCTATCAGATTTTGCATCCATATTTGGCAAGTAAGCATAGACCTTATTCAGGGTGTTTAGCGTCCGGCAGGGTGTTCTTCGGCTGCTACTTCTTTAAAAATTGATTTTCGATAGATTTTCTTAAAATTTTGAGGAAATGTTTCTTCGGGTGCCCTTTAAATGGGGTAAAAATTTCAAAACCTTTTGCCATGTCAAAAAACGAGATATTATGGTCGACATTTTTTATTTTTAACATAATCGCATGTAAAAGTGAAAGTTTGAACTTGAATAAGTCAAAATTAACTACCTTCAGTCTTATATTTTTCAAAAATTTTAAAAAGATATATTATAGGTATATAGGCAATTTCACGTTAAATTTCAGTCCACATTTTTAATTTATTGCAGTTGAACCTCAATGTTAATGTAAATATCTAAAAGAAGACATAAATGCTATTGGATATTGCAAAATAATTCCAAAACAATCATTTATCCACAAATATAAACGAAAATAATTGCAATTTCTATTATCCGATCTTTCGATTATCTGAACCAAATCCTGCCTGAATTAGTTCGGATCATTCAGTTTCCACTGTATTTAAAAAATCATTAAATTTTAATAGTATAGTCATTAATGTATTAAAAATAAATTCGGGAATAATTTAGTTTTAGGTTTGGGAAATCCGGGAATTTGAAAATCATAATTCGCTAGACACCCTGTTATTGTTTTAATATGCAAGAACAAGAATTATATTTTATTTTCATTTACAGAAAGTATTCTTGCCTACCGCAAAGATACACTATTTGACCCAGAGTGATGACATTTGGTTTACTTAAACATATTATGTTGTAGATATTGTATAGAGGGAATTCTGTTACCAATAGAGCACAAAAAACATTTTTAATATTACACATGAATACAGTAATATGTACACAGGAAAAATAATTATTCATTCTTTTCAATTATAAATTTTTGCTGCGTATCAAATAGAACCAATGTTAAACGAGAAGAGATCATTTTAAACTCAGGTTTTTTCCGTGAAAATGTAAGCATCTTATTTGCTTTTCGCATAAACCCGAGCAACATGAGTGCCCTGCAATGGGCTTTTAGTACAAATTTTTACAATTTTATAAAACTAAGTAGCAATATTGCCCAATTAAGGAACACCAACTATCATTCCATCCAAGAGTGATAATAATTATTAAAATTGAAAAACGTATCTTTTTTTGTATTTTGTTGTTAAATTTTATGTACCTAAGTTCAACCCCCACAACACCGGATATTTCAGAAAATTCTACGGACTAGCTGTCCGAACATTGTCAGAAATTTATATATTTTAAGGATGTCCTTAGGATGTACACGGACATCCCTGGAACGTTCTGTGATTTATTATAATAAAAATCGTTTACAATTATAAAAAATATTTTATAAGCCCATCCATTCATCTATTTATAAATCTTTGACGACCTACTTTTGAGAAACTATTGATTTTTCAAAAATTAAAAATTTTTTAAAACATTTTAGCCAGCTTTGATCTCTATTAGAAAGCAGTGTTCATGCAGTCAGGGATCACAGTACTATTTTTCCTTGTAATAGGTAAAAAGATGAATTATTTTTAAAATAGATGACAAAAAAGTTATATAACATAAAATAATATGTAAAATAAGTAAATTGTATTTATTCATATTTTCATTAATTTTATTTTTTCTTAATAACTAAAGATTAAATAGGGGAAAGAAATTTGAGATAAATTGAATTATTATCAATTGTTTAAAACTTAAATCAATTAAAATTTGGGTACATTATAATAAATTGATGAAATCAATTGACATTTTATATTATAATATAATGAGACTAGATTATGCTGCTTTCCCAGTAAGAAGTAAGGAATTGAGAAGAATTGGACATTTTAACTTTTTACAGAAAATGTAAAATTATCAATTTTGTTGAATTCCGTTTCTCTCCAATTCCTATGTATTCCTTTTTGAGGCAAAGATTTCTTGAAAGTGAATTCCAATCAATTCCGTTTTAATATTTCTTTAATTTTTGAATTTTTGTGAATTCCGAAATACTGTGTGATACTCGATAAGTTCAATTCCTGTCTATTCCGTTTTAATATTTTGTAATTTTTTAATTCCTTTGAAGTTTGCAACACTTTGAGATAAGTGCTTCTAAAATTCGGTAGTCATAGTACAGTTTAAACAGCTGAGCGGACAAGCTGTTTGTCTCCGACAATTAAGCTTGAGGGTTCAAATCTTCGAACCGTCAAATTTTTTTTCCGCTTAAAATATTAAAACGGTATTCAAAAGAATAAACTTAGCTTTTTTCGGCTTCTCCAAATGAAAATGAAAAGAATTGGTCACAAACGGAATTCAAAAGAATTAAAAATTTCGAATTCTTATTAATTCCTTACTTCTTACTGGGTTGCAAATAAAATTATGTTCTTTAATGCTTTTGGAAATTGCAATTATTATTGTAAAAAATACTTTATAATGGGAATTTTAACACTAGATAACATTTTTGAAATTTATGCTTTTATGCACAATCATAAAGTTTCTATATCCTAGCTATATTAAAAATTTTGACGTTTTAAATTCAGTCAATTAAGATTTTCATCGATGAAAGTTTTAACAATTTATTTTGAATTTAAATTTATAGAAATATAAATTAATTAAAGATTTTCAGAAAATAGCTTTAATTAAAAATATGTAAAAATTTACAAAATAGGTGCCAAAATTTAAAAAGGTGACATTCTATGAAATAATCGATTACTTAACAAAAATAAACCTGGACTCAAATATAATAACCTTAGTTTTATAAAAGTACAAACTTTTAGTAATTATGCAAATTATTTTGTGAAAACCATTTTTATAAACTTTTAAATACTCTGGAATAAGTTTGATTTGTTGAAGAATTTTATTTTATTTTATTTATTTTAAAAAATAAATAAAATAGATGGGAAAAATAAGAAAGAAAAGTTTCGATACATATACATAAGACAGAACGATGAACTGGTTGAAATTGCAGACTTATTGTCTGTCTTCTTTTCGCCTACTTTATATTTATTGTCTTCCTTCAGTCACCCTACTTCTATTGTCAGCCGGTTTATGCTGATGGAGAATGTAAACATTGCGATTGTCACCTGTTGTTACTCTCGTAAATAAATAGGTTTCATTCATGGTCAACTGTACGCTGTGGTGTCGCCCTTGTTGACTCGTTTATTCGTTTCTACATAAGCCACACAACAGTCGTATCTCTTAAACTATACAGATCACTGCTCACGTGCGCCGAGGTGATTCATCTTTTCGATAAGTGCCGAGACCACGCCGCGCGCCACTCGGAATTCGCAATAATGATCGGCATCTCAAAGCTATGGATTATGGCTTTTCTCTTTTGCATACATCAATTGATTGTTTATTGGCATGCCTAATTATTCCCGTCTCAGCCAACACCAAAAGAGAATATAATGAATAGGGATCAATGGGCTTCATTACACCTAACGACTATTCAGCTCAGTAATTATCACCAACATCAACATTTAATGCGATCGTGGTATGTATGACAGTGGTTTCTAACCCAGTAAGCACTATTAAGAAGCAGTTACATAACTGTTATTCAAAGAAGCAAGTTCTAAAGCAAATGACGTACAATAACTCAAATCGTTTGTCTCAATTTTTAACTTAACAGTGGAATTTAATGGCCTGTCGAAAAGGGCCAACCTCGCCTCTCACACAGTTCTTTCAATCGTTCGAAAAATCATCAATGAAGTAAGAAATCCTACATCGCAATTAAGAAGCACTCTCGAATATTTATTACCTTCTGCAAATTCTTATTCAATATTTGCCTTTTCCATTTTAAAAAAACATTCTACCCTGAATTCTCTGCCATGTGCATGGTCAAAATAATATTCGATTAAAAAATTATTTTTATAAACTTCCAAATACATTGGTATTAATAAACCAATATTTCTTTCAATGTTTCATCTCAATTCACAGTATAAACTCACAACAGATTTTTCATTGTAAGGCAGAAATAAACTGCTTACAATTTATGATCGTAGACAAAAGCTGCTTTGAGGTGCGCAACATTTATGATGAACTGATTGAATCTTACATTTGTTGCAGTTTTTATTTACAATTGTGACGTGACACGAAGAAAAGGGTCTAAGAAGCAAAATCTTGTAGGTTATGTTTGTTATATTTTAACTGAAAATACATCAAGTAGGTAAACTCTCAATTCGAAACTAACGTTGCTTAAGCCTTTATTATACTTAAATTATGGAATACAAATTATTTTTCATTTCAAAAATTTAAAAAAGAATCCTTTACTCAAAGTAAAAATATAATAAATATAACTGAAAAGATTTTGCTTCTTAGCTCACTTTTTTCGTGTCGCGTCATATTTACCCTGCAGCATAAACTGATAATATACATGTAAGCGATAAATTTTCTTAAAAAATACAATTTCTGTTTCAAAATTACAGTATTTAAAAAATCTCTTGTCTGAAGAATTAGTCTGTAATAATAAGCAAATATTTTAACGCTTCTAATCAACAAGATATATCAATTAAGGAATCAATTAAAAACTTCGCTTTTTAAAAGTCGACACTTGATATATAATAAGATTAGTCCATTCATATGCATCTGACTTTTAAGGAAGAATTTAAAAAAACGTAGTTTTACGATATGTGGATAAACAATTTTTTAGTTCATTAACAAAATTAGGTGAAGTAAATTTTATTTTTTCTGATGTTATTTTTCTAAATTTAAAATTTAAATTTCGTTACGTTAACAGGGTGACCGCAAGATTGACTTTATCAATTTCCCTGACATTTTACTGACATAACAACGAATTTCCCTGACAAAAATTTTTTTGTTTAGAGCAAAAAATGTGTAAAAAAAATGTATTTTTCCTGACATTTCCCTTCTTCTTTAATTGCCCTGACAAAAAGATTTTTCCTGACATTTCCCTGACTTTACTGACAAAAAAATTTTTTCCTGACATTTCCCTGACTTTACTGACAAAATATTTTTTTCCCTGACATTTCCCTGACTTTACTGACATGTGGCCACCCTGGTTAATTCGTAAGTTTCAATTTTGTATTCAGTTATTCCTTAAATTTTTAGGTCATCTTGAATAAAGTGGTTTAAATTTATAGTTAAATTTTAAATCTAACATCTTTAAATATAAATATTTAAAAAAAATTAAATTTAAGGTTATAAAATAACTTTTTGAATGTCTGACTTATCAAAAAATTGCTAAAAATTGCTTTAAACTATTAGAAAAACTATTTTATTTATCTTGAAACAAAATTACTTTAATACAAAGCCTTTAGACAAAAAAATAGGAGTACTCACCAATACATTTTCCGACACTATTGCACCTTGGAGGCCTTAACTGTTCGAGACAGAATAAAATTTGGACTTCTTGAAGAAATAGAGAAGAGCTCCAAAGAACCGAGATCCGATTTAGTGTATGTTCAAGCAGTTTACCTGAAAAAATGAATAAAACTTTAGTTAATATGTAACAGAAAAAGAATAATTTTAGAATTTTACTTTTAATTCACTTTTAGGTTGTAGAAACTTTGTGCAGAATGCATCAAAATTGTGAATGTAATGCATTTCTTATTGAATATTAGTGAGATTACCATTATGGTGTTCAGCAAGAATTAAGAAAAAAAATTTCATGGATTTTCTCTAACATTCCTTCTAATTTTAACAAATATTTTATACTTACAAGTATAAGAATTGTTTAATATTAAAGTAATTTTAAGATAAAAAAGATAAAATATTTTATTTATTATCAACTTATTGATCAAATGGTGATGACTTAATCATATACATATATAGTCGGAGAAAATTTTAAAATCAATTTTTATTTTTGTACAATTAATAAAGTTTTAAAATTTTTAATTAAATTTCCTGACTTTTCTTTTATTGTTACACCTTTAGGCTTATTCTATGGACACAGATTTTACAAATCTATTATCAATAGTAAATTTGAAATTTTAAGTGCCAAATCCAATATAATGATTAATTATAAAAAAGTCAAATAAAAGTAGTAAAAATTTGTGTATAATTTTCTGAAATTCGATAATTACGAATTTAATGTGAATAGAAAAAAAATTTTAAACAGTGAATTCATTAAGGTAAACATTTTTAAAGTGTAAGAAGAGTAAAGTTTAAAAACAAATTTTTTAAAATAAAATGTTATAATTGTAAAGCTGTAATTACATATTTCAATTAAAAACTTGTCCTAATATATTCGTTTTATTATTTATTAAAATTTTGAATATAATCAACTCTGACTTTTGAACTAATGTCGTATAGGATAAAGTAATTCTACATGCTAATAAAAAATTTTTAATGGTGAGTAATTCAAAATCAGCTGTAAAATTACAAACATTATAAGTAGAAAGGTATATATAATTAAAATTAAATATACACATCTAAAACTTATCTAAATGTTTTCAAAATTTTGTCAAATTTCTTCCAGTACAATATTCAGGAAAATTTTGTGTTGAAACATTTTCTCACATATAAACATTTTTTACTTGCAGCAACATTCACTTAAATTAATAAATATTATAGATATTCGAAAACTAGCTTATGTACACCCAAACACATATATTTATGTTGTCCTTTCGGTCTGACGGAATTTTGAAAAGTCGTGTCATTTCTGTCATAATGCTTTTAGTTCATGACATATGAATAAAAATGAACTAAAAATATTTTATAGAAATTTCAGGACTTTTCAAAATTCCGTCAAACCGGAAGGGCATTTGGGTGTAGAATTTAATTTGTAATAACATCGTTACATATAAAACCAAAGTTATTCCTTTCTTTATTCAAAAACAATATCTGCAGTAAAGCAATCGGAAGTATACTGATTGAGTTAAATCAAAATAATCCAAACTTGTAGATTATTAACAACTATTATCACTTATAAGGTTTGTTTTAACTACACTGAGAAAACTGGAGTATTGGACTAAACATCTGGAGGGACAAATCGTTGATATTTGAGAGTTAGCTATTGGATAACAATCTAAATGTTCAAATACACCATTGACAGATATTCGTGCCATTTCTCTTGGAGCGAAAATGAGTTTATAACAGAGGGACAAATTAACCATCTTGAGAAATCCCTTCCTTATCCGGCGCGAAATGAATAAATATGGCAACCTAACCCCCAAAATTAAATACATAAAATGTCAGAAAAATAATTTTGCGCGCATCAGATCGTACACATTTTCTGCGCAACTTTTAACCCTCAGATATAATGGGAGAGAATATACAAGTAGATTTCCATTATCAATTCAAAATTTATTTTAGAAGGACTATTTAACTCTCTTCATAAGCAAAGGAAACATACACTTTTTGAACCTCTGAATTTGACTCTCCAGTTTTCTCAGTGTATATGTATGAGTAGCAAACATTTTTCCATTAAATATAACAAATATATCCTAGTTTTAAAAAGTTGTTCTAGTCAAATTATCTAGTTAAAACAGTAAAAATAACTAGGGGAAGTAGTCTATTTTCAATCAAACCTTTGTCATGTGCGTCCATGAATAAGCGATTAAGTATGCGACTTGTAAGCGGTTAGGTCGTACGTTCAATTCTCAGCGCTTGAAAATTTTCGTTCACTAGAAAATAGTGCCAATTAAAAAAAGTAGTTTATATTACTGTAAAAGTAGTTTTTCTAACTATATTTACATATATTAGTTCTAACTGTTACATCAAAGTTGTTCCAACCAGTTTGTCAACTAGGACATCCTGGAACTTTACATGTGAAGATTAGTTATTGTATAGTCTATAGTGAAACAGTTAATGTGGCTGCAAAGAAATCATTCAAACAACTTTTATTTAGCTGTATCAGGGTGTCCAGCAAGGATTGGGGGCCATCCATAAACCACGTACCCTCTTGAGGGGGAGGGGGGTCAAGCAATTGACTACGACAAGAGGAAAAAATGGCGCTAATACATGTAATAGCGTACTACATGGGGGAGGGGGGGTCAAAATTCAAAAAAAAAATGGGGCTACGTGGTTTATGGATGATCCCTGCTTTCTTGTGACAAGAATATAACCATTAAGTCTTGTTAGATTACAAAATTTTGTAATTCAGAAAAAAATTCAATTTTTTTAATAAATTTATAAAAACATTTCCCTGACCTCTGGACACACTGTACATTTACTGCAGAATTGACAGTTTTCAGACTATACTTTACAATTACTATAACACCCTCTGCAAGAATTCATATAAAACATATTCTGTTTAATGACTCAATTTGAACCAATCAGAAAGGGATGATAAAATATTTTTAAACTACTTATTTTTTGCAATTCGTGAACTGGTTTACCTTCATTCCTTCTTCTCAAAAGGGTAGGGAAATGATGGAAGAAAAACTCTTATAGGAGTATGTTATATTTAGAAATTCCTTTTTGTTAAAAATAATAAGTCAACAAATGTAATAAAAATGTCTCAAACAGTTACAACAACATTTAAAAATGGTGATAAAGAACCTGAGGAATAAATAAAAGCACAAAACTTTTTTCAGACTAAAGGGTTATGTTAGTCATCAATTAAAGAAGAGATCAGAATCTCGATTATTCATCTATTTGTCATGCGCAGTTAATTACTCCTTCATCATTAATGTTATCCTTTCTTTAATCATCAATCATCATCAATCATTCAATCAATCATCAAAATTGAAAAAGACATTGCGAGAAAACGTCGAATATATCGAAAAATATCGAAATAAGAAATGAGCATAGAGCAGTCCAGTGTGACGTCATTCTGGGAACCAAGTGGCAATTTAGCATAGATTTTTATTTTACCGACGATCAATGTTGGTAAAATAAAAATCTACGTTAAATTACCACATGGTTCTCAAAATGACGTCACGCTGGACAGCTCTATTGACAATGTAAAAGGTGCATCGAAAGACGAACTCGTTTTGAAATAAAATGCAGTACCCTGTGCATAAATTATCAAACTTGGTCCCAATCTGTAAGGAAACGACTTTCCCGATCGAGAACAAGTCTGGCTTTTTGTGGGACAGAGCTAGACTATATTTTAATCTATCAGAAACATGGCTTCGTTGGGACTAAACTCAAATTTCCGTGGGGAAATTTGTATTCTAAGTAACAAATTATCCAAGTTTTACCATAACAAATTTTACGAAATAATCCACTGTGGAAAGAAATGGATGGTGATAGATAGATTCTTATTTCACTTGTGATAACCAAACAGTTTTTGCTAATTTTTGACGGACCTATTTAATCCTCTGTCTACTCATTGTCAGATGACCGTTATCAACAAAAAACGACAATTTAGAAGCCTGCTAGGGACTGTGGTTACTATACGGATAATTAGTGTTACTAAACCGCCAGGGGCGCTACTCTCGTTTTCCCATTCAAACTTCTTACTAAACGCGTTGTGCAACGAGACTACTTGCCATCTATTGGACATTTATAGAATTATATTGATTATATTGGTACAAAATTAATATTTAATGCAAAACGAAACTGCCATGCAAACAATCCATAACTGTAATTTGCCTTAAGGTTATTTTCCCGTAATCCTACAAGCTAAAATCAACCTAAAAGTGAAAGTTATAGACTTTTTTACATTGTACGCAAGAAGACTAGATACAGGAGGTAAAACTTCGGTAGTGGGGGTATGACAATGCTGAGTCGCTCAGCTGGTTTATGGTCAGGCGTTTACTTTCAAAAAAAGTTTTCGCCGCAATAGACCACTTGGACTTCTGCGCATCTAAACACGTAAACACGGGAAAATATATTCTATACAAATACAATATGAAATATAAGTGTTTATATTTTCAAACATCTTTTAGTTATTAAAAAAAAGTTTTAAAAACAAAAAAATGTGTAAACTGTAGCACGAAGTGTATTAAAAGTTAACAAAAAGTAATAGTCATAATGTTGTGTTTATCTTTCTTCTTGTTACAACTTTTCACACAGCACGTTTTCGGAATTTTTAACTATTTGAATAACACTTAATTTAATAATCACTCACATTATTTCTATATATCCGTTATGACACACATTGTCAATTGTGTCTCGATTGCACTTTAAAGTTAACCTCAAATTAAAATCATATCATAGACGCATGTAAAACATACGGTATACAAGAATTTGAATGTGTGAGTGATGTGCAGAAGCACCGCGCCGGCGACTTTTCGAAACGAAAAACGCCTGGTTAAAGAAAGGCTCTTGACTCATCCCCACTACCGAAGTTTCACCTCCTGTCTCTAGCCTTCTTGATTGTACGGCAGAATATTGGTCCGATATTTAAATTTGAGACTTGGCATTGGTTTCTTTATTTTCAGCCTTGAACCAATATTGGTGAAAGTATTGGACCAATACTAAATAAATCATCAGCCTTAGCAATTTTCAACGGTGTTCCGATAAACCTCAAGATAATTCAAAGTACTATTAGGGTACTTGAAACAAAATCAACTACCTTTAAATAAACAAATATTTTGGTTTCAAATATTTCTGGGAGTAAAAGAACTCTGATGATTTGGTAACTGATTCAATAAGAATGATTAAAAAAACTTAATTTTAAAGACAGGATAAATTTAATGTTCCCCATTTTTCGTGTCGAATGGGAATAAATACAAAAAAGAATATGTATATGTTGGGAGAGAGAGAGAGAGAAAGAGAGAGAGTAGGGGAGGAGAGAGAGAGTAAAAAAATGTAAAAAAAAGATAGTCTTTCTACAAAACATCCCCTCAGCAGCTTGTTGTCGTCGTGGTAACTATGGTAACGCTGCCCCCTTGACAGTTGGTCATAATCAAAGCCCCACTCCGTTCAGGAAAAACCCCTACCCATTCCCACTACGTCAGACGCTAGGTTTCCTCTCCAACTGGCCAAGTAAAAGAAGAGGTTGCCTCTATTCTGCTTATTCGCCCGCCACCCCTCCCTTCCCCTCGCCCACATTCTGTCACAATCAAGCGGCCTATTCCCGTTACCCCTCGGTCGCGTTCTCGCCCTCTCTAACATTACAGCGCTCCTATCCTCTCTGTACCGCACCTCACTAACCCCTCCAACACCTAACACAGGCCAAGGAAACGCGGGATTGCTTCGAATTCAAACTACCGAACACGAGGTTACCACGCGTCAAATCTGTCATTCCAAACATGCCACCAATTTCGCTGAGGAACATTATGAATGATACGAAAATATCGCCGACTGCTCTGATACTCACGAGTAGAAACATTCCTGCAACTGAGAGTGTTCAAGCAACCTTTCCATTCTACCATTACTCTCCTGACAAAAGAATAATGACAATTTAAAAAAATATTCTAGTTAACAAAGGAATATCTAAAAATAATAAAAGTTTGGATGTTTTTCTCACATACCGTCATCGGCGGCTTGATGAAATTAAAGAAGACGCGAAAGTTTCAACACTTTCACAATTTCTGAGTGGAGCTTTTTTTTCTTTATTTTTTACCCAACACTTTTAGTGAGTGAACTAAGCTTACAATACTAGTCAGTTACTATAAACCTTTGTCATTTCCATTGAAACTAAATCATGTTAAAATCACCTGAAGAATGTTCCACCATCATATATCAGACTGTGGTAACAGCATCTTGGTCTGAGACAACTTCCAGAGGTAAAGATTAGTCGTACTGATTGTTAGGAAACAAGGTCTTCGAGTGATAGAAATCCGCCTGATTGGTAAACAGGTTCGTGTTGATTTTTGATGACGAAAGGAGTAGAGTTTTTTTACTCTCTTCCTTCAAAATTTATTGAACACAACAACACTTTATACACTCCGTTTTTTTTTAAAGAAAAAAAGACGATTCGCACTAAAATTTCTGTCTAAAACTGCCGAGTAAATAGTTACTACAGACTAGCTCACCATACAGAGCATTACTGAGTATAGTTCGACAACAGTCTTTACCAAGAACCGTCGTGCCGCGACGTTCAGTTCGTTCGGTTCGGTTTTCTACCAACCACGTTCGGCTATTTTCGTAACCTCTCGGTCCACCTGCACTCTGGCATGATACTGGAAAGCAGGATGAAACAGCATTCAGGACCGTAATTTCAACAAAACGGTACCCGCACTACCAATTATTTCACGTATATTCTACTTTTAAACTATTTATTAACATTACTTTTTATAAATCCATCTCTATGTTAGAATATTTACACAAAAATCTAACTCCTCTTCTAAAATTCGCTTCAAATAAAACGGATTTCAATTTTTCATATGAAAATTATAATATAATTATTTCAATAAAAATGAATATTTAACTCGTTTAAAAATAAAATAAAAGAAGAAAGGTTAAAACATTTTTTTCTCAATAATACAAGATACGTTTCTGATAAACAATTGAAATATTCGTACTTATTTTTATCTTTGACTACAAAAATAAGATAATATAAGTATAAAATTGTGTGGGAACTTTTATGTCCTGGATTTACTTATGGAATGTTTTATTCAACACTCTTAGTATCCAATCATAGTAACTTAATATATATATTTTTCTCTTATTTGTTATTATACTATTTTATTAATTTTACATTATTATTCTTAATATTATTTTATTTATTAATATTTTAAAGAAAAGTAAAAATTCAGTATTTCACTTTCGACAGATTGAAAAATTTCTTTGAAAGTACGTAAATTTACGTAATTTCATGACGATGTTGAAAGTCAGATAGCGCCACAATACACTCAAGGAAAAGTTTTATTTCAAACAAGCTGAATACTGTTATTTTTTTTATTAACACACTTTTTTTACTTTATTTTGAAGAAAAACTTTTTGTACATACTTTGTTCTTACTTCTGAAACTGAAAAATTTAAATGTATTTTTAAATAATCGTAATTTGCATATATAGTGATTATTTTAAATATATGTATGTATCATTTTTTGAATAGTGAATCTAAATATTGTGAACATTGGTGACCATTGAAAAATTACTAAGTGGAAATATTCCTAGCAAATTCAATTACCTATATATTGATTTTTTTTAATTATAAGGAAAATTGATATAAAATTTTGATGTATAACAATAAATTTAACATTTTTTCATGTAAACTGATATTATTTATCTTTATATATTTTATTAAATACTAGCTGTCGTACTCGTCTATAAATAAAAATTTGTATTGTTGAAATTTATTAATACAAATTTTGTATTTCTATAAGACACTATAAGATATATTAAAATTTTTTTAAAACTAAACCTTTCACAAAAGAAGTTATTAATCTTCAAAAGAAACAAAAACAAATTATTGAGTTTGACATGCTTTATTAAAATTAAAATATTTTCTAAATTAATTGACATGTTTTAATGTTCTTTGAATTATTTTCAAGATTTTATACGTGATATTTAAAAATATAATAGTTAGTATGGTAATAACTTTCCTAAAACATTTGAATTGTTTTAAAAAATTTTGCCAAAATCTTATTTACGAATATTTTCTAAGGTAGTTTATTTTTTAAAGTTATACAAATTACAAATAATTTTTATACATATACAGGATTTACCAAAAGCCAGGAAAATTAGGAAAATATCAGGAAATTTTATTAAAAGCGTTGTTAAAGTATTAAATTTCTAGAATTACTACAATAACCTGTAATATTACAGTGATCTTACTGCCATATTAAAATGTCCGGTGCTTCGTAATATTACCCGTTAATATTAGGGTAATATTAGATGGTGAACTAAGATGTTTTTATCCAAAAAAATTTTCGATGTTAATATTGCGTTCACATTACGTTAATATCCCATTTAATATAAAAGTAATATTACCATTTAACGAACATTTTAATATCTCAGTACACTGAGAAAACTGGAGTATTGGACTAAACATCTGGAGGGACAAATCGTTGATATTTGAGAGTTAGCTATTGGATAACAATCTAAATGTTCAAATACACCATTGACAGATATTCGTGCCATTTCTCTTGGAGCGAAAATGAGTTTATAACAGAGGGACAAATTAACCATCTTGAGAAATCCCTTCCTTATCCGGCGCGAAATGAATAAATATGGCAACCTAACCCCTAAATTAAATACATAAAATGTCAGAAAAATAATTTCGCGCGCATCAGATCGTACACATTTTCTGCGCAACTTTTAACCCTCAGATATAATGGGAGAG
Organism: Leptopilina heterotoma; assembly: GCF_015476425.1. Lineage (NCBI taxonomy): Eukaryota > Metazoa > Arthropoda > Insecta > Hymenoptera > Figitidae > Leptopilina > Leptopilina heterotoma. The sequence goes on from NW_025110916.1 coordinate 1,667,136, forward strand.
AATATACAAGTAGATTTCCATTATCAATTCAAAATTTATTTTAGAAGGACTATTTAACTCTCTTCATAAGCAAAGGAAGCATACACTTTTTGAACTTCTAAATTTGACTCTCCAGTTTTCTCAGTGTAAGATCACTATAATATTACAGATAATATTACAAATATTCAATGTAATATTGCAGTGGTAATAAGATAATATGTTACTTGCTGATTTTGGGATTGAAAGAAAAATATTTTTTGGTGTTTTTTTTATTAAAATTTAAAAAAATGGTTCCCACCCATCGGTATTTATATTCTTTAAAAAATATAAAGACAACAATAAATATTATATTGCTCTCTCATTGCCAAGCAGCCCGTAATATCAACTTAATACGCTGTAATATTATACATAAATATTCGATATATTACTTGTAATATTAGTGATATTACTAGCATATTAAAATATTTTAATATGTCAACTGCATGGTAATATTACCTTAATATTAAACAAAATAGTAATGTTATACGTAAAATTACTTTTAAACTCAGAAATTGTTTTTAAAGAAAGCAAGGGAAAAAGTAAATTAAAAGCCATAAAAAAATGTTCTTTTTTAGAAAAACCAAAGTATTTCAGTTAACTCTGGTAATATTAATTTCCTCAATGTCAACGTGTAATATTACCTTGCAGTGGAGATTTTAATATCACAATAGACTGAAAAAAGATTTATTTGATTCAAATAATTTTTATTTGAGTCTATTAAATAGTATTTGCTTCAAATACTGTAAAATTATTGATTCGAATACCATTTAATTGACTTAAACAAAAATTATTTGATTTAAGTAAATATTTATTTAATAATAGTCAAGTAATCGGTTTTTAATTTCTTTTTTCATTGTATTATTACTGCAGTATACAGGTAGTATTACGGATAATAAATTATTCAGTGTAATGTATTAAGATAGTTTTACGTGCTGCTTGGAATTTTGCAGAGTTTTTTTAAGGCGCATTTAATCACCTATTAGCAAAAATTCAACATTAAGTCTATCTAGACCCGTGTGGAAACATCCCGAGATTGCCGTTACAGAATTTTATATTTTTGATCGGGGGCTAGCTGGGCTCATAATTAATAAACCTTTCATAAATGTTAAAATAAACGAAAACTTTGATTCGACGTTTTCGAATTTTGCTAACCCACATTAAATAATATTTAATTTTTTAACTATAATTAAAATCTGTTACATATTGTTAAAAAAATATTTACAATATTACAATTATTTATATTACTTTAGTTGATATTTGATCAAAAGAATTTTGATATTTTGTCCAGATAGACTCTGAATAAAAGATAGTGACGTTCTTGGCTCGGACCTAACTAAAAGCCCGAACAGTGCACAACTTATACCTGGAGTCCCTTCCCATAGCACGATTACAAGGAAAGAATTTGGGCACTACGACGTATCCATGTTTAGTTCAGCGCTTGAACTACCTTTGTACTCCCCAACTATGTTATAGCTGGTGCCTAGATTTCATTTCCACACGGGGAGTTACAAGAGTTTTAAAAATTAAAAATTTTGAAAAAATAACGGTTTGCAATTTTTTGATTTAAATCTTTAAAATATTTTATATATATTATATGTTTAATAAAGTTTTCTAAGTCGCATCCCAGTTGAAAATCTCTGTAGGGGAGAGTCAGGTAAGTTCAACGGTCGGCTAAGTCCGTTTTTTCTTAGTAAACAACCTTCGGAATCTTTAGTTGCGAAGCTCATGAAACTTGAAGTTGTTCTTTAAATGCCCGCTGTTATCCAATGTCTGACGTAAAAGTTAACTGAACATTGCATGATAGTTTAAAATTTCTTCAAATATTTTCTAAAAAGTTAACTTTTTAGGAAATAGTATCCCAGTGGGGAAAAAAAAAACGCTTTTTAGTAAAACGCTTTTTGAGGATTTTCAACATTTTTTTTCTCTTTAACCTGACGTGTTAGAGACTTCCACAAGGTCTTAAAATTAAAGCTTGCAATGTGCACTACTCGGAGAGAGATTCTGTTTTAATATTTCGTATTATTATATTAGTATTTAGTAAAACTGATTGCAATTTGGGGAAATCATGTACATTTATGAATTAATATTACCACACGGAAAAAAAGAAATTAGCTGCAGCAGTAAACATATGTTTGCTGTAACATCTCTGAAAATTAGCTACCGCAGCTAAGAAGTTTGCAGTGGCAGCGAACATGTTAGCTGTGACAGCAAACATTAGTAAAAATTTATGCGAGTTTGCTGTCATAGCGAACTTGTTTGATCTCACAGCGAACTTTTTCGCTGTCCCTATTTCAACGAACAAGGTTTGCTGTGGCAGCAAAATGTTCGCTGCCACAGCAAACCCTTTCTATGCGTGCATTTTTAAAAAAGTTTATAATCAAATTATTACTTTGTATTATTCTGAAGTAATACACTGAAAAAAAAGTTCATTGAATCAAGTAAATGCATTTTCTTGACCTGATTTATTTGAAACAAACCCATATTTTCTTATTGGAAGAAATTTATTTTCTTGTGTCAAGTAATTTTGAGCATTAATCAAAGTTATTGAAATAAGAAAATATGGGTTTGACATAAGTAAATATCTTACTGTTTCAAACGAACTGTTTTACATGCGCCAAGTCTCGAAAAAGTATTGAATCAAGAATATCATGTTCTCACGTCAAGTAATTTACCTTGAGTCAAATAATTTTTTTATTTCCTTTAAAGCAACTATTTATTTCATCCAACACCCAGTCTTGAGCCAAGAAAATGGGAAGATTAAAAAAAGTTAATAATTGTTTCAACTCAATTAAAAATTATTTTGTTTCAAAGAAATATTAATTAATCTAAGCATTTCTTTTACTTGAAGCATTTCTATATTCTCATTTTCTGGAATGAAATATTTTATTTATTCAATTTAATTAAGTGTAAGATCTTGAATTAAATCATTCTTTTGTTTCCTTTAAAAAAAGTTTTTACTTAATTCAACGCTCATATAATCCTGATTCAAGAAAATACGAAGGTTAATATAAGTAAATATTTGTTTCAAGTTGATTAAAAATTATATTCAATTAATCCCATATTTATTTGAAGAAAGAAATTCATTTTCTTGTGTCAAGTAATTATTAGCATTGAACAGAATTCTTGAATTAACAATTTAGTATTTGTCAGTACTCAATATGTAATTATTTCAACCAAATATTTTACTTTTCCGAAGTACCAAAAAGTATTGAATCTAGAATATCATGTTCTTAAGCGAAATAATAAAGTATTGTGTGGAGAATTCATGTTTCTTGAATCGAATCATTTTATTTATTTGCTTTGAAACTTTTTTTTACTTAACACAATGCCAGTGTTCTTGATCCAAGAAAATATTTTTCTTCAAATGTATATGCAACTTAAATATCAGTTTTTGAAAACTATCCATTGATGCTAGGATGGCATAGTGGTAGCGTGACGGCTTCTGGTGCGTGCAACCCGAGTTCAATTCCTCCGACCGTGGAAAATTTTCTTTCAAGGTATATTTGTTGTATTTGTGTTAAGTAATAATTAAATGTAAATATATATGTAAAATAACAATTATTTAATTATTTAAATAAAAAATATAAATGTTAATTAATTAAATAATAAAAATGTTTGACCTAAGTATTAGAAAAGATGGGATGGGGGTAAGGGGGGGGGGGGTAATTTAAGTAAATAATTTACTTGTATTGAGAAAGTATTTTTTTGATTGAAATCTATAAACTTTCTCAAATCAAGAAAATATTTTCTTGGACAGAGAACATACTTTCTTGATTTGATACATAAATGATTTTGAATTAATATATTCTGCATTTCTTACATGCTACTTAATTTCTTGATCGAATTCCATATTTTCTTGGATCAAGAATATCTGCGTTCTCTCACAAAATAAATGTTTTCTTCATTTAAATCTTGAATTACTTGAACGAATGTTACAAGAAATTGAATGAATCAAATAAAATAATTCAATTATCTATATATATTCTTAGAACAAGAAAATATTTTATTCATTTAATACATTTCATACTTCGTATAAGAAGACTAACTTCTTGGTCGAATTCCATATTTTCTTGGATCAAGAATATATGTTCTTCTCCCAAATATCCTATGTCAAGAAAATCGTTTTCTTGAATCAATACTTTAATAGTCTTGGCCGTATTCAATCCCACGATTTGCTTCAACCAAGAAAAATTTTCTTGGTTCAATACTTTTTTTTCAGTGTAGAAATTGAAATAGTCAATAAAAAGTTTTAATATTATAAGTTAGAAAGTATGCAATAGTAAAAAGTATTACAGATGATTATACTAAATACTATCGAAGAATTACATAAGTTGTTAATTTAGTAATGAATAGTATTATCGACTAATAATAAAAATTATGACCAGCCTAGTAGCAGGCTATGGGCTGACGTCAGGCTGACGTAGAGCGGTTACGAAGCTGTCCGAGATTAGCCGAATATTTCAGTCAAGCAGTTCCGAAATTATCCGAGTCAAACCTCGTGGCAACATGTGCACGTTGTGTTTACCCCAAAATATTTTAATTTGATGTGTCAAAATGTGTCGGAATTGGGTGAACAATTTTATTTTGTTCATTCAATAATTTTAATCGACAATGAAGATTTTCTAATTGTAGTGAAAGGCATAGTCCATTGTCTTTTAAATGAGCATTTGAGAGCATTCAAAATTTACACGGAAAAAAATTAATCTCTAAATTAGAGATTTGATATATGAGATTTAGGCATAAACTATCACTGGAATCGGATGTGTGATTTGAACAGATCTCTAAAACTGAAATTTAGAGTTATATATCTAATCCGCATTTTAATGCCTGAAAATGATATTATAAATCTCAAATTTTATGACATAGAACATATAGTTCTAAAATATCAACTTATTTCAATAAATTGAAATCTAATATATTAATTTATCACAATTTAGAGTGAGAATTATTTAAAGAATGTATATTTTTCTTTTAGTATGAACTTATAAACAAATCCATTGACAATCATAAAAAATTAGACATTTTTTGAACATAATATGAATTTTTTATTATTCCATTTCTTTATTTGAATCAAATTATCTCAACATCACACAATATAAACATTCTTTTTCTATTTCTTAATAAAAAAACATGTTATAGTACATCTTTCAATATAGGTTAGGTTTTCAAGTGTCAAACGAAAGTTTAACCTGAAAATATCACAGCTCTCCTCAAAGGTGGGCAGGTTATTCTAAAATGTAACGCTACAAACTTGGCGGGGAGTTGTTCCAAATGACTTCCAGATTCCAAATTTTCAAACCGATAAATCGTACCTGATCCTCTTTTCGAATTATCTCTTTTACAGATAGTCAGAAACTTGAAAATGTATTATCCTAATGTGGAAGCTTTGATTCAGAAGACTGCTGATTTTTCGTTATTAAAAAATTTTTAGACAAAGATTTTATAGATAATTATGTTCATGATTTTGAGAAAAGTGAGTGTAGGGCAAGACGGTCCTTAAAAAATCATAAAATTAATAATATGGAAAAAATTGCAAATCTCCCCATCTTTCCCCACCGGCACGGTACTAAAAAAGCAACCTATTTCTGTCAACAAATTTTACAAGTAAAGGTTGCATCTTCATCTTCGTCATCGACACCAGCACAACTGCACAAAGCCCATTGGCCGCAGACAGAACAAGCAGCCCAGCCTTCACTTGAGTCTAAATAATAACCATTACAATAGAGACAAGGTGTATTTTCCACTTTACCATCGCTAATTGATGATTTAACCTGACAAGCTTTTTTCTTTTTGGTCACTCTTATTTTATTCAGTCTTGATTTAAGTAGTTTTCTTAACTTCCCTTATTTCTCTTTTCTTTTGCTTTATTTGTGTATCCCGTCTTGCCCCACTCTTCCCTACCCTATCTTGCCCGCACACCGAAAAAAATCTCGATGGTATTATTACCCTGTAAAAAAAAGTATTGGGAGGTACGGGATTCCGTATTGCAAGTGCCAACCTGCCAATGCGGTATTCGCGAATTACCGCATTGGGTGTCGTGGTGAATACGGAAATCAAGGGGTCCCAATGCGGTGCCAGTTTTAAGCTTTAAAAAAACGAAAATACGTGACAGGAGGAAATAATTAGTGTCAGTGGAGAAATATGCGAGTTAAAGGAATGAGAAAATAATAATAGTGAGTGTAAAAATGAAATTTTAAGAAAAAAAGGTAAGTTGAACTGTCAAATATGGGCCCAATGCGGCATAGGCTGATTTCAATGCGCCACAGCAAAAGCAACTTTGACTGGTTTGAATGGCGTGAAATAGGTAAACAAACATTTTCTAACACATTTGTCTCCGTACACAGACACTTTTCACTAAATCTGCCAACGTACAATTGGTAAGCATCTTCTAAATTACAATAATCGAAAATATTGTTTAGATTCATGCAGAAACGTGGTTATAAAATAAAAAATTGGAAAGTAATGTAATGCAAATCATATGTCAGCTGGGCCACTGTGTTCGCTCGATTTGCTCTGCTTGCTTCTGCCCTCTACTGGCGACTTGCACTATGTACCGATTGTGTACCGCATTGAAAGCAGCCTACGCCGCATTGGACTCATATTTGACAGTTCAACTTACCTTTTTTTCTTAAAGTTTCATTTTTACACTCACTATTATTATTTTCTCATTCCTTTAACTCGCATATTTCTGCACTGACACTAATTATTTCCTCCTGTCACGTATTTTCGTTTTTTTTAAAGCTTAAAACTGGCACCGCATTGGGACCCCTTGATTTCCGTATTCACCACGACACCCAATGCGGTATTTCGCGAATACCGCATTGGCAGGTTGGCACTTGCAATACGGAATCCCGTACCTCCCAATACTTTTTTTTTACAGGGTAACTATGACACTATAGTTAATCTTAATCTAGTAAAAGTAATAAGGATTCCTAATCATTATGGTTAGGATCGCTAGGTTGATTCAACAAATTCAAGCCTGGCAAAAACAACCCTGCAAATCCTAGTCAAATTGACTAGGATTTTAGTAATTTTGCCTATTTCCATAATGCGCACGCGTCTGCTTCTGTTCTGACAGTGTTTACCTCTATATCTTTCGCGTCATTTATCGTGATTTCGTAAAACGATTTTTTATCATTACTCGCGTCTATTTTTTGTACATAAAATGGAGTTCTTACATACATCAAAATTGCTGGTTTCTCGGAACCTCTGGAAATATATAGATAGTCCATGTTTTAGAAAGTAAACTATTTTTGGGGTAATTTTACCAAAAATGTTTTGGAAGTAATTTACACCAAGAATTTGTGGGTAAAAATACACAAGATTTTTGGAAGTTTTACCCAAAATTTCTTGAAAAAATTCCTATTAAGTTTTAGGTAAAAAATGCACAAGAGTTTTAGTGATTTTACCCAAACATTTTGGAAGAAATACCTAAAAGGTTTTGGGTAAAAATACAAACATTTTGGTATCTTTTATAAAAGTTTTGGAAAAAATACCCAAAAATTTTTAGGTAAAATTACACAAGTTTTTGTACTTTTGTCCAAAGTTATGTGTAGAAATACTCATGAAATTTTTGGAGAAATTCAAGACTTGTGATAATTTTTTATCTAAACATTTTGAGAAAATACATAAGTGATGAAATGGAATAGTTAATTTTTCATCCGCAATTTAAAAAAATTAGCTAATATAATTTTAAACAATAATTGCAGATTATAGTGATTCTTTTTATTTCATATAAAATATGTTTTAATACAAAACTATTTTACAAAATATTTTTTCACATACAATAATAAACACTTATTGGGGATTTAAAATTGCAATGCGATACTAGTGGCGATAATGTGAACTAAAGAAAATGGCCGCCGTGGGTGTACGGTGATTACACACGGTTTTTGACATTTATTTGTAAACTCTGTTTTAAATTTGTTTAAAATCATGGAATTCGATGCACAACACCGAAAAAGCAATAAAAGTCGAGGAAATTGTTGTGTAGAAGGATGTTTTTCTAAAATGCATGAAAATAAGAGCTTGAGTTTCCATAAAGTACCTGCTCTCAGAAAGTGCAAAGTGTCAAGGATTAATATTTTTGGAAAAGAAGAATTAGTTGATAAACGGACGATGTGGTTAAAACTTCTAAATGTTAAAGATAATAAAAAATATCTTCTTGTTTGTTCGAAGCATTTCACCAAGGAGGATTATTTGTATCCAGGTAAAGGTTATGTTGACATATATTTTTTCAGTTGTAAGTTTTTAAGTTTCATTATTATTTTTTGTCTACATTACAATAACTTTTTTTTTAGAAGTACACGCAGAAAACCGCGTATTAAAAAAAAATGCTGTACCGCAAAAAGTAAAAAAATGTGATTGCAAGAAATTATTAAATGATGACAATAGGCAACAGAGAATGGTATATTTAAATACAAATATTTATATTATACGTCAATTATAACAAATATTAACTTACGTGTTTATACTTGGAACTAATTTTAACGTAATATATTTTGCAACAGATGAGGAGAAGATTATTAAAAACGGATTTAAATAGTACGGAGGAAAGCGAAAGGACAGAAGTGCAAGAGCCCTTGGAAGAATATGTGCCACCTACGTGCAGTTTTGAAGAAGTGGATCAACATGACTCTGATTGCGAAATGCATGAAAAACAATTAAACAATCTGGAAATATCGACAAGTATTGATGAATTACAGGGAAATATCGATTATTCCAATGTCGAATTACAAAACAATAAAGAAAATAGAACTAATGATATTGGAGTCCAAGTATCAAGTGGGGACTTTACTTACACTCTAAAATCTTTTATTAAAACTGAAAAAGATTTAATGACAATGTGTAATATAAAAAGTTTTAACATCTTAAACAAGTTAGCAGAACTGATTGATAATCATTATCCTACTAAAAAGAGATTATTAAACACTACAGAAAGCATAGTATTGACGACAGCAAAATTAAAGCTAGATATATCATTTCAAGCACTTGGAGTATTTTTTTATCACATTAGTGACGTGACGATTAGAAATATATTTTACGAATATGTTAAAAAATTGTCAAGTATTTTACAATCTGTACTTGTTCGTGTACCTAAGGAAGAAATTTTACAAAATATGCCAAAATGTTTCGAAGACTTTTCTTCCACTACATCAGTTCTCGATTGCACGGAAATAAAAATACAGAAACCTAAATGTCTAAAATGCAGAATAAAATTTTACTCGCACTATAAAGGCGATTTGACTGTCAAATTCATGACTGAAGTTAGTCCAGCAGGGATTATTACAACTGTCAGTGAATCCTTTGGGGGAAGAGCGTCGGATAAATGCATTTTCAATCATACAGGAGTTCTTAACCATTTGGAGAGCACGAGAGATTCAGTAATGGTTGATAAAGGTTTTCTTATCGAAGGTGAATGTGAAAAAAGGAGAATTAATCTAATAAGGCCACCATTTTTGAGAAATAAAAAGCAGTTACCTGAAAGAGAAGCAAATATAAACCGAAAAATTGCCAGCGCCAGAGTACACATCGAGAGAATGAATCAGCGCATAAAACAATTTAATATTTTAAATAACAAACTACCATGGCATCTAATAAATTATGTAGACGATATATTTTGTATTTGTTGTGGATTAGCTAATCTGGGAACACCCATACTTGCTGATGATAAATTTTAATCTATGTATTTTTATATTACTTTTTTAATTAAACAAAATGTGACAAAAAATAAAGATATTAAATTATGCGTAATGAATTTATTAAAATTCAAATACAAATGTACCTTTACAATTACACCTTTCTTTAGAACAATATTTAACTTTAAATATTTAAATATAAATTTATTTGCGACATTTTTTAACAACTTGTGACTTTTAAAAAAATATTTTTAACAATGTCGATAAATATATACGTCTATTAAAACACATTTAAAATACTCGTTTCTAATCCTTCTTTGGTTCAATAATTATAATTAAATGGCATAGTAATACTGCACGCATGAAAGGAAAAAGTATTTCCATGAAAATCACAATACTCTTGAATTTAAGCATATATAATGCAACATGTTTTCAAAATAGTTCTTTTTCAAAGTATTTAATAACTTAGTTGTAAATTCTTTATCGTAGTCAACAGTTATAATTTCAATTGTTTTAGATTTACTCGAATAAATAACAAAATCACATTGCTTTAAGTTTAATAAGGTCATACCTAATTGCACTTGACCATAATATTGGTGCTTTTCTTTCAAAGTGACTTCGTTCTTTTTCAGATATTTACATTTTTTCAGTAAAGTTTTTCGTTCTGTGTTTTCTAACTCGAACGGGCATTTAATTTCTAAAAGCCGATATAATTTAGAATCATTGAAAACAACACCGTCTGGCGAATACGCTAGCCAGGGCTCGCTCTGACAAATAATCAGTCCACATTCTTCAACGTGTAAATTACATTGTTTTTTGTAAGCTTCTCGAGCTTCTGCTTCGAATTTAATTCCGTGGTTTGTCTCTTTAGTTTTGAATTCTGTAGGCCAAAAGTATTTTACAGACTTATTTTCCCAATCATTTTTCGAATACGTGTAAATATTATAACATCTACTACCAGTAATTCTATATTTTCTTTCAATTTTCCATTCAATTATTGATCTCTTTGTATTTATTTCCTTTTGAAATACGTCATTGCACACAATTTTCGAATTGTAAACATTTTGACAACAATTCTTCATCTTGAAAACAACATTTGATAACGACGATATATCTTCTGAGAGTAACGAATTATCAATAATTAAATTAATATATTGATTTTCGGAAGGTGGGCTTGAAGATTCATACGTATTTTCAATACTTCGCAACGGAATTTGACAGTTTTCAATGTTTTGCAGAGGAATTCGACGATCTTCTCTCTCATTTCTTTTTCTAAAACTGTACATAAATTTTATTAATGGCAATAAATGTTCATTTAACTTTTCAGTGACAAAAGAAAGGAAAGATTTGAAATAAATAGTATAAATATAATATTTATAAAAAAATATGAAAAAACCAAATTAAACATAACCTACAAATGCTTAGCTACAGCGGTTTCTCGATCACAGTGAATTAATTCTTTTCGAATTTCATTCAAATCATTATCAGAAAGTCTGGGCAATCTGTCTTGGTTGACGTGACAAAACATTTTTGTTGGTTGAGCTTCAAATTGCTCCAGCACTGGTACTTTATGTTTTTTCCAAAGACATTTCCTTTCGGTGGAAGATATTTTTTCCAGTTTCAGAATGTCTAACCTGTTAATGAGTTTATTAATATATATATAAATATTTTTGTAATGTTAATGTTTTAAAAAATAATTATTTTTCCAATATACACTTACCTACTGCAAAATATCAAAACTGCGACAATATGTTTACACTTCTGACTCGCGCCAGCTTTGCAGGAACAATGCATTTTTTCAATTGTCACCTTATCAAGATTATTTTCTACTTGTAATAATAAGACGCCTGTAATTTCATGAGGTTCACTTGTTAACGCACTCGTTTGTAAACATAAAGAAAATAATTCTAAACGATCTTTCTCCACTTTTGTAGCACCACACATTATAATCATACCAGAATTTAAACAAATCTGACCTTCTACAAGATTTCTCGAACAATTATTCGAATCAGTGAATTTATAAATTGTATCTAGTGTTAGTGTCAACATTTTTTTAAAACAACTTAAATAATTATTTAATAATAAATACAAAACGTCACTTCATAAGTGAACGTTGATTCAAATATGTACACCCATGTCGGCCATGTTTGTTATGAAACGCTAGCGCCACTTTGCCCGCGGTGGTAATTTTCATTGCCAATGAAAAACAATAATAAAATAGTATGAATATTATATTAGATTAATCATTATCAACACTTATTATTAATCTACTTATAACAAGAAATTAACAATCGTCGAAATAACAGATAATACAAACAACCCACATAGCACAATAGTATGAGGTAAGGTTATGTTGAGTACTAATCGTAAGGCTCATAAGGTTACACGATATTGCTGTGGTAGACCTGAGGTGAACTAAAAACTTCCGCCATGGAGGTAAGGTTACATGTTAGGGTGTGGTGACTATATATGATAAGGCCATGGTAACCTTACACGTTAAGGTTGAGGTAACGTTACATGTTAAGGTTGATGTAAGGTTACATGTTAAGGTTGAGGTAACGTTACATGTTAAGGTTGAGGTAAGGTTACATGTCAAGGCTGAGGTAAGGTAATTATTAAGTTGTAAGGTTGAGGTAAGGTTGTGATAAGTTTACCAGTTATAGAAAATATTGAAAAAATAATTAATAAATAAATATTCAATTAAAATGTTAAGTGTGTTGCTCTTCTCTATTTTGGAAACCTGACATGAAGCAGAAAATTTTGAAAACAAATTTGGGGGGACTGGGATTCGAACCCGGGATCGGCGCGCATAAACCTATCATTCTAACTAACTGAGCTAAGTAGAGAACTGGCAGAAGGAAAATTAATGTTGCCTTTAAGGTGAACCAAGAAGATGATTAACTCCTTAAAGGCAACATTAATTTTCCTTCTGCCAGTTCTCTACTTAGCTCAGTTAGTTAGAATGATAGGTTTATGCGCGTCGATCCCGGGTTCGAATCCCAGTCCTCCCAAATTTGTTTTCAAAATTTTCTGCTTCATGTCAGGTTTCCAAAATAGAGAAGAGCAACAAACTTAACATTTTAATTGAATATTTATTTATTAATTATTTTTTCAATATTTTCCATAACTGGTAAACTTATCACAACCTTACCTTAACCTTACCTCAACCTTACAACTTAATAATTACCTTACCTCAGCCTTGACATGTAACCTTACCTCAACCTTAACATGTAACGTTACCTCAACCTTAACATGTAACCTTACCTCAACCTTAACATGTAACGTTACCTCAACCTTAACGTGTAAGGTTACCATGGCCTTATCATATATAGTCACCACACCCTAACATGTAACCTCACCTCCATGGCGGAAGTTTTTAGTTCACCTTAGGTCTACCACAGCAATATCGTGTAACCTTATGTGCCTTACGATTAGTATTCAACATAACCTTACCTCATACTATTGTGCTATGTGGGAAGCAGATTAATTAATTAAAAAATCTGTCCGCGTAAGCGCGGACACATTCTCATCCGCGCTTCGCGCGGGGGCTCGCTTCGCTCGTAAGTTTCAGCGCGCCTCAGGGCGCACGAATATTGATCGTCGCGCTTCGCGCTCCGGCGATTATTTCACACGTCGCGCTTCGCGCTCCGTGTGTTGTTGCGCGCTTCGCGCGCAAATGGCTCGCTTCGCTCGCGGTGGTCTGCGATTGTTGTGCATTATTTGTGTTCTTGTTCTTGTTTCCTATTATATGTTTCATAAAACATTTTTTTTTCTTAAAGTTACTACGACTTTAAGGATTACATTCTCATCACATGTTTTTGTTTGCTGATGATTGCAAGATAAAGTGGATTTATATGTATATTTTTGGTCTTGATGATTTAAATTGTGAATTTATTTTTAATTATACTAACTCTCTTACACGGAAAGAAAAGGTCTGGAAGAGATATCCATAAAAATATTGTTGAGCAGAATATTGTTGTGTTATCCAATTCAATGGAAGAGACAACTTTCAGAATGGAAGCACATTCCATATTCAATGGATGAGGGAGCCATATTATATTGTTGAATCAAATATGGATGTGACATCCATAGGCATGGTTGGGCTTACAATTCATGCTATGGATTTTCACATATGGCTGCCTCATCCATATAAACTTTGGTTGGGAGATCCATAGTTAGTTCAAAATTTCGATACATGTTGCGCGAAATTAATTATCATGGCATCCATTTAAAAATGGTCGTCTCAATTTGTCCGTCGCGTTGGTTTCCTGTCACGTCTATATAATCGCGTTGTGAGTTTATTGTGTATAAATACTCTCTAAATCTGAATATGTGAAAATTCACATATTTGTACGTTATAAGTCGTCTTCTCGATCAAGAAGTGCATATGCACTTATAATAAGTGAAATTTCACTCAGAATAAGTGAAAAATTCACTTATTTATAAGTGTATATGCACTTATTGATCGAGAGGACGACTTATAACGTACAATAAGTGAAATTTCACATATTCAGATTTAGAGAGTAGTGTTACAATTGTTTATTATTTATTATCGTTATTGTCTATTAGTGTTTATGTAAATTCATTTTCATGAAATATGTGTAGAGTATATAAAGAATATTATATGCACAAATATTGTAGTTGCGTGTATAGTGTAGTGGATAGCGTTAGTGTTTAGTATGCGTTAGGTCTAGGGTTCGTGTCTCCCCCATCGGTTAATAATTTATTTCGTTAATATGCGGTTATTCAATAAGTGGTGTGTATTAATTAACAAAAATGTGTATAAAATATCTCAAGTGACATTGAATTTAATTAATTGAGTGATTCCAATTTTTTTGTTTCCCATTTCCATTACTATGGATCACCCAATCATAGATCTTTTGCTGCTCCAACAATATACAGCCAGCCATAGAATATGGATGCAGCAACCTTAACTATGGATATCCCGTATTTTTCAATATAATATGGCTGTGATATCCATGTATCTGGATGTGTCAACTATTCCTTTTTCTCCGTGTAGCACAAACATGATTTGCAGAAGCAGATACAATATTCTTAAAGTATTAGTATCAAGGTTTTTGTGTAGTGTAGACCGGAGCGTAATGGCTAACTTTTCACTGTTTGTTGATTTACTCATACATTTTTGTTTTAATTAAGTGTTTATCTCCTAGAAAAGTTACTCCGGTATCTCAGCTTTCTTTTAAAAAAACGAAAGTCCCTATATTACTCTTACTTTTTTTTCTACAATGAACGTACACTTCGTCGGTATCGTAGGTTGCTCTTTATGCATAGCGTGTTGCATTAGCCAGCACGCCCTAGTGGTACTTAGGAAATATTTTGTAATTTTTATCAATACAGTAAGTGTGAATCAAAAATCTCAAATTGACCCTTAAAAATGTTTCAAGCTTAAAACGCGATTTTAGTTTCTTTTTTAAAGTTATTTTAAAAAATTATAACGAAAAAATGCAATTTTGAAAAGTTACTTTCATATGTGATATACAGTTTTTCTACTATATTTCTTACAATAGTGATTGAATAATAAATAATCAAACTTTGTAGAAACTTGCAGTACATCAAGTTGTCTTTGGAGCGAAATCATTTCGATTTACGATTTTTAAATAAATTACAATTATTCATTACGCCCCTTAGTCATTATGTCCCGTTCCCCCTATATACGTGATTTGTAAATATATATCAAATGTATGATTAAAAACATGTAAATCCGGATACAGTGAATGTGATAGTTTAATTGTTATAAGAAAAACTTTAAATTTACTAAAGATTTAAAAATGAACAATTAGATAAATTTTCTGCATGATTATTTTAAAAGAACGTCCAAGCGCCTAAACTTTCGGTAGGACCTTCCGGCCGGACGCGCCTCTTACATAATTTATTAAATATATTAACATATATTGTTATTATATGTTATTTTGAGCTTAAACAAGAAATTCACTTAGAGATTTTGAAAAAATCGCCATTTTTAATGCTATACAGATATTTGAATAACTTATAAAATAGTAAATGTTTTCTAAAGCTTCATTTCTTATTCTAAAGATCATTTTCAACAGTATGAGAATTACTTCAGGTATTAACGTGTATTCTTTGCTTAGAAATTGTAAGCAAAGCAAAGGTAGGATACCCAAATTAGAACAAAATAATAATAAATAGCACAGCATTTCAAAAAAAAGTTTGAACTAAGAAAATAAAAACAATCCTCCAAAATTTACCCATCGTTTTAACAAGCAAAAATAAATCACCTCCACTAAGATGAGACAAAAAGTCAAAAATTCGAAAAAAGTTTTTAAAAAAATTAATTTTTTCTAAAGTATTATTGTCGGACAGACAGACAGACCTACAGACAGACACTTTTTTTAAGACCATGATTTTCGGACTCAGGGGACCCCAAAACGTCGAGATTTCATGAAATTAGCGAAAGTCAATTTTCGACCAAAACTAATACTTTCTCATGTGATGAGAATGTAATAAAAAATTAGTTTTTTGAAAATAAGTCGAAAAGTTTTAGGTTTAGTGAAAAGTTGTCAACAGCAAAGTTGTAGCTGATGGTAAGACGAGAAAAAAAGTCTCTGGTAGCAAACTCCCATAGGCAATAGTTTTGGAGATAATTGAGTCGGAATATGGAATTTTTGTTTAAAAAATGATAAAAAATATATATATACGGTTTTTTTTTTGGAAATTACTAGTTTTTTGTTAATGTGAGTGTTTTTTGAGTACAATGGGGTGAGAATATGTGGAAATTAATGTAATAATTTTTTTGCTTTGAGAAATTTTGATTTTTAGCGTTATTTTCGGATTTTTGAGTATTTTTTTACTATTTAAGGGCCTATAACTCCGAAATTTGACTTTCTATGAAAAAATGTTGTAGAGAAAAGTTGTTCGTATTTTTCCAATCTAAAGTAATATAAAGTTAAAAATATTGAAATTTGAAAAAATTGAGTTTTCAGAATTTTGAAAGTACTGTAGTTTGTGTAGTTTTCGACGAAACTGGCTGGCTAACGAACACGATCTGTATTTTAACAGTAACTTTGTATTTGCAAAGTTGCAAGTTGATACAATAAGTTTTTCAAAAGTTATCGTGGCGACACCATTGTGTCTACAGACAGACACGAAGACAGACATACAGACAGACACTTTTTTTAGACCATGATTTTCGGACTCAGGGGACCCCAAAAAGTCGAGATTTCATGAAATTAGCGAAAGTCAATTTTCGACCAAAACTAATACTTTCTCATGTGATGAGAATGTAAAAATTCACTATTATTCACTATTTATAAAATATAACATCACACATACATTTACTTTCAATTAAAAACCACATTTTTTATTAAAAACACTGTAAAAACAAGAAAACCTTCACGCGCGGATGTAGCTTCTCTAGTAAATGCTGCAGAGCAACTGACGCTAAAAGGACCGTTTGACAAACATTTCTAAGAAATTCGAAAAATTTCACAAACTTTTCCTCTAAATAAAACTATAATAAAAAAACCGGTATTTGAAAGATCATAAAATAGGATCTTTTACCAGGCGAAACCCTTAGCTGGCCATCTTAAGATGAACCAGATGTGACAAAACCTTGAAAATTTTCACAAGAGTTTACCCAAGCTTTAGGAAAATTCTCCAATTTAATTAGGTAATATTTCACAATTTTTGTAGAATTCCCAACATCTTTGGGTAAAATGACTTTACCCACAAAATTTGGAAATTTTACCAAGATTTTACCCAAGTTTTAGGAAAATTTTCCAATTTATTTAGGTAATATTTCACAATTTTGGTAGAATTACCAAAAGTTTTGGGTAAAACGACATTACCCAAAATTATAAGAGAAATTACCTAAGAAATGTTAGGAAAATTTACCAATATTTTTTACAGTATATTAGTCAATTCTTTCAGACTTTTTTGGTTAGGTTTCAATATAAATCGTCGAAATTTTTACGCACGTGGTGACAACATTTTTACTATTTTAATCGCGCAGTGTGTTTGAAAATTTACCTTTGCAATAATTTGTGTATTTAAATTTATTTTCATTTGAATGTCATAAATAATTAAAAATAAATAGTTTTTGACAAATGTATAAAATTGTGTACTCGAAATGTATAAAACATCATCTGATTAAGTATTGTATTTTGACTCGAAAATCTAGTGTCTATTAAAAAATTAAAATACCAAGTCGTGTTTAGTGTAGTGGTTATCGTTCCGGGTTTCAAAGTGCGTATTCGTTAGGTTCAGGTGTTCGCGTCCTCCCTGCGTCAAATATTTATTTCATAAGTTTAAATTAATTCCAATAAGGTATATAAATGCAAAGTAAAATATAAATATGTTTAATAAAATAATTAATTATTTTTTTTAATTATATTTACTTTTTCTCTTTTATTGGATAATAAGAATTTGATTAAGAATTTCAAATAATTATGATACACAGTGTAAATCTAATATTATTCTCCTAGTCAATTTGACTACACTGAGAGAAGAAAAGCACAGAATCCGTACTGTGACAAACACCGGCCGTGTAAAATGCGTGTCAGTGCCCGTTCTTAATTTTATTCAGTTGGTGTCATTCATAGTTCAGATACTATGCTCAAGCAGCGCGGCGGCGGTACGAACTAATTAGTACAGGATCTGTTTCATAGTGACCGAGAGATACTGTACTTCTAAACACACGGAAAAAAATAGTCGCAGAAATTTTCAGCGACTAATCGAAGACTCTCGGATATGAACGAATCTTTTATAGACTTTTAGAAATGTTCTACGATTTTAGCAGAAATTCTCCAAAAAAAGTCGAGGACTTTCTAGAAACCTAGTAGCGGAAAACAGTCTCGGAATTATTCTAACACTTCATAGAAGGTTTCGTCGACGAGTCGCGGAAAATGGTGCGCACAAAAGTTGCGCGCGTTAAAACCAATAAACACTGTTTTTTTAACATTTTTTTTTAACAATTTATGACAATTGATTGTCAAGATTATTATTATTTTTATTATTCAATGTGTCGATATTAATATATACATTAAAAAATTCTAAATAATTTCCGCGACTGTCAATTAAAAATTAGAACGCTGTAGAGTAAATTCAGGTTTGTAATTTTCCGCGACTGTGGCGGAATCGGTTACATGCGCGTGGAGTCTTCATTTTCTTCGACAGTCGCGGAAAGTTTCTTCAAATGTAGTCTATTTCTTCAAAAACTGTGAATATGATTTTTAAATCACTTTCCACTAAATCCGAGAGTCTTCAACAAAGTCGAGGAAAATTTCCGCGACTTATTTTTTCCGTGCAGTAGCATTTGAAGTACAACATCTGTACCTCAAGCCAAAGTCAAAATCCGTTTCACATTTTAGCACGACACCTATCACACAGTGGCAATGCTGCTGCGTTCAATTGGAGTACCCTGTAAAAAAAAAGTATTGGGAGGTACGGGATTCCGTATTGCAAGTGCCAACCTGCCAATGCGGTATTCGCGAAATACCGCATTGGGTGTCGTGGTGAATACGGAAATCAAGGGGTCCCAATGCGGTGCCAGTTTTAAGCTTTAAAAAAAACGAAAATACGTGACAGGAGGAAATAATTAGTGTCAGTGCAGAAATATGCGAGTTAAAGGAATGAGAAAATAATAATAGTGAGTGTAAAAATGAAACTTTAAGAAAAAAAGGTAAGTTGAACTGTCAAATATGAGTCCAATGCGGCGTAGGCTGCTTTCAATGCGGTACACAATCGGTACATAGTGCAAGTCGCCAGTAGAGGGCAGAAGCAAGCAGAGCAAATCGAGCGAACACAGTGGCCCAGCTGACATATGATTTGCATTACATTACTTTCCAATTTTTTATTTTATAACCACGTTTCTGCATGAATCTAAACAATATTTTCGATTATTGTAATTTAGAAGATGCTTACCAATTGTACGTTGGCAGATTTAGTG
Source organism: Leptopilina heterotoma (assembly GCF_015476425.1). Classification (NCBI taxonomy): domain Eukaryota; kingdom Metazoa; phylum Arthropoda; class Insecta; order Hymenoptera; family Figitidae; genus Leptopilina; species Leptopilina heterotoma. Next base: position 1,686,717 of record NW_025110916.1, read on the forward strand.
AAAAGTGTCTGTGTACGGAGACAAATGTGTTAGAAAATGTTTGTTTACCTATTTCACGCCATTCAAACCAGTCAAAGTTGCTTTTGCTGTGGCGCATTGAAATCAGCCTATGCCGCATTGGGCCCATATTTGACAGTTCAACTTACCTTTTTTTCTTAAAATTTCATTTTTACACTCACTATTATTATTTTCTCATTCCTTTAACTCGCATATTTCTCCACTGACACTAATTATTTCCTCCTGTCACGTATTTTCGTTTTTTTAAAGCTTAAAACTGGCACCGCATTGGGACCCCTTGATTTCCGTATTCACCACGACACCCAATGCGGTAATTCGCGAATACCGCATTGGCAGGTTGGCACTTGCAATACGGAATCCCGTACCTCCCAATACTTTTTTTTTACAGGGTACAGATGCTGAACTTTTTCATTTCAGAATCTGTGCTTTTCTTCTCTCAGTGTATTTTTTCCTGATTACATCGACTAATTTTCCTGGTCACTTTAACTATGCTTGAATCTTATTACTTTGACCAGGATTCTATAGTTGGCTCCTCTCGTAACTAGGAAACCTAGTCAATTCCTAGTATACGCGTCCTAGGCATTTTTTTCGGTGCACCTACGAAATTGAATAAAATGATTAATTACTACAATTTACGATTGAACAAAGAAAAAAACATATGCTTCCCTTCTTCTGTAACCCTTGCCAGTTACAAAAAATTTTATATAGTTCATTAACTGTTATTATTAAATAATAAACACCTCCTAAAAAAAGTGAAAAATTCACAAGAAAATCGTCGAAAACAGTTTTTTTAGTAAAACAGATAAAAGATTTGTTCTCATGGCTTTTAGGTTTTGTAAACAAGAAACTATCGTCTCGGTGCAGTATTATGTAAAATATAATCGCGATTGGTTAATTCGTTTGTTAAATATGGCCGGTACCCCGTCTTGCCCCACTCTCCCCTATAAGTCCCAAAAATCACTTTTTAGTTTTTGTAAATACAACTGTTTTAAAAAATTATTGGATTGGTTTAAAATTTGTTACTTAGGGGTTTCGGGGTCGCTGATTGCGAATATGTTGTCAAAATAAAAAAATCTGTGGAGAGATTCTTAATCAGCGACCCCAAAACCCCTCGAGTAACGAGTTTAAGGCAAATTGAATCGATTTTTAAAAGTCGATCGCCATATTGGATCCAACATTTTGAGTTTTGAAAATCTCACGTCATATTCGTAATCAGCGATCCCGAAAACCCCCGAGTAACAAATTCTTAGCGAATCCAATCATTTTTTTAAAATAGTTGTATTTAGGTCAATTTGTATGCAGGACAACTGTTGAAAAATCAATTTTGACAGTTAATTTAGTTTGTTGTTAGCAATATCGCTATATTTTCGTAAAGTAGAGGGTTCAAGCTTTAATTTAACTAATACGACAAGTCTCTAGCACGTCGAATTTACCCAGCAGAAATTTTCAAAACCTACTAAAAAATGATTTTTGGGTATTTTACCCCCAATTTTCTTAAAATCCTGACGTGATGGGAGGTTTTAGTTAAATGTTAATTCGGATTTAGCGCACCAAAAGCTACGGTAAATGACTTCTCGATCTCAGACAACGGAAATTTTTATTTTTTTTGCAGGCTTCTGAAATTATATATATATATAGCACTTTAACATGTGACAGACGTGTCCAAATTGAAAAAATCAAAAAGTTTCTTGAAGAAGAGACAATTCGGAACCATAATTATCTATAAAATCTTTGTCTAAACAATTTTTAGTAACGAAAAATCAGCAGTTTTCTGAATCAAAGCTTCCACATTAAGATAATACATTTTTAAGTTTTCGACTATCTGTATAAGAAATAATTCGAAAAAAGGATCAGGTACGATTTATCGGTTTGAAAATTTGGAATCTGGAAGTCATTTGGAACAACTCCCCACCAAGTTTGTAGCGTTACATTTTAGAATATCCTGCCCACCTCTGAGGAGACCTGTGAATACTAATAAATAAAAATATGTCCCACGTGATAACGCGAAAAACATTTGTAAAATATGGAAAGTGAAAGCTGGGAATGAAACTGCATTTAAAATATAAAATTAATACTTAAATAATTAAAATGGTTTAAATATTCTTTGACACTGATGAACTTAAAACGCAATGTAATTCACATCAGATAAGTTGTGAAATTAACAAATCTCTAAATCAGAGATGTGAATTTAATTGTGACTATAATGTCTATTTTAGACATACTTACATTCCATTGGATTTCAGATTAATATTATTTCAAGTTTAGATATTAATTTTTTTTCGTGTACCAAAATGAATTAGGACATTGGAAGGTATTTAAAAAAATGATTTAAGAAATGCTGCATTTTCTTATGCCAATAAATTAAATGAAGGGTTTTTTTATATAACGAAAAATTGGATATAATTTCAATAGAAATCATTTTCCATAAACAAACAATTTTAAAAACAGTATTATGATAAACATTTCTGAATAAAATTTTGACCCAGCATACAATATGCAATTTTTCTTATTCTTTCGATACCTTCACGGACTGCGATTTTACACGGAGAAACTTTTTCTTATAATATTAAATATATTTGGTTATGTTTATTCTAAAAGTACGTTAGAATGTGAGGATTTTTCGTGCGTTGTGCTAATAATTTGAACATTAATACGAAAATATGATAAGTTCGTTATATATTAAGCAACCTTCGGTGTACAAAAATTACTATCTGCATTAGAAATAGTCTTATTTTTCTTTAGAAAAGAATAAAATGCTAGTTTTTGTTTGTGAAATAATACGGTAATTCTAACCTTTTTTCCACATATAGATAGAATATATAACAGACATTCTAACGTAACATACCAATTTTGGAAGGACTGCGGGCGGACTTAACCGATTTCGCCCGAGCATCACTGAGTCCATCACCTGACGTCGCGAACTAACCCTAATGTTTTCGAAGTTGAAATTCACACGTGTATGAAAGAAAAAAACCTTTTATTAATAAACGTGAATGTCTCCTCATGCCAAATTAAATTCAAGAACTGTTCCTCAATATAACATAATTTTTTTCACGACTTTTACTTATTTACATAATTTGATTAGTAAGTTATTTTAAAAAATGCTCTCTCTCGAAGGCACATATTTTTCCACTCGTTTAATATATAAGGACGATTCAGCTGTGTACTTCTAACGAATCGTGCGATCTTTCGGTTTCCGTGACCAATCGTCGTGTCTTTACTTGCGTGTGCGTGTGTGCGTTAATAATATAGGTTAGGTTCTTACGTTGTGTTAAATATATTTACCTACAGTTACAGTGACATACACTAATGCCATCTACCATCAGATCCAAGTTTCACTATCGTCTCTATGAGTATCTATAGACAATTAATTTGTTGTGTTTCTTTTTAATTCATGGCTTTCCCAACTTTGCAAAAATTATTATTTTCTTTCTAAAACAACATACTAATTTTCGTTACACGGAGAAAATTTATTCCTGAAATTTTACTGAATTTAGTTCGGTAAAACTGGGATGAAGTGTCAAAACAGTAATTTTTCAAGAACTAGACTGTAAAAGAAATTGCATTGAAAAATAATGTAAAAATCATAAAGCTCACGATACATGTATTAGCGCTTCAGTTACAGTTCGGTAAAACGTAAGCCAAGTGCTCGCTACATTCATATTTATTGAATAGTTCGGTAAAACGTAAGATAAAGTCTTCGGTAAAACTGACGAGTTGCAATTTATTGAATAGTTCGGTAAAACGTAAGATAAAGTCTTCGGTAAAACTGACGAGTTGCAATTTACTGAAAGTTCGGTAAAACTTGAAGAACAAAAATAAAAAATAATGTTAATTCAGTATATCTATATTAATACTGCCGTAAATCTCAATTTACCAACTTCAATCACTACCTAAACCCCCTACAATTGTTGACGAACAAATACTAATTGATACACCTGCCTACAGTACATTCTAAACGCATACACTAATACACACATCGCACGCTTTACATTAATGCTTCAGAAAGTTTCAACTGTCCTTATATATTAATTTCAATTTTATTTCACCGTTTGTGAGAAAGATTCAAATTAATAAACTATCGTTGTACAAAATTTAAAATTATTTATATTAATGAATCATTTCTAACTATATTCAAGGTCAATTTATGAAATACTTTTAAATTATGTTTTTATTATTATACAGAAAAATGTTTAAATTTGTATTTAATGGAATAAAACAATAATTTATGAAAATCCTTATTATTTTCAAATTTTTGTGTTTAAAATTAAAAATATACATATTAAAAGTGCAAGTTGGAAATTATTAAATTAATTAATAGAAAATTAATCTTTCTGAAATATTAAATAATAATTGTCAGGTATTAAAAAGCGAAAAGGAAATAAGCAAGTAAGCAAATAAAGAATAAAGTAAGCAAGAAGGAAATAAGCAAGTAAGAAAGTAAGCAAATAAGAAAGTAAGTAATCAAGAAGGAAATAAGCAAGTAAGAAAAGTAAGCATGAAGGAAATAAGCAAGTAAGCAAAGTAAGTAAGAAGGAAATAAGAAAGTAAGCAAGTAAGCATATAAGGAAGTAAGTAAGCAGAAAGGAAACAAGCAAGTAAGCAAGAAGGAAATTAGGAAGTAAGCAAATAAGTAGGTAAGCAAGTAAGCAAAGTAAGCAAGAAAGAAATAAGCAAGTAAGCAAAGTAAGCAAGAAAGAAATAAGCAAGTAAGCAAAGTAAGCAAGAAGGAAATAAGAAAGTAAGCAAGTAAGCATATAAGGAAGTAAGTAAGCAGAAAGGAAACAAGCAAGTAAGCAAGAAGGAAATTAGGAAGTAAGCAAATAAGTAGATAAGCAAGTAAGCAAAGTAAGCAAGAAAGAAATAAGCAAGTAAGTATGCAAATAAGCAAGTAAGCTAGTAAGCAAGCAAGTTATTTCCTTTTTGCTTACTTGCTTACCTACTTATTTACTTACTTACATACTTACTTATATGTTTAATTGCTTACTTATTTATTTCCTTTTTGCTTACTTACTTATGTTTACTTGCTTACTTACTTACCATTATTCATATTTAATTAAAATGAATAAATTATATGTTAAAAAAATAAGTATGTTATTGCCATTTTATATTTTCTTTTTACTTGATTTAAAAGCATTTATTACATATTTGGCAATTAATAAGTGTTTAAAATAATTAATTAATTGAATTTTAATTTAAATAATAATAAAATGATTATTAATTAAGTCTAAATAAGTTGGAAAAAATCAACTATTAGTGTGAAAGTCTTTCATTCGACTGCGGGACACTTGAAATAAAGTATTTCAATCCAGAAAACTAAAACTTTAGGCAAGTCAAGGAAGTTTTACCGAACTATTCCTGAAAACTAACACTTTAGGCAAGTCAAGAAAGTTTTACCGAACTATTCCTGAAACGTTAGTGCCCATCAAGGAGGTATTTATTTAATTTACATTAAACGTTCAGTTTCAATTTTTTTTCAACTTTTACAGTACTAGTTCTTAAGGAATAAAGATATCACATTAGATTTTAAATATTGTTACCGAAAAAATAATATAAAAATTATTAAAAATTACGATTATGCTACTATATCCCAAGTTTATTGAAAAATTCGGTAAAATGTAAGGAACAAATTTTCTCCGTGTAGTTTCCTTATGAAGAACTGTAAAATATATACTGAATGAGTGTTTTTGATAGTCTCAATAGCAATTTCTATAACCTATGTCGTTTTTCCCTTGAATCTAACCTAACATACTAAAATGTCTCACCAGTTTTAAGAATTAGTGGTATTAAAAGTTTCTCCGTGTAATATAGTCATTTTTAAAAATTATAATTCTTTTATTAATTTGTATTACAATTTTATTAATTTTTGTAAAATATATCAAGGGCTGCCTACTAATATGCACAATATTAATTTATAATATAAAACACGATTTCCCTAAATTGAAAAAGAATATATTAAATTCTATTGCCAATTTTAACAAATATTAATACAAAATCTCTCTCCGTGTACAAAACCCGTATTCATAAAATAAAAAAAAATTAAATTTTTTTTCAAAAAATGCGGTTGAAGACACTAAAAATGTGTGTTTTTTGATTGCTTTAATAGACTTCTAGCAATTGCTTGGATTCGCTTGAAAATGGTTACTCCCAGATAGCACAACAATTGAAGGGCTACAGAAAATAAGGGGACGAACGCGTGGTTGAAAGGGATAATATCAGTCAGGTAGCAGCGAGCGGCTCAAGGCTTGTCACTGCTACCCGACTGGTAGTATCCCTTCCAAGCTTCGCGTTCGTCCCCTTATTTTATGTAGCCCTTCAATTTACAGAAAGTTTGCAGCAAATTTGTGGCAAATTGGTAAATGTCCGTCTTGTGTAAAGTTTGTTGAGCAAACTTGCTACAAGTTTTCACAGAAAACTTGCAGAAAAGTTGTAACAAACTAGCAGCAAACTTTCTGAAAACTTTAAAAATTTTCAAAAAAATCTTTTTGTATTCAAAATTTATGTCTTTTGTGAAATGTTGCCTTCCCTCAAGGGAAGGTGACAAAATGTTATGCGCAGCTCTATATGTCCCAGAAAACTACTGCGCAGACATTTTAATTTACCTTGCTACACGGAGAAACTTTTAATACCACTAATTCTTAAAACTGGTGAGACATTTTAGTATGTTAGGTTAGATTCAAGGGAAAAACGACATAGGTTATAGAAATTGCTATTGAGACTATCAAAAACACTCATTCAGTATATATTTTACAGTTCTTCATAAGGAAACTAACGAAAATTAGTATGTTGTTTTAGAAAGAAAATAATAATTTTTGCAAAGTTGGGAAAGCCATGAATTAAAAAGAAACACAACAAATTAATTGTCTATAGATACTCATAGAGACGATGGTGATACTTGGATCTGATGGTAGATGGCATTAGTGTATGTCACTGTAACTGTAGGTAAATATATTTAACACGACGTAAGAACCTAACCTATATTATTAACGCACACACGCACACGCAAGTAAAGACACGACGATTGGTCACGGAAACCGAAAGATCGCACGATTCGTTAGAAGTACACAGCTGAATCGTCCTTATATATTAAACGAGTGGAAAAATATGTGCCTTCGAGAGAGAGCATTTTTTAAAATAACTTACTAATCAAATTATGTAAATAAGTAAAAGTCGTGAAAAAAATTATGTTATATTGAGGAACAGTTCTTGAATTTAATTTGGCATGAGGAGACATTCACGTTTATTAATAAAAGGTTTTTTTCTTTCATACACGTGTGAATTTCAACTTCGAAAACATTAGGGTTAGTTCGCGACGTCAGGTGATGGACTCGGTGATGCTCGGGTGAAATCGGTTAAGTCCGCCCGCAGTCCTTCCAAAATTGGTATGTTACGTTAGAATGTCTGTTATATATTCTATCTATATGTGGAAAAAAGGTTAGAATTACCGTATTATTTCACAAACAAAAACTAGCATTTTATTCTTTTCTAAAGAAAAATAAGACTATTTCTAATGCAGATAGTAATTTTTGTACACCGAAGGTTGCTTAATATATAACGAACTTATCATATTTTCGTATTAATGTTGAAATTATTAGCACAACGCACGAAAAATCCTCACATTCTAACGTACTTTTAGAATAAAGATAACCAAATATATTTAATATTAGAAGAAAAAGTTTCTCCGTGTACGCAAATTTTCTGCAATTTTGCTCCTCAAACTTTTCACAACACGGAAAAAAATTTCTTATAGAAAACACAAACTTTTTCGTAAAATATACAAATAGGTTAAGTTGTGCTTTATGCAGGCGAGTTTTGTGTTTCCAACAAGCTGGTTTGTGTGTACCACAAACCAATCTGTTATAACATCAAGAAATCCACGCATGCGCAAGAAAATTCAAGTGAACGTCTGCTTGTCGTCTGCTGCGTGACTGTTTAAGCTGTTGAATCATAAACTGAAGTTTGTGACAAGACACATTCTGGTTTGTGTATTTCCCAAATTCAGCCGTTTGTGGATACTACAACCGCCGTTCATAGATGGCACAGGAAATCTTGTAATTTTCACAGGAAATTTTTTTCCGTGAAGGCGGACATTTACCAATTTGCCACAAACTTGCTGCAAACTTGCATGCAAATTTGCGAAGTTTGCAATGTAAACTTGCCGCAAACTTTCTGCAAATTGTTGTGCTATCTGGGCTTGGGGTTTTTGGGGTCGCTTATTACGAATCCGATATTAGTTTTCAAAATAGCGGATTCGTAATCAGCGACCCCAAAAACCCTGGAGTAACAATTTTCAAGCGAATTCAAGCAATTCTTAATTTTTACATCTGCCATCTTGGTTCCGCCATTTAAAATTTTTGAAAACTAATATCGGATTCGTAATCAGCAAAAGTAGTGCACATTACAAGCTTTAATTTAAAACCTTGTGGAAGTCTCTAACACGTCAGGTTAAAGAGAAAAAAAAGTTGGAAAATCCTCAAAAAAGAGTTTTTGGGGCGAATCTCCCCAGGCGGAAATTTCCAACCGGCGCGGATCCTAGCCCGTACTGACGCCGGTATACTGTACTGGCTCGGAACCGCCTGCCAACCGAATGTGAACGGGCATTCTACCGAATAGTGACTGGTAAGTTCTCAAATGCGCCACTGGACAAATGCGCCACCGGTCAAATGCGCCACGGATCAATTGCACCACTGGACAAAGGCCCCACATTTGTCATATTTGAGGAAAGTGAAAAGTTTGTTCGAGAGATGGAGCTAGGTGTTCTTGGTATAGAAATTTGTCAAGTGAATTCAATTTCTTGCCAATTTCGCTCCGTATAGTGAAAATAAATTTAAGTAAAGTGTTAATAAACTGGTAATTAATTAAATGTTCTATATCAATTACGGATAGCATTTTTGAGGTAAGTTGCTGTTTTTATTTTATATTAATAATAATAATAATAATAAATATTATTATTATTGTTTAAAGAAATGTGGAAATTTTTTTTAATAACTAATTTATGAAACATTTTATTTTTAAATCGTTTTTATTTATATTTTTTCTTTGGAATAATTTAATAATTCCTTTAATATAATAAGATTTTTTGATATTTTCAAAAGCTCTTTATTTTTATAGAATTAGTTTGTATTTTAATTAAATAACGAGATTAAGAATTCTTTATTGTATTATACTTAATTTTACTTTCATAATTATAAATTAATTGCATTTATTTTAAACTTAGAAAGTACTTAAATTTTCTTGAAGACAAATAAAATATAATTTATTAACAATTGTAATATTGAATATAATTCTATTTTCTAATTTGAATTTCATTTAATTAATATTATTTAATATTTTGAAAAATAATTTTTTTTTGGAAACGCAATATATAAAAAAAGCAGGCTTCGCACTCATCTACTAAAATCTATACTATTTACTCCTTTTTTTGTCAAATTTCTGACACTAAATTATAATTATAATTGTTATTGAAAATTCTTTTAAACAATTGGAAATTGAAGAATGTTCGCAATGTTTTTTTAATATTAAATTACCATGTATTGATGCGCAAAACTCCAAGGATTAATTTAAAAAAAGACAAATCAGTAAACTCCAATATTATAGAAATTGTGTAGAATTTTCTGCCAAAATGCAGCCGAAAATCGACTTTTAATCTTAAAAATCCGCTTGGAAGCGTGAAGTTTCCAACAAAACAAGAGAAGATCATATTTATATTCGTTTGCAATTTTATTTTTTTCCTGGAGCTCGAGTCGATTGTCGTCTGCATTTTGTCAATAAAATAATTTTTTTGCCAATAAATTTATATTCTTAATTATATTACAATTTTTATACTCACTTTATAATTTTTCCATAGTTATTAATATAATTTTTCTATAATTTTTCTATAGAATAATGCAATTTGTAATTGTTTTTGTTTAATATTTTTGAGAGATAGGATAGATATTAATTTAGCAATAATAGAGGGGTAAATAAGGATTTTATTTAAAAAAATTTAATTGACGAATAAAGTTACAAAATTTGGTCGAAAAATTGAGATTCAATTTTAACATATTTTTTAAAACTTTTAATTACATTATTTGGCTTTAATATAATTTTTAAAATTGTAACGGTCTGTGATGCCTAATTATTTATAATTTTTTTTTATCGTCACTACATCTTAAGGCTCGATTTTAATCATCAGAGCTTCACTTTGATCAGAATCTAAAAAAAAGAAGTCACATATTTTAAGAGGTTAAAATAATGAAATATTTATACAATTCAATACCATTGTCAAATAATTAATAAATTATTACTCTTTCAGGCTTCGCATTCGACAATTACTTTTAAAAAAGTAGCAGAAAGTAGCTTTAAATCTGAAAATAGTAGTAAAAAGTAACAATCGAAAAATTAAAATTTGACGATTAAAAAAATCTCGTTTTAATCGAATCACAAAAAATTGATTGAGAATAATTTTTTTTCAATCATTAGAGGATTTAAACTAATGTAATTTGTGAAAATGTATCTTTTAGTGTCAGAAATTTGACAAAAAAAGGAGTAAATAGTATAGATTTTAGTAGATGAGTGCGAAGCCTGCTTTTTTTATATATTACGTTTCCAAAAAAAAAATAATTTTTTAAAATATTACTGTTTTTAATATAAATACCATCAATTATAAAATAAAAATTGGAATAATTTTTCTAAACTTTCGTAATATTTGAAACTTTATAAGAAGTCTTATCATTTCTAAAAGTATGAACGTGAATTCAGAAAAACTTTTACGTTAGCTAATTTAAAAAATTAATTAAATAAAATTAAAATTAGAAAATAGAATTATATTCAATATTACAATTGTTAATAAATTATATTTTATTTGTCTTCAAGAAAATTTAAGTACTTTCTAAGTTTAAAATAAATGCAATTAATTTATAATTATGAAAGTAAAATTAGGTATAATACAATAAAGAATTCTTAATCTCGTTATTTAATTAAAATACAAACTAATTCTATAAAAATAAATAGCTTTTGAAAATATCAAAAATTCTTATTATTCAAGGAATTATTAAATTATTCCAAAGAAAAAATATAAATAAAAACGATTTAAAAATAAAATGTTTCATAAATTAGTTATTAAAAAAATTTTCCACATTTCTTTAAACAATAATAATAATATTTATTATTATTATTATTATTATTAATATAAAATAAAAACAGCAACTAACCTTAAAAATGTTATCCGCAATTGATATAGAACATTTAATTAATTACCAGTTTATTAACACTTTACTTAAATTTATTTTCACTATACGGAGCGAAATTGGCAAGAAATTGAATTCACTTAACAAATTTCTATACCAAGAACACCTAGCTCCATCTCTCGAACAAACTTTTCACTTTCCTCAAATATGACAAATGTGGGGCCTTTGTCCAGTGGCGCAATTGATCCGTGGCGCATTTGACCGGTGGCGCATTTGTCCAGTGGCGCATTTGAGAACTTACCTTAAGTTCTCAAATGCGCCACTGGACAAAAGCCCCACATTTGTCATATTTGAGGAAAGTGAAAAGTTTGTTCGAGAGACGGAGCTAGGTGTTCTTGGTATAGAAATTTGTCAAGTGAATTCAATTTCTTGCCAATTTCGCTCCGTATACCCAGGTGCGAATTTAGGTTGGCCGCCAGAGTTTGAAGGTTGGCCCAAGGTTGGCCTAACTTTGGCAAGCAAAGTTTTGGTTGCCAGAGTTTGCCCACCTTTGGCACGTACTTGTGCCCACAGTTGGCCCGACTTTGCAAGCCAACCATAAAATGCAGAGTTTAACCAACCGTCGGGCCAACTTTGGCGACAAAGGTTGGCACAACTTATCCAAACGTAGTTTAAAAGACTTTCAGTTTCGGTTGGCCGAACTCTGGGCCACGGTTGGCCCAACGGTTGGCAAAACTCTGTGAAACGCAGTTTAATTGACTTGATTTTTCTTGGTTGGCCGAACTCTGGGCCACGGTTGGCCCGACGGTTGGCAAAACTCTGTGAAACGCAGTTTAATTGACTAACATTTTTTTGGTTGGCCGAACTCTGGGCCACGGTTGGCCCAACGGTTGGCAAAACTCTGTGAAACGCAGTTTAATTGACTTAAATTTTCTTGGTTGGCCCGACGGTGGGCAAAACTTTGTGAAACGCCGTTTAATTGACTTGATTTTTCTTGGTTGGCCGTACTCTGGGCAACGGTTGGCCCAACGGTTGGCAAAACTCTAGAAACGCAGTTTAAATGACTAACACTTTTTTGGTTGGCCGAACTCTGGGCCACGGTTGGCCCGACGGTGGGCAAAACTTTGTGAAACGCAGTTTAATTGACTTGATTTTTTTTGGTTGGCCGAACTCTGGGCCACGGTTGGCCCAACGGTTGGCAAACTATGTGAAACGCAGTTTAATTGACTTAAACTTTCTTGGTTGGCCGAACTCTGGGCCACGGTTTGCCCAACGGTTGGCAAAACTCTGTGAAACGCAGTTTAATTGACTTGATTTTTCTTGGTTGGCCGAACTCTGGGCAACGGTTGGCCCAACGGTTGGCAAACTATGTGAAACGCAGTTTAATTGATTTAAACTTTCTTGGTTGGCCGAACTCTGGGCCACGGTTGGCCCAACGGTTGGCAAAACTCTGTGAAACGCAGTTTAATTGACTTGATTTTTCTTGGTTGGCCGAACTCTGGGCAACGGTTGGCCCAACGGTTGTCAAAACTCTAGAAACGCAGTTTAAATGACTTAAACTTTCTTGGTTGGCCGAACTCTGGGCCACGGTTGGCTCAACGGTTGGCAAAACTCTGTGAAACGCAGTTTAATTGACTTGATTTTCCTTGGTTGGCCGAACTCTGGGCAACGGTTGGCAAAACTCTAGAAACGCAGTTTAAATGACCTAAACTTTCTTGGTTGGCCGAACTCTGTGCAACGGTTGGCCCAACGGTTGGCAAAACTCTAGAAACGCAGTTTAAATGACTAACACTTTTTTGGTTGGCCGAACTCTGGGCCACGGTTGGCCCGACGGTGGGCAAAACTTTGTGAAACGCAGTTTAATTGACTTACATTATTTTGGTCGGCCGAACTCTGGGCCACGGTTGGCCCAACGGTTGGCAAAACTTTGTCAAATGCAGTTTAAATGACTTAAACTTTCTTGGTCGGCCGAACTCTGGGCCACGGTTGGCCCGACTGTTGCAGCTTAAATATACATTTTGCGTTATGCACTCCCATGTGAGCGTAGCGTAGTGGTCAGTGTATAAGTCTTCGGTGCGTTAGGTTAGGGGTTCGATCCCAGCGAGCGATAGATATTTTCGAAAATGTATGTATGAGATTGTGTTTAATAATAATAGGTAAAGGTTATATCTGATGTTCCCGCTAATAATAACGTGTTAATTGTTTAAATAATGTAGTTTTTTAATAATTTTTTACCTTTGGCTGTTGAAGTTGGCCAAACTTTGAAAATTGTGGTTGGCCCAACTTACGCATCTAAAGTTGTGCCAACTTTGGCGTTAGTCTTTGGACCAACCATTGAAATGTATAGTTGGCACAACATATGCATTGTAAGTTGGGCCAACTTCCTTATGAGTTGTCGGGCCAACCATCGTCGCCATTAGTCGGTCGCCGTTATCATCTGTATGGTTGTCCCAACCTCTGGCACGAGAAGTTGGACCGACTTTGTAAAAGTTGGCCCAACTATGGGCCGACCAAAAAATCGCACCTGGGTAGTGAAAATAAATTTAAGTGAAGTGTTAATTAAATGGTAATTAATTAAATGTTCTATATCAATTGCGGATAACATTTTTGAGGTAAGTTGCTGTTTTTACTTTATATTAATAATAATAATAATAAATATTATTATTATTGTTTAGAGAAATGTGGAAAATTTTTTAATAACTAATTTATGAAACATTTTATTTTTAAATCGTTTTTATTTATATTTTTTCTTTGGAATAATTTAATAATTGCTTTAATAATAAGATTTTTTGATATTTTCAAAAGCTCTTTATTTTTATAGAATTAGTTTGTATTTTAATTAAATAACGAGATTAAGAATTCTTTATTGTATTATACTTAATTTTACTTTCATAATTATAAATTAATTGCATTTATTTTAAACTTAGAAAGTACTTAAGTTTTCTTGAAGACAAATAAAATATAATTTATTAACAATTGTAATATTGAAAAAATAAAATATATATATATATATAATAATATATAATATATATAATATAATAATAATATATATATATATATATATAATAATAATAATATATAATAATAATATAATATATAATATATATATATATATATATATATATATATATATATATATATATATATATATATATATATATATATATTAATTAGAAAATAATTTGAATTTCATTTAATTAATTTTTTAAATTAGCTAACGTAAAAGTTTTTTTGAATTCACGTTCATACTTTTAGAAATGATAAGACTTCTTATAAAGTTTCAAATATTACGGAAGTTTAGAGAAATTATTCCAATTTTTATTTTATAATTAATGGTATTTATATTTTAAAACAGTAATATTTTAAAAAATAATTTTTTTTTGGAAACGTAATATATAAAAAAAGCAGGCTTCGCACTCATCTACTAAAATCTATACTATTTACTCCTTTTTTTGTCAAATTTCTGACACTAAAAGATACATTTTCACAAATTACATTAGTTTAAATCCTCAATGATTGAAAAAAATTATTCTCAATCAATTTTTTGTGATTCGATTAAAACGAGATTTTTTTAATCGTTAAATTTTAATTTTTCGATTGCTACTTTTTACTACTATTTTCAGATTTAAAGCTACTTTCTGCTACCTTTTTAAAAGTAATTGTCGAGTGCGAACCCTGAAAGAGTAATAATTTATTAATTATTGACAATGGTATTGAATTCTATAAATATTTCATTATTTTAACCTCTTAAAATATGTGACTTCTTTTTTTTAGATTCTGATCAAAGTGAAGCTCTGATGATTAAAATCGAGCCTTAAGATGTAGTGACGATAAAGAAAAGTTATTAAACAAAAACAATTACAAATTGCATCCCAGTAAACGAAAACTAATTGAAATGAATTAAAAAGAATTCACAAAGAGCTTTCGTGAATCCCGCTTTGTGACAAATACGAATTGGAGCCATGATGCAATTTTCCTGAATTCGTGAAACTGTATTGAACTTCCGAACCTTCTATCCGTACCAATTCACTGGACAAGTTTTGAGCCTTTAATTTTTTTCAATTCGTTAGCACGAATTCAATGCATTCCTTGGCCATTTCTTTCGAATGCGAATTCGTTTGGACAAATTGGTACATATTGAATTAAATTCAATATTGAATATACAAAGAGCTTGAGTGAATCCCGCTTTGTGACAAATACGAATTGGAGCCTACCAAAAATGTTAATTCGTTTTAATTCATTTGAATTAGTTTTTTTACTGGGATTTTTCTATAGAAAAATTATAGAAAAATTATATTAATAACTATAGAAAAATTATAAAGTGAGTATAAAAGTTGTAATAGGTATAATTAAGAATATAAATTTATTGGCAAAAAAATTATTTTATTGACAAAATGCAGACGACAATCGACTCGAGCTCCGGGAAAGAAATAAAATTGCAAACGAATATAAATAAGATCTTCTCTTGTTTTGTTGGAAACTTCACGCTTCCAAGCGGATTTTTAAGATTAAAAGTCGATTTTCGACTGCATTTTGGCAGAAAATTCTACACAATTTCTATAATATTGGAGTTTACTGATTTGTCTTTTTTTAAATTAATCCTTGGAGTTTTGCGCATCAATACATGGTAATTTAATATTTAAAAAATATTGCGAACATTCTTCAATTTCCAATTGTTTAGAAGAATTTTCAATAACAATTATAATTTATAATTAAATAAAATATTAATATTAATATTTTATTAATAAAATAAAATATTATTAAAATTATATTATTCAATACCATTGTCAAATAGTTAATAAATTATTACTCTTTCAGGCTTCGCACTCGACAATTACTTTTAAAAAGGTAGCAGAAAGTAGCTTTAAATCTGAAAATAGTAGTAAAAAGTAGCAATCGAAAAATTAAAATTTAACGATTAAAAAAATCTCGTTTTAATCGAATCACAAAAAATTGATTGAGAATAATTTTTTTCAATCATTGAGGATTTAAACTAATGTAATTTGTGAAAATGTATCTTTTAGTGTCAGAAATTTGACAAAAAAAGGAGTAAATAGTATAGATTTTAGTAGATGAGTGCGAAGCCTGCTTTTTTTATATATTACGTTTCCAAAAAAAAATTTATTTTTAAAATATTACTGTTTTAAAATATAAATACCATTAATTATAAAATAAAAATTATATGATTGAACGAACTTACCTTAAGTGATGTTCAATCTCAATTGTACGAGTTGTCTCGTCCGAATATATCACTAATTATGTAGTAATGTGATTACTGATCGTTCCTGCACAGTTATTTTAAAGTTAAAATATTCAAATTAAAAAAGTTTCTACCGCCTCCGCTAGGTGGTATGGTGTTCTCTTCCGCTTCCTTCTACCTAATCGCCATTATATTTTAAAGTATTTTTATCGCAACGCTGTAATATTGGATGCGGGTTTGATGTGAGGAAAAAAAATTGCATAATTTTGAATAATTTAGGGGTGGGAGTGATATATTCGGACGAGACAACTCGTACAATTGAGATTGAACATCACTTAAGGTAAGTTCGTTCAATCACATAATTGTACTTCGTTGTCTCGTCCTCTATATCACTAATTATGTAGTTATTTAAAGTGCGTTGCGAATATCTTTTGTTTATTATATAATTTGTTTCTCGTAACAATATATAATATTATATTTTTGTATTAATGGAAAAGAATTAAGAAATATAAGAAAAATAAAAGAATTAAATGAGAAAAAAATGAATTATCCAGTCTTTGGATAATTGTAGCTGCAAAATTTGTTTCCGGAATAATAGGTCGGTTATAAAAATTTGCAAAAACTCTTGAATTAGGAGTCCATCCTGCTGTTTTCATGATCGTTTCAATATTTGTTCCTCTACGCGCTGCCGCAGAAGTGGATGCGTGCCTCGTACTATGTGGTTTGAAGTGTGTGGTGTCTAATCCGCTTTCTTCCATAATAACCTTCATCCATCGGCTGATAGTTTGTGTCGTTGCCTCCTGATGTGGTTTTTTATATGCTAAGAATAGGTGAGTTTTGTTCTTCTCTGTTCGAAATTCCGAGGTTCTACGTAGATATACTCGAAGTGTGGATGCTGCACATAGGTTTGGCTGATCATCGAAAAAAGGTATATTGAGAATGGGTTGACATCTGTTGTGTCCTGATGTTTTTATTCTCTCGGATATTCTTATCTGTATTAGCGTTTGAGACTCTGTTATGTCATCGATGCGAATTTTTGATAGAGTTTGGACTCTTTGAGCAGTAACTAGGGCTAATAGTATTGCCAATTTTTTGGATAATTTCTCGAGTGGAAGGTCTTCATTTTTAGAAAAGGTTCTTAAGTGATTTAAAACCACTTCTGGATCCCAAGTGCTTTGATATCGGGGTTTTTGAGGTTTTTCTCTCGACACTCCTTTGAAAAAACGAGATATTTCTGCATTTCCTCCTAGTTCATTCCCCATTAACAATGATAATGCAGCTCGATAGCAGTTCAGAGTGCTGTAGGATTTGACATTTTCCAAAGTTTCCGAGAAGAATTGTAAAATTTCTGGTGTTGAACAGTTGAATAATGGGATCTGCTTTTTCCTGCAGTATTCCCACCATAATTTTATCCCTTTATTGTATTGGTTTATTGTTTTTTCTGAGATGGATTTAAGCATCATTGTAGCCGCGTCTTCCGTCGCTCCTCTGGCAAGGAAGGCTTGCCTGATAATTTGGCGACCACCAGGGAAAGCTTCGTCGATAACGGATGCGGCTGTCTGGAAGAACAAAGCAATAAATTTTTATTTGTTTTAAAAATTAGAGGTTCTCCTATCATGAGTGATGAGAAAATTGGGTACCATGGTTGTGAGGGCCATAGAGGAACCACAACAATACCTTCAGCTTTATCAACTTGAATTTTTCTCATCACTCTTAATAGTAGTGAGAAAGGGGGAAATGCATAGAAGAATTGACCAGACCAATTTATCGTGAATGCATCAACTGCTAGCGATTTTGGATCTCTATGCCATGAAACGTATCTCCGACATTTTGCATTCGTTCTTGATGCAAATAGATCTATATCTGGTTTGCCAAGAGTTTTTTCTATTTGTCTGAAGGCCCAGTCAGCTAATTCCCATTCAGTCTCGGTTGGTAATATTCTTGACTGTTTGTCGGCTTCCACTTTGTCTTTGGATTTTATGTACGCTGCGTGAAGCCAAATATTTCTATTTTCACAGAATTTCCAGATTTCTCTGCTAAGCTCCGTTAGTTTTGGATAACGAATTCCTCCCATTTTGTTAACATACGAAATTCCTGTTGTATTGTCCATTCGAAGCAATATTTCGCAATTTTTGTCATTACTGGAAAAACATTGCAACCCAAATAGTGCAGCTTTAAGTTCTAACAGATTGATGTGAAAATCTTGCTCCTTATCACTCCACCATCCATGAGCTGTTTCTCCTTTGGAAAATGCTCCCCATCCAGTCAAAGAGGCATCAGTAAAAATTATTCGTGCATAATTTTCTTCTCTAATGGGATTCTTTGAGGTTTTTATGTGGATAAGCCACCAATTTAGTTCTTGCTTTGCTACCTTTGATACATCCATCGACATACTTTTATCTCCGTTAGAATTCTGCAGAGCTGTGTACTTTTCTCTCTCGCGTGCTTTTGTATAAAGCCAGCCATATTTAATGGCTGGACATGCAGCAATCAATGTACCAATTAATTTCGCAAATTCTCTTATTTTACAACTGCTTTTACTTAAAAATTCTTTTAGTAATTTTTCGATAGAATCTCGTTTTTTCAATGTTAGTTGAATTGAAAAATCGACACTATCGAAGACAAAACCGAGAAAAGTACATTTCTTTGCAGGATTTAACTGGCTCTTTTTTTGATTAATTATAAAACCGAGTGATTCAAGGAGCTGTTTTGTTCTTTGAACATTTTTCCTACATTCTTCTTCAGTTTTTGCAAAGAAAAGAATATCGTCTAAATAGATGACTAATTCAATACCCTCTTTTCTTAATAATGTTATAATTGATTTTAGAATTTTTGTAAATGTGTACGGAGCTGTACACAACCCGAATGGCATGCATTTATATTCATAATGCTTATTCTGAAATGAGAATCTGAGAAATTTTCTATCTTCGAGAGATATGGGAATTAACATATAAGCGTCTTGTAAGTCCATTGACGCCATAAAACATCCTTTTGTTATTAACTTAAGGGCTGTTTTTACATCTTCAATTTTGAAATGAGGTGGGTCAATGAACTTATTTAGACCTTTTAAATTAAAAATAAACCTGTCACTCCCGTCAGGTTTCTCTCTCAGGAAATATGGCGAGAAAAATTCTCCATTGGTGGAGCTGCATTCTTCAATCGCATTCTTTTTTAGAAGTTGCTGTATCGCATTTAATGTTTTTTGTTCTTCTAAAAAAGACAAGATTTTGTTTTCAGGTCTATTATTTTGACATGGGTCATTGTAAAAAGGAATTTTATAACCTTTTATGCATTGAATGATAAATTGGCTGGAAGTCAATTCTTCCCATGCAATTTTAAAATATTTTAATCGACCTGCTATAGCGCTTACCTCTATTTTTTCGGACTGTATTTCCTCGGGCTGAATTTCTTCCTGCTGGTTTGGTATTGAGGCCTTTGCCCTTCTCTCTTCGAATTGTTCCGGGGAGGGCCTCTCGAGTTTAAAGGAAAATCGCTTCTGGATGCTCGGAACGATTTTGTGTTGCTCTTTGGAGTTGGAGTTTTCTTTTCTCTCGGAGGTTTAGAAGATTTTTCCAGATCTTTGGCCGTCTTCTGCACTTCTTTTGCAGTTTTTACGATTTCCGAGAAGTTTGACCCAAAAAGATACGTGTCAACAACTGTTTCCTCTAAAGCAGTTTTAAGCAATGGATCTAGGCCTGGAATTATGAAGGCTCTCCTTGCCATCGATAAAGAATGCTGCAAATTGGCCAGAATTTTACCAGCATCACAAAGATTATCAAATAATATTTTCTTTGATATGTCTTCATTCTCGATAAGTGATGACAGTGCTCTGCCAAGTGCACTTAAACCAGCACTTAACTGTTTCTGGTCAGCAACACGGTAGTCATCCTTTTTTATTGCTGCCGATCCCATTGCATTTTTCACTTCTTTATTTAATATCGGCGCATTCACAATGGGACAATTTTCAGGAGGAGGATATAATTCCAACAATTTTTCCTTTGACTCTTTTGGTAAACCAGCTTGCAGAATTTTTGTCCATGATTGTGCAACTGCACTAATAAGCGGTGTGGAAACACTTAACTTTTTGGAGATGTTTTCCTCCAGTTTGTTTACCATAATTTCTTCATTATCGACACTCGATTTTTCCTTCGAAATTTGTCCATCAGTATTGTCGGTATTATAGTTTTCTTTTTCACTATTTTTTCTTTTTTCTCTGCCTTTATCATTAGTTTTTTCACCACCTTCGTCGGTTTTTGCACTTTCGTTATTTACACTATCAACAGTATTGGTACTGTAACTGGATGATGAGTGACGCCTTCTATTTTGTCTATCACTTTCAGCACTTGAATAGGATCGGCTGCGTCTACGACGCGATTGTTGTGACGGGCTTCTCGAACACCGCGCACCAACAGTTGTGTCCTGCCTCTGATGTATCGTACCTCTAGGATGACGCGTGCCATCAGAGAGTGAGGAAAAAGAATTTGACCGCTTGCGTTTTCGATAAGAGTCAGGTGACGCACTTCTAGAGTAACGCGCAACGACTTTATTTTTGTGTGACGTGTCTCGCAGATCACGCGCAGCACTATTTATTTCACTTGATTTAGATGAAGAAGACGAACTGGACCTGGACGATGATGATGATGAATTTGACGGCGAACTCGATCGTCGACTCGCGTGCTTAACTGTTTTCTTTAATTTTTTCAATTTTTTCAGCGTCTTGGCTAAGGTTTCTTTCTTAGCTCGATTACCTTTCTTATTTTTCCGATGTTTTCGATGTTTTTTTTGTTGAGGACGGCATATTATCGTGATTTTTCACTTTCTCTTTGTTTTTTACAAACTGCACTGGAACGCACAGAAATACATAATGGCGATTAGGTAGAAGGAAGCGGAAGAGAACACCATACCACCTAGCGGAGGCGGTAGAAACTTTTTTAATTTGAATATTTTAACTTTAAAATAACTGTGCAGGAACGATCAGTAATCACATTACTACATAATTAGTGATATAGAGGACGAGACAACGAAGTACAATTGGAATAATTTCTCTAAACTTCCGTAATATTTGAAACTTTATAAGAAGTCTTATCATTTCTACCGACTGACAACCGGGTCGGATCCACACTATAAAAAAAAGGTTCTAAATTAGAGCTGATTTCGATACTAAAATAGAACCAAATTACGATTTCCCAATGGGAAATGCCAGTGTAGTGCCGATGCTCACCACTGGCTTAGTACTCAGACGATTGTTCGGCGTAGTCTAGCCGAGCCTCGACAATTAGTGCTGGCGCAGTACAGAATTTTTGTTTCGCCAAAGCTTGGACAAGGCTCGGCGGCAAGTGCTGGCTGAGTATAGAAAAATTGTTCACAACGCTCTTTGCCAACATTGCTTTTTTGACATAAACTTGAAAAAAATTATAAAAAAAGTTTATGAATGTTTATAAATATAAATTTATTGAAAAAAATTAATACTTTACTTTTCAGTTGTTCATTTTTTATTTTTATTAAATTTAATAATAATAATTTAACATAATTGTCTAATTTTGTAAATAATAAATTATTTAAACAAATTAAAATTATAAACAAAATTTAAACTTTAATCTTAATAATAATTTGGTTCCTATTAAAATACTATTATACTTCTTACTATAAATAAAAAATTATTAAAAAATTACCACGTAATTTAAGAATTACGTAAAATGTTAAATGCAATAAGTAAAGTAATTTAATTTTTAAAAATTTAGTTTAATTTATTTTATTTCAATTTATTATTTCTAACGTATCCCTATTTTTTTCTCATCTTTGACTCAATAATTGTATGTCTGAATGATACTGAGATATTAAAATTTTACTGCACACACGTGTCGTTAGCATAGTGGTTAGAGCGTTAGTCTGTTAGTCCGTAGGTCGTAGGTTCGATTCCCCTCGTCAGCAATTTTGTTTATTTTCATAGGTTTGCGATATTTCTAGATTCCAATCGTTAGGTACTAAAATATGAAAATCTAATGCACACTTACTGTAATTGTTTATTATTTAATTTTTAAATGTTATAAACAATTTTTTTCTACTTCATTTACTATATCCATATTGTTAGTCTCCATCTTTAATACAATTTCTTTAAGAAGAGAAATATTTTATGAATAATAACTATTTATTAATATTATTTACCATTTTGTTGTTAAATTATTTATAATTATTAATTTACGACTAATTAATAACAATACAGCATTTATTGCGGCAATATTCTCAGCCAGCACTGGTCCAGTGCTGCGCCAGCGCTGTCTGGCAGCACTGACAGACAGTACTTCGGCAGCGCCGGACGGCGTTATCATCCCAGAGTTATGCCAGTGCTGGCTCTCAGCCTTGCCGCCAGTGCTGCCAGTGCTGGCGCAGTACTACGCCAGTTGTAAATTTCCCATTGGGTTAGTACCACTTTTGGTACTAAAGTAGTACCTTTCTTTTTACAGTGCAAATGATAATTTCAGCAAATATCAATACAAAAAATAATAATTAATTGCAAAAGATAAATACTAATGACGATTCATTGACAGTTCACTTTACACATTTTTTATACACTTAAACGCAATTTTTTATTACATAGACATTTGAAAAATCCTAACGCTTGGGGGTACGAACCTACGCCTAACCGAATATTTACGCACCAAAATCTCGCACGCTAACCACTATGCTACACTCGCATGGGACTCTCAAATCTGAAATACTCTCAAGTGTCACTAGCTCAAATAAAACTTGCAGAATTACTACGCGTCAATGATACCGCTATATTTTCAATACTTTATTGAATGTATATTAAGGACTATTTCAATATTTCGTTAAAAAAGAAACTTGTTATATTTTTATTATTATATAATACATATATTGAATAATTGTTTTTCAATATAATAATATTCAACGTAATAATATTAATAATTTTAATTAATATCTCAATAATAATAAATTTATTATTATTAAGATATTATTAATTAATTTTATATATTATTAATTAACATTAATATTATTGAGAATTAATAATAAATTATCAATATTAATATTAATTAATAATATATCAATAACCATAAATTTATTATTATTGAGATATTAATTAAAATTATTAATATCATTACCTTCATTATTATTATATTCAGAAACAATTATTCAATTATTATTGAGATATTATTAATTAATAATATATAATATTAATTAATAACGAATTTTTCTAATTATTTAATTTTTAAAAAAGTCTCAATAAATAATTACTTAATATATGGATTAAATTCATTTATTAATAATTATTTTCTAAAATAATGCAATTACTTGTAATAATTATTTAATTTATAATGTGACAATAAATGACGAGATCCGCAGTCGGATCCGCCCCAGTACCGAGCCAGTACAGACTCAACATATCCGTCATTCTTTCGACGCCGCAGAAGAATAAGATCCGCCGGCGGAAGAAATCCAGTACCGAGCCAGTACTGACAATAGTGGGAAGACGGTTCCGACAGTCGGAGCATAATCTGTTGTAAACTCCGACGTTCGTCCGACTTTTCCGCCTGGGATCCCACTTTTCTCAAAATCCTGACGTGATGGGCAATTTTGGAAGTCGGGATCGTGTTCAGCGTTCACAACTCATTGAAACGTAGTTTAAAAGTCTTTCAGATTTGGTTGGCCAAACTCTGGGCCTCGGTTGGCCTGACGGTTGACATAACTCAAGAAATATAGTTTAATTGACTTAAACTTTCTTGGTCGACCAAACACTGGGCCACGGTTGGCCTGACGTATGTCAAATCTCTGTGAAACGCAGTTTAATTGCCTTACATTTTCTTGGTCGGCCAAACTCTGGGCCTCGGTTGGCAAAACTTTGTTAAATGCAGTTTAATTGACTTATACTTTCTGGGTCGGCCGAACTCTGGGCCACGGTTGTCCCGACGGTTGGCAAAACTAGGCCTGTGCGGTTATTGAATTCTGTAACTGTAATTATAAACCCGGTTAACCGGTTACAGATAAATAACCGGTTATTCGGTTATAACCGGTTTTAACCATATAACCGATTAACCGGTTATTCGGTTATTATGAAATAACCGAATAACCGTTTATTCGGTTATTTTAATGTTGTGAAAAATGTTTATAATATATTATATATATATATATATATATATATATATATATATATATATATATAGGTTATTCAACAAGGTCTTTCGTTATTTAATTAATAAAACAAAAGTTGTAGCTTAATCTTCGGATCACAACAACCACTTAAATGAATTTAAATGTTTTTATTTATGGGATCGTGTATTCTTCTTCTCTTTATATCTCGATTAATTTAATTTTCAATCTATTGTTAATTTAGGACTTTTAGGAATTTCATTAGGGATTGCATATAAGCACTATGGGTTCAGAACAATTTAACATCTTGTTTAGACCAAATAAGATATTATATTTATTTAGCAATAGTCATAATTGATTTTTACTTACAATTATCTTTTTATTATGTAACCTTAATCCCTACTGCACTAAAACAAGAAGAATGAGAGAGTGTCATTTAAAACTAACCTTTCTTCTGGTCAGAACGGGCAAATTTGATGATTGATTATTTTGTTAATGGGTTGTTCATTTGTTAATTCTCAGTCATTACTATTTTGAACTTTTCACTATTAACGGTTTATTTAAACGGGAAAATTTAAAACACTATTGCTTTGAGTTTGTTATATGATCACTGTCATATATTCAGAGCAATTCAAAGTGTGACGAAAGGGCTGCCAAAATTGTATAATATGCGAGAGAGAGTAAATATTAATTTTTAGGTTATTTTTAATGAATTGATTTAAATTATTCCACTTCTTTATTTTGTGTTCACTATAACTTCTCAGTCTTATCTATTCCAAACACTTCGCGATTTTTGAGTTTAACGTCTACCCGAATTCGATTGCCCGTGGCGAACCCTTGAACCGGTCGAGTTTCGCAGACGGTCAACCTCGCGATAACCTGTCTCCAGGAGTTAACTGTCGCGAAGAAGCGAATTACATCGAAAGCACACAAGTTTTATTGCATGAAATTGAGGCTTGGGTGTGACAAATTATTGGGAAGGGTTAAGTATTAGGAAATATGTTCTGATGAAACTGAATAATTATGATTTCATTGCACTTTTTCTTATTGTGCAAAAATGCTTAACTCATTTTTGATTTTGCATCATGTGATGGCAATAAGGTCTGTGAGGCAGCCCCTTCGTCACACTTTGAATTGCTCTGAATATATGACAGTGATATATCATCCCAGATAGCACAACAATTTGCCACAAGTTTGCAGCAAGTTTGCATTGCAAACTTCGAAAATTTGCATGGCAAGTTTGCAGTAAACTTGCGGCAAGTTGTGAAATGTCCGCCTTGTGGCAAGTTTGCATGCAAACTTGCTACAAGTTTTTACAGAAAACTTGCAGAAAAGTTGTAACAAACTTGCTGAAAACTTTAAAAACTTTCTAAAAAGTTTTCAAAAAAATTTGTTTGTATTCAAAATGTACATATTTTGTTACATGTTGCCTTCCCCCTTGGGGAAGGTGACAAAATGTAGTGCGCAGCTCTATATGTCATATAAAACTACTGCGCAGACATTTTAATTTACCTTGCCACGCAAGTTTTCTGCAAGTTTGCATGCAAACTTGCCACAAGGCGGACATTTGACAACTTGCCGCAAGTTTGCTGCAAACTTGCCATGCAAATTTTCGAAGTTTGCAATGCAAACTTGTGGCAAATTGTTGTGCTATCTGGGATATAACAAACTCAAAGCAATAGATAGTCGAATTAAATAACCGCGTAAAGATTGAGAAATTAAGACGAGTAGAGACGAAAACAACGTGAGGTTAAAAATGAGTGTTTTAAATTGTCCCATTTAAATAAACCGTTAATAGTGAAAAGTTCAAAATAGTAATGACTGAGAATTAACAAATGAACAACCCATTAACAAAATAATCAATCATCAAATTTGCCCGTTCTGACCAGAAGAAAGGTTTTAAATGACACTCTCTCATTCTTCTTGTTTTAGTGCAGTAGGGATTAAGGTTATACATAATATAAAGATAATTGTAAGTAAAAATCAATTATGACTATTGCTAAATAAATATAATATCTTATTTGGTCTAAACAAGATGTTAAATTGTTCTGAACCCATAGTGCTTATATGCAATCCCTAATGAAATTCCTAAAAGTCCTAAATTAACAATAGATTGAAATTAAATTAATCGAGATATAAAGAGAAGAAGAATACACGATCCCATAAATAAAAACATTTAAATTCATTTAAGTGGTTGTTGTGAACCGAAGATTAAGCTACAACTTTTGTTTTATTAATTAAATAACGAAAGACCTTATTGAATAACCTATATATATATATATATATATATATATATATATATAGGTTATTAATATATTTATTTATTTATTTATTTATTTATTTATTATTTTATTTTTTTTATTATTTTTATGTTTAATAAACATTTTTTACAACAAATGGTGGCAGCGGTGGGATCATTCTTTGCTTCTCGCCTTTCTTAATTATATTTTTATTAAATAATTTCACTAAAAATAATCCTCATATTTCATGAAACCTTTCCGACATTTTTATAATAAACAGTTATAATTATAAGTCTTCTCTAGGTTCGTTGAACGGCCACTCAAAAGAGGTAAAGCTAAAATGAATTGTTTATTATAAATTGTTATTAATTTCATGAACCATATTTTTAAATTTCAGTTGATCAGTACATTAAATTTTTCTCTTTAATTTAAAAGACAACTATGAATGGGTGTCTCGCGGTAGTTATAACATGATAGGGTGTTGAATTACTACTCGACAGTCATCATACTTGTTTCTTAGAATTAAAATATTTCCTAATTAAAAATTTTCTTGTTGTTTCCTTTTATTTATGATAGGTCTTTCAATAATTTAATAAAATAAAGATTTGTATTCCCTATCTTGTGCTTTTTTACTCAATTTCAATATTTCTTTTATTGACAAGTATTTTACTGGTGATGTAAATTTTATTTCGATCACATTAATATAATTATAAAAGACAAGAACTAAATACATAATTATTTATCGTCTTACCTAAACCACATACTTTATAAATATTTTGCATGCTCTTCTGAATTTGCAACCCAATTAAATTGAGCTGAATCCAATAAATAAAAATTTTTAATAAACGAATAAATTAAATT
Organism: Leptopilina heterotoma; assembly: GCF_015476425.1. Taxonomy (NCBI): domain Eukaryota; kingdom Metazoa; phylum Arthropoda; class Insecta; order Hymenoptera; family Figitidae; genus Leptopilina; species Leptopilina heterotoma. Next base: position 1,714,310 of record NW_025110916.1, read on the forward strand.
TTATACTTTTCTAATTTTTCTTTTATGCACACATGTAAATCTAAAATTTTAATTTCAAATTAAAAAAGGAAAATATGTAATAGAAATGTTTCTGTAAAATTTAATGACCTTGCATTTCAAGATTGTAACGTGATAACAAATCAGATTACTCTCCAAATGTTAACATTTAATTATGGAATAATCAAAAATTAATAAGTTACATTATCGTAAACATTAAAACAATCATTGTTTATTTTAAATTATTACTTTTGCAAGTAAGTCTATCGGTGGCGTAAGTGTTGCTCACTAGCGACCTCTTTATCTTTTATTAACATTGATTAAAATAATCAATTTTATTTTCCTTTGGATCCCTCCAGAATTGATTTTAAGCCAGACAATAAACTTGCACTAAAGGCACTACATAGTCCTACAAACAAGAAGGAATTAGAATCATTTCTAAATTTTGTAAAAGTCTTTGAATCACTTGTGAATAAAATTTTCTTGAGAAAACAGCAACCTCTTTTAAAAGTATTGCAATCAAATGGAAAATGGGAATGGACTCCTTTTCTTCAAACATGTTTTCGTTATGTTAAATGGCAATTGTCCTCACAAATACTAAATGAGTTAGATTTTTATAAACCCTTTTTATTAACTATTAATGCCTCAGACAATGGGGTTGGGGCCATTTTAACTCAAACCCACGGCAAGGTAGAGAAACCCGTTGCTTATTTTTCCAGATATTTGAGCGAGCATGAAAGATGGACTGACAGACTTGAGAAAGAATATTTGGCTATATACTATTCCGTCATACAGTTCAAGTTTTACTTAGTTTCAAAAAAGGTGCTATTGAACAGCATCCTTTCTTCTAAATTGTGCAAAGATTGCCTATCCAAAAAATTTTGTATTGGTCAAAATCTTCTCTAAATTTCGAGTACGAATTTAAGTATTGGAATGCTAAATTGTGCAACGCTGCAAAAATGCTTTCAGAAAATCCTATTCCCAGAAATTAATCGATATTCCTGATTTGAGTCTTGCCTAACATCAATTCTCATCAACATCAAAATACCACGGTTTTCAGCCGAGCAAAACACATGAATTAAGGTCTTTTCAGTACCGCACAAATGAAATAGAATTAGAATAATTTTTAAAATTAATTTTCCTTTTTGGAATCATCATGAATAAAAATTTTAGAAGAAAGCAACAACCATTTAGTAAATTGTTACAATCAGATAATAAACGGGAAAAGAATCGTGACCATGTCAAAAAAATAAATAAATAAATTGATAATTTTAACGTACAAAACAGATCCTAAAATCTTTTTTTTTATTAACAGTTAATGCTACTTTATGGTATAATAGAGTGGAAGAAGACTTTTTGTTAATCTCTTATTCTGTTATAAATTTCAAATCATAATTCATTATCAAGAAATTTTCGATACATAGTAGTCTAACCTTCACAATGCACAAAGATTAACTTCACTTCACTTAAAAAAAAATTCAAATCCTACTCCTAATAATTAGTTGTATAGTTGTTTAGACCAAATTTGAAAAAAATTGTAAAAAAAATAAACAAATAAAAAAAAGGGGGAAGAAATATTCACTAAATCAAAATAAATTATGATATATGATAATCATAACCCTGACCACATTATGATTGGAGGTTATTCCTTTTACTGTGTGTCAGTATTATAAGAATGTGTAAATTAAGAGCCGCACATTTCTGCAAATTCGAAATTCGTCTTGTCATCAACTTTGACTCCAGGTAAGTATAACAGGTTAATACTATGTGATTTAACACCACATTATATGACGTATAGTAGGGTGTTGTGACATATGGTGTATACCGGCATTTGTATCGTTTCTTAATTATTCAATTTCTTTGATTGTGAAATTGTTGTGTTGAAGCAGAACGAAAAATTTCTATTATATAAATACCAATTTATGATATTTTTATAATATAATTTAATTAAAACAAAATAATATTAAAAAATATAATAATAATAAAGAAATATGGCAGAACGGTAGCCACTGGTTTCTGAATATTGTTTGCTGCTCTTAGTCTGTAATTTAAAACTTGTGGCAACATCCACACTCTTTTGAATAAGTTTTTCTTTTACCAAGGTGCAATTCTCAGCCAGACATGATAATTTTGCTTTATTAAACATAAACAAATACAAAATAAAATTTTTTTATTGTAAAATTTTAAATTTAACTTTAACCTACAAATTTTTAAGGATCACTAAAACTTAACGAGTATCAATTATAAATAGTACCAATGTTTATTAAGTTGAAAATAATATTTCATACAAACAGTTTATACATACTCTCTAAAATAATTCATATTGCAACACGCATTTTATTAAAAAGGTGCAAAAACGCACTTAAACAAGAAAAGTTTTGAAATTATTTAAATTAACAGCACTTAAATATCACCCAATTTTTCAAAGTTATAATGTTTCCAGGGACTGAAACACGTAATTCCATTGGTGGTCTGTTACGATACATTCAAAGTATCGTTCTTTTTATTTTTGATTTAAAAGTTATACTTTGAAAAATCGGATCTCTATTTGATCGTGTGCCATATATAATAATTAATTGTTATTTGAAATTTAAATAGATTATTAAATTCAATGAACTTATTTGAAAAAGCCGTAGTGTCGCAAACAGGTCAATAACATAAGGATTGCTTCGAGTTCATAACAGTCTTTTTGCATGATTAAGAAATTCCAAATTCTTTCATATTCTATTCCTTCTTACGATTCTATAATTTAAAATAATTAACAAGCTCAACATACAAGAATGATTTCACCACTTTTATGCATTAACTCGAAAATTTAAGTGTCAAAGACTCTTTTGGTTCAATGACCAGATTGTATTGACAAAACAGAAACGCAGGCGTTTCTGAAAAGGTCCATTACATGATGCAAAATCAAAAATGAGTTAAGCATTTTTGCACAATAAGAAAGAAATGCTTTATAAGCGCATTTTAGCTTATATTAGGTAAAAACCTAGAAGTTTTATAAAGACATAAGGTGCACATAGTGCAAAAAATTAAACATGAGACGCTATGAGTTAAATGTTTTTATTTATGGGATCGTGTATTCTTCTTCTCTTTATATCTCGATTAATTTAATTTTCAATCTATTGTTAATTTAGGACTTTTAGGAATTTCATTAGGGATTTATGAGTAAAAGAAACCAATAAGTTTCGCAGACGGTCAACCTCGCGATAACCTGTCTCCAGGAGTTAACTGTCGCTGTTAAGATCTGATTGTCGCTGATTATCTGTTATCTTATAATTATATCTTATTTCTTTCTTATTGTGCAAAAATGCTTAACTCATTTTTGATTTTGCATCATGTAATGGACCTTTTCAGAAACGCCTGCGTTTCTGTTTTATACTCATTTCCTAATACTTAACCCTTCCCAATAATTTGTCACACCCAAGCCTCAATTTCATGCAATAAAACTTGTGTGCTTTCGATGTAATTCGCTTCTTCGCGACAGTTAACTCCTGGAGACAGGTTATCGCGAGGTTGACCGTCTGCGAAACTCGACCGGTTCAAGGGTTACATGAGTTAAATTAAGCCTTACACTTCTCATAAAATACCGGTAACCACTCATTAACTTCTTCTCCTTTTTCTTTTATTGCCTCATACATATACTTTATAGTGAAATACATTCAATCCTCGCATCATCAAACGGACAGAGGAAAAAGTTGTGTAGCACAAATTTCATGCAATATTTGATGTCAATGAAATCATAATTATTCAGTTTTATCAGAACATATTTCCTAATACTTAACCCTTCCCAATAATTTGTCATACCCAAGCCTCAATTTCATGCAATAAAACTTGTGTGCTTTCGATGTAATTCGCTTCTTCGCGACAGTTAACTCCTGGAGACAGGTTATCGCGAGGTTGACCGTCTGCGAAACTCGACCGGTTCAAGGGTTCGCCACGGGCAATCGAATTCGGGTAGACGTTAAACTCAAAAATCGCGAAGTGTTTGGAATAGATAAGACTGAGAAGTTATAGTGAACACAAAATAAAGAAGTGGAATAATTTAAATCAATTCATTAAAAATAACCTAAAAATTAATATTTACTCTCTCTCGCATATTATACAATTTTGGCAGCCCTTTCGTCACACTTTGAATTGCTCTGAATATATGACAGTGATCATATAACAAACTCAAAGCAATAGTGTTTTAAATTTTCCCGTTTAAATAAACCGTTAATAGTGAAAAGTTCAAAATAGTAATGACTGAGAATTAACAAATGAACAACCCATTAACAAAATAATCAATCATCAAATTTGCCCGTTCTGACCAGAAGAAAGGTTAGTTTTAAATGACACTCTCTCATTCTTCTTGTTTTAGTGCAGTAGGGATTAAGGTTACATAATAAAAAGATAATTGTAAGTAAAAATCAATTATGACTATTGCTAAATAAATATAATATCTTATTTGGTCTAAACAAGATGTTAAATTGTTCTGAACCCATAGTGCTTATATGCAATCCCTAATGAAATTCCTAAAAGTCCTAAATTAACAATAGATTGAAAATTAAATTAATCGAGATATAAAGAGAAGAAGAATACACGATCCCATAAATAAAAACATTTAAATTCATTTAAGTGGTTGTTGTGATCCGAAGATTAAGCTACAACTTTTGTTTTATTAATTAAATAACGAAAGACCTTGTTGAATAACCTATATATATATAATATATTATAAACATTTTTCACAACATTAAAATAACCGTTTTTAACGGATAAACGGTTAACCGTTTTTATCGGTTTTTTTTAAGTAACGAGTTAAACGGTTTTCCGATTATTTTGAAATTATAGGGAAAGAGAAGCATTATTTTTATTTGTGTATAGATAAAATTGTTTCTTAAACATCTAATTTGCAAAACGGAAGGCAAAATTTTCAAATCTAAATTTATATATTTTAGAAGTTTCTTAGATTTTTAATGTAATTTTTCAAAAATGAATTTTTCTTTAAGGGGACCATACAACACTTTTGCGTGTTTTTTCAACATTTATTTTTTCATAGTAAAATGTATATCAAAACACTGGGCTCTTTTCACACATATAACCACACATATTGAGGATTAAGAAAAAAATATTTTTTTATTTATTCTGACCTTCATGGCGACAAAATGGCGGCTGAAGTGATTGTCCGGAAAAAACTGGTTGACACGTTATCTCTGCTTCAAATGTCGGAAACAAAAAATCAAAAGAATTTCTTAAAATATATATCAGTGGCTATGGCCTGAACCACAACCAACATTCTACATCCATTTTTAACCCCATTTTTTTACCGTTTTAGGGGTGGAAAAGAGGTGAAAAAAATTTAAACCGCCGCCATTTTCTCATTTTTTATTCAAATTCACTCTTTTTTGGTTTACTGACAAATATTTTAAGAAATTCTTTTGATTTTTTGTTTCCGACATTTTGAAGCAGAGATATCGTGTCAACCAGTTTTTTCCGGACAATCACTTCAGCCGCCATTTTGTCGCCATGAAGGGCAGAATAAATAAAAAAATATTTTTTTCTTAATCCTCAATATGTATGTTAATATGTGTGAAAAGAGCCCAGTGTTTCGATACATTTTACTATGAAAAAATAAATGTTGAAAAAACATGCAAAAGTGGTGTACGGTCCCCTTAAGCACATAGATTTTAATTGCACACACTAATTTTATGTTTTTTGAAAATATAAAATGAATAAACAATCGGTTATTCCTAAATAACCGGTTATTTCAAAATAACCGAAAAAAGGTTAACCGTTTGCTCAAAAATTTTATAACCGGTTAACCGGTTATGACAATAACCGGTTTTATAACCAGTTAACCGGTTAACCGCACAGGCCTAGGTTTATGATAAAATTACAATAACATTGGAATAACTGGGATTAATTCATAAAAATATGAATTAAAATAGGATCAATTGGGGTAAATGTAAACGGAATATGTATCTTTCACCAAAAACCTTAGTTTTTTTTGTTAAAAGGTAAAACGGACGAATTTCTTTTGCATGAACTTGTTGCTAGTGTTCCCTAGAAAAATTTTATGAGGTACAAAAAAATATTGATGCACCTGAATCGCCTAAAACTGACTGTTTACATTTACCCTGAGATTTTGAAATTTTCCTAAAATTCGAGGTAAATGTAAACACCACTGTAGTTAAGCGAGGTTTAAGAAACAAGTTATTTCAAGTATACTACTGTTTTAAGGGATGGAAAAACTAAAAAAAATTCTTCGTAGATGTATAGTAAATCAACCAGTTGACTGATAATGTATCATATAAATAAACAATCAACCATTACAAAATTAGTAATGTAAAAACTTGAATAGCTTGAAGAAATTTTAATAGATTTTCATTCAACTTGGTAAAAAGAAGTTTTCAAGGTTGCTGAATAAGAATCTAAAATCGAATTTTTAAATTTCAAAATGGTGGATCCAATATGGCGGATGAACCTAAAAATAATATTTTTAAAAATTGATCAAATTTGCTTGAATCTGGCTACTCGGGGGTTTTTGAGGTCGCTGTATACGAATTTGAAGTCAAAATTTTAATTTTGAAAATGGCGGATGAACCTAAGAATATTTTTAAAAATTGATCAAATTTCCAAAAAAAAAAAAATTTTTTTTTATCAAATTTTTTTTTTCAAAGAGGACCTAATTTCTTTTTCTATGTTATTTCACATTGCCAAATTAATGAAATTGTGAAATAGAAGCAAATTTATTCAATTATTTTCTTTTAAAATGTAGTTGAAGTTCTGTTTACATTTACCCCGAGTTTTCGAATTCTCGGGGTAAATGTAAACACTTAATTATTTATTAACTAAATTGACGAAAATCAGAAATATTGACGTCGTACATATTTTTAAATTTGTAAATTTAGCTGAAACATCTACACGGAAAAAAAAGTTCACGAATCTCTCGTGAACTAGTATATCACTTTTGGATGGGACACAAAATTCTTGAAAATCAACAAACACAGTTCGTCAAAATTTCATCAACTCCTTCACTAGAAACATAGTACGGTTTCCGAACTTTTCGTCAAAGTTAACGAAAAATTCGTGAACTTTTAAAAAATGCTAAAAACAAGAAAAAATAATTCCCAGACACTACTTTTTTATGGTATTTCACTTTATTTGATAACTTGACGCCTATTACGCACCCAACTACACAGAATACACAATTTTATCGCCATTAAAATTCGTAATTCGCTTCACGGGATTCGAACCTAGTACCTATACCCTATAACATAATATTTCTAACAACTAACCGCCACGGCTAAATCTAGATACACTGTCCTTCGACAAACGAAACGATTAGCTTTGTCTGCTGTAAAACTCAGGACCGTGCAAAGTAGAAAAAGTCCCTTCCCTGGCGGGTTGGGCTACCGTAAATCTACCCAAGTTATGGTAGATTTAAGGTACACGGAAAGAAAAAGTCCGTCAATCATTAATAGACTAGTATATTACTTTGAGACGGGACACAAAATCATTGAATGCATAACATACTTTGAGTCACAATCAGTGACGAGTTGCTTGCTAAAATTTAGAAAACTGTCATCAATATATAAAACTCGTTCACTAAAATTTAGAAAACTGTCTATTAAATTTTCTATGACTATCAAAAGCATTCAAAAAATTCAACTTCTTTCAGAATTATCCCTAATTTTAGACACTATTTGGTACAGAATGAACACATTTTTTTCGTTGCACAGTTCCGATATTTTATTTACACTCTTAGACGCTTTAGACCAACACATTTTCGCACTTATAATAACTACACGTAGAAACGCACACTTATAACACTTTAAGTTTAGAAGCGAACTGTTCTTATATACCAAATAACAAAAATTTTCACAACTTGTGAGAAATGATTTTGCACTAATAACTACTTTTTAATTGGCGAGAAATATAAAAGAAAATATACTTTTATCGAGGTCAATTTCTAGACGCAATTCAACTGCAAATTATTAGTTAAGTTAAATATTCACATTACACATAATAGTATATAGGGATATGTATAGCAGACAGCAAAAACACATGGACTATAGAGAAACCGGAAGAAATGCGCATCGGTACACTGCGCAACGATGCGCTAGTGAAGAGCGCCGATTTAGAATACGAGTCAACTAACGTTTCACAAACTTTCACTAATGATTCGTAAACATTCAAACAGCCATTGATAACAATTCAGCATTAAATCTAAAACAATTGGTCACATACTGGCATTCTAATCAATCCATGACTCGTTTTCAATCGTTAAGTAAAGTTAAGTAACCATCAACGGAAAAAGAGTCCCGTCTCAAAGTAATATACTAATCCATTAATGGTTGACGGACTTTTTCTTTCCGTGTAGGTTTTGGGTAGACTTAAAAAATTGCTATTATTCAATGAAATATTATAAAATAAATTATTGGGAATAATAAAGTAACATTTGTAGATTAAATTTTTAAATTATATTATGTAAATTAAACAATTAAAAATAAATTATTGATATGTAAAAGTGACAAAGTAGTTTCCAGTAAATATAGTGGGTTTTAAATAGCATATTTAGTGAATAATAAAAAGAAAAAATTAGGAAAACTTATTTAATTTCACAAAAGTAATCATTAAAGCATTTATTTATTACATATTTAGGGCAAATTAATGTTTACTTATTGAATAATTAATGTTTAAAGTTGGAGATGTCAGTTCTACCGTGAGATGTATGCGTGTGTGTGTGAAGCAATGATAATATCTACTTGATATATCGCCGCGCATTTCTCACGACAGATGGCGGGACTGACATTCGAACTCCTCTGTTTTATCCACATTCAAAACAAGAAATAGGAAAACCAACTTTCCAAGATGAATTTTATTTAAAGCAATTCTAAAAATTGTATATTGAAATTAACCTTTTTTTAATTTAATCAATTTCAATGACAATTATTAGTATATTTAATAAAATATAAAAAATAAAAAAGCAGAAAATAAATAATTATACTAAGAAAGATAAAATATGCAATTTTTTCCCATTTTTCTAAAATAAATAGAAAATTTACTTTTTAGACCAATTAAAATGAGATTCTAACTCCTCCTACTTTAAAAAAGCAATTTTTTATTCGTTGGTTCAACATTACAAAAAGGGAGTGAATATTCAATTTTTAAAAAGTTACATTTAGTCTTAACCCATTAAGAAAAAAAGATGTCTGGACAATAAAAATAAACTCCTCCTATTTTCAAAATGCAATTTTTGATTTGTTAGTTGAGTGAAATTAATATTTGAAAAATAAAACATAAAAATAATACCAACCCCCAAAGAAAAAATGGATGATTTAGACCAATAAAAATAATAAACAAACTCCTCCCATTTTCAAAATCAATTTTTCTATTTGTTAGTTTAGTTAAACAAAATGGAGAAAAAATAAATATTTAAAAAATAAATCATATAATTCCAACCCCCAAAAGGAAAAATGGATGATTTAGACCCATTAAATTAAAATTTAAACTCCTCCCTCTTAATAAAACCTATTTTTTATTCGTGGATTCAATAGAACAAAATGGAGAAAATATTAAACTTTAAAAAATATAAGTCTCAACCCCTCACGAAAAAAAATGCTATTAGCCAATAAAAAAATCAAACTCCTCCTATATTTTTATTCATTGGTTCAGTTAAACAAAATGGAGAAAAATTTATTATTTAAGAAATAAAACATATAATTCCAACCCCCAAAAGAAAAAATGAATGTTCTAGACCAAGTAAAATAAAATTTAAACTCCTCCTTATTAATCAAAGCTTTTTTTCAATTGTTGGTTAAGCTAAACAAAATGGAGAAAAAATTAAATATTTTAATTTAAATCATACTATTCCAACCCCCCCTAAAAATAAATGTTCTAGACCAATTAAAATAGAATTTTAACTCCTCCTTCTTAAAGAAACCTTTTTTTCTATTTGTTGCTTCAATAAAACAAAATAGAGAAAATATTAAACTCTAAAAAATATAAAATTTAGTCCCAACCCCTCACGAAAAAAGAGACTGCTATTAGCCAATAAAAAAAATCAAACTCCTCCTACAGATATATTTATTTATGGGTTCAGTTAAACAAAATGGAGAAAAATTAATATTTAAAAAGTAAATCATATAAATTCCAACCCCCAAAAAGAAAAATGAATAATTTAGACCAATTAAAATAAAATTTAAACTCCTCCTTCTTAAAGAAACCTTTCTTTCTATTTATTGGTTGAGCTAAACAAAATGGAGAAAAAATTAATATTTAAGAAATAAAACATATAATTCCAACCCCAAAAGAAAAAATGGATGCTTTAGACCAACTAAAATAAAATTTAAACTCCTCCTTCTTAAAGAACAAGAGTTCTTCAATAGAACAGAAATATATGATTTATTTTTTAAATATTACTTTTTTCTCCATTTTGTTTAACTAAACTAACAAATAGAAAAATTGATTTTGAAAATGGGAGGAGTTTGTTTATTATTTTTATTGGTCTAAATCATCCATTTTTTCTTTGGGGGTTGGTATTATTTTTATGTTTTATTTTTCAAATATTAATTTCACTCAACTAACAAATCAAAAATTGCATTTTGAAAATAGGAGGAGTTTATTTTTATTGGCCAGACATCTTTTTTTCTTAATGGGTTAAGACTAAATGTAACTTTTTAAAAATTGAATATTCACTCCCTTTTTGTAATGTTGAACCAACGAATAAAAAACTGCTTTTTTAAAGTAGGAGGAGTTAGAATCTCATTTTAATTGGTCTAAAAAGTAAATTTTCTATTTATTTTAGAAAAATGGGAAAAAATTGCATATTAGTAGATAGGCAGGGAGGGTTCTATCTAGAGATCCCTGCACCGACATGTTACCGACACTTTTAGCCCAGACTCAAACCACTTAGCCAAGACTCAAACCATTTGGGGGGGGGTATTCAGACTGTTATGATGAGCTGGATATGACGTCATACTTCCAAGAATTTGGGGGGGGGGATATTGAGATCGTGATTCTTGGAATTTATCTAATTTCTTGGAATTATAAAACAATCCTAGAATTTTCCACAGGGGTTGATGACTCAGAATTTTGGAATTTTTTATTGGTATGTCCTATTTTTTGGGTGCATTCTTTAACGATGACGCATAATTTCTTTGTTTTTCGCAAAATGGGGTTGATGACTCATTATCATTGGAATTTCCTGTTTTTGTTTTTTACATGGTGCATTCTTTAACGATGACACATAATTTCTTTGTTTTTCGCAAAATAGGGTTGATGACTCAGAGTTTTGGAATTTTTCATTGATGACTCATTATCATTGGTATTTCCTGTTTTTGTTTTTTACATGGTGCATTCTTTAACGATGACGCACAATTTCTTTGTTTTTCCCAAAATTGGCAATGAAAATTACCACCGCGGGCAAAGTGGCGCTAGCGTTTCATAACAAACATGGCCGACATGGGTGTACATATTTGAATCAACGTTCACTTATGAAGTGACGTTTTGTATTTATTATTAAATAATTATTTAAGTTGTTTTAAAAAAATGTTGACACTAACACTAGATACAATTTATAAATTCACTGATTCGAATAATTGTTCGAGAAATCTTGTAGAAGGTCAGATTTGTTTAAATTCTGGTATGATTATAATGTGTGGTGCTACAAAAGTGGAGAAAGATCGTTTAGAATTATTTTCTTTATGTTTACAAACGAGTGCGTTAACAAGTGAACCTCATGAAATTACAGGCGTCTTATTATTACAAGTAGAAAATAATCTTGATAAGGTGACAATTGAAAAAATGCATTGTTCCTGCAAAGCTGGCGCGAGTCAGAAGTGTAAACATATTGTCGCAGTTTTGATATTTTGCAGTAGGTAAGTGTATATTGGAAAAATAATTATTTTTTAAAACATTAACATTACAAAAATATTTATATATATATTAATAAACTCATTAACAGGTTAGACATTCTGAAACTGGAAAAAATATCTTCCACCGAAAGGAAATGTCTTTGGAAAAAACATAAAGTACCAGTGCTGGAGCAATTTGAAGCTCAACCAACAAAAATGTTTTGTCACGTCAACCAAGACAGATTGCCCAGACTTTCTGATAATGATTTGAATGAAATTCGAAAAGAATTAATTCACTGTGATCGAGAAACCGCTGTAGCTAAGCATTTGTAGGTTATGTTTAATTTGGTTTTTTCATATTTTTTTATAAATATTATATTTATACTATTTATTTCAAATCTTTCCTTTCTTTTGTCACTGAAAAGTTAAATGAACATTTATTGCCATTAATAAAATTTATGTACAGTTTTAGAAAAAGAAATGAGAGAGAAGATCGTCGAATTCCTCTGCAAAACATTGAAAACTGTCAAATTCCGTTGCGAAGTATTGAAAATACGTATGAATCTTCAAGCCCACCTTCCGAAAATCAATATATTAATTTAATTATTGATAATTCGTTACTCTCAGAAGATATATCGTCGTTATCAAATGTTGTTTTCAAGATGAAGAATTGTTGTCAAAATGTTTACAATTCGAAAATTGTGTGCAATGACGTATTTCAAAAGGAAATAAATACAAAGAGATCAATAATTGAATGGAAAATTGAAAGAAAATATAGAATTACTGGTAGTAGATGTTATAATATTTACACGTATTCGAAAAATGATTGGGAAAATAAGTCTGTAAAATACTTTTGGCCTACAGAATTCAAAACTAAAGAGACAAACCACGGAATTAAATTCGAAGCAGAAGCTCGAGAAGCTTACAAAAAACAATGTAATTTACACGTTGAAGAATGTGGACTGATTATTTGTCAGAGCGAGCCCTGGCTAGCGTATTCGCCAGACGGTGTTGTTTTCAATGATTCTAAATTATATCGGCTTTTAGAAATTAAATGCCCGTTCGAGTTAGAAAACACAGAACGAAAAACTTTACTGAAAAAATGTAAATATCTGAAAAAGAACGAAGTCACTTTGAAAGAAAAGCACCAATATTATGGTCAAGTGCAATTAGGTATGACCTTATTAAACTTAAAGCAATGTGATTTTGTTATTTATTCGAGTAAATCTAAAACAATTGAAATTATAACTGTTGACTACGATAAAGAATTTACAACTAAGTTATTAAATACTTTGAAAAAGAACTATTTTGAAAACATGTTGCATTATATATGCTTAAATTCAAGAGTATTGTGATTTTCATGGAAATACTTTTTCCTTTCATGCGTGCAGTATTACTATGCCATTTAATTATAATTATTGAACCAAAGAAGGATTAGAAACGAGTATTTTAAATGTGTTTTAATAGACGTATATATTTATCGACATTGTTAAAAATATTTTTTTAAAAGTCACAAGTTGTTAAAAAATGTCGCAAATAAATTTATATTTAAATATTTAAAGTTAAATATTGTTCTAAAGAAAGGTGTAATTGTAAAGGTACATTTGTATTTGAATTTTAATAAATTCATTACGCATAATTTAATATCTTTATTTTTTGTCACATTTTGTTTAATTAAAAAAGTAATATAAAAATACATAGATTAAAATTTATCATCAGCAAGTATGGGTGTTCCCAGATTAGCTAATCCACAACAAATACAAAATATATCGTCTACATAATTTATTAGATGCCATGGTAGTTTGTTATTTAAAATATTAAATTGTTTTATGCGCTGATTCATTCTCTCGATGTGTACTCTGGCGCTGGCAATTTTTCGGTTTATATTTGCTTCTCTTTCAGGTAACTGCTTTTTATTTCTCAAAAATGGTGGCCTTATTAGATTAATTCTCCTTTTTTCACATTCACCTTCGATAAGAAAACCTTTATCAACCATTACTGAATCTCTCGTGCTCTCCAAATGGTTAAGAACTCCTGTATGATTGAAAATGCATTTATCCGACGCTCTTCCCCCAAAGGATTCACTGACAGTTGTAATAATCCCTGCTGGACTAACTTCAGTCATGAATTTGACAGTCAAATCGCCTTTATAGTGCGAGTAAAATTTTATTCTGCATTTTAGACATTTAGGTTTCTGTATTTTTATTTCCGTGCAATCGAGAACTGATGTAGTGGAAGAAAAGTCTTCGAAACATTTTGGCATATTTTGTAAAATTTCTTCCTTAGGTACACGAACAAGTACAGATTGTAAAATACTTGACAATTTTTTAACATATTCGTAAAATATATTTCTAATCGTCACGTCACTAATGTGATAAAAAAATACTCCAAGTGCTTGAAATGATATATCTAGCTTTAATTTTGCTGTCGTCAATACTATGCTTTCTGTAGTGTTTAATAATCTCTTTTTAGTAGGATAATGATTATCAATCAGTTCTGCTAACTTGTTTAAGATGTTAAAACTTTTTATATTACACATTGTCATTAAATCTTTTTCAGTTTTAATAAAAGATTTTAGAGTGTAAGTAAAGTCCCCACTTGATACTTGGACTCCAATATCATTAGTTCTATTTTCTTTATTGTTTTGTAATTCGACATTGGAATAATCGATATTTCCCTGTAATTCATCAATACTTGTCGATATTTCCAGATTGTTTAATTGTTTTTCATGCATTTCGCAATCAGAGTCATGTTGATCCACTTCTTCAAAACTGCACGTAGGTGGCACATATTCTTCCAAGGGCTCTTGCACTTCTGTCCTTTCGCTTTCCTCCGTACTATTTAAATCCGTTTTTAATAATCTTCTCCTCATCTGTTGCAAAATATATTACGTTAAAATTAGTTCCAAGTATAAACACGTAAGTTAATATTTGTTATAATTGACGTATAATATAAATATTTGTATTTAAATATACCATTCTCTGTTGCCTATTGTCATCATTTAATAATTTCTTGCAATCACATTTTTTTACTTTTTGCGGTACAGCATTTTTTTTTAATACGCGGTTTTCTGCGTGTACTTCTAAAAAAAAAGTTATTGTAATGTAGACAAAAAATAATAATGAAACTTAAAAACTTACAACTGAAAAAATATATGTCAACATAACCTTTACCTGGATACAAATAATCCTCCTTGGTGAAATGCTTCGAACAAACAAGAAGATATTTTTTATTATCTTTAACATTTAGAAGTTTTAACCACATCGTCCGTTTATCAACTAATTCTTCTTTTCCAAAAATATTAATCCTTGACACTTTGCACTTTCTGAGAGCAGGTACTTTATGGAAACTCAAGCTCTTATTTTCATGCATTTTAGAAAAACATCCTTCTACACAACAATTTCCTCGACTTTTATTGCTTTTTCGGTGTTGTGCATCGAATTCCATGATTTTAAACAAATTTAAAACAGAGTTTACAAATAAATGTCAAAAACCGTGTGTAATCACCGTACACCCACGGCGGCCATTTTCTTTAGTTCACATTATCGCCACTAGTATCGCATTGCAATTTTAAATCCCCAATAGGGTTGATGACTCATTATCATTGGAATTTCCTGTTTTTGTTTTTTACCACAATTCTAAGAAAACCATAATTAACTTGAAATTAAATTAGTCATAATTTGTGTATATAAAGAAGGCAATTTTTCTTAACAAAATCATTCCTGCAGTTTAAGTTGTTCAATCAACATATCAGAAAAACATCGTGAAATTCAAATGCGCTTAATCATCTCGTTTTAAAAAAATCGCTATAGTTAAAAGTTCAATTTTAGTCTGATCGGAGTTAATCATTGTAGTGAAAAAAATTGACAGTTTCAATACAAGTGATAAAAATGAATTTGGATAAATTAAATGCAGCAATTAAAGTTGTGGAAACTGATAAAAGCTCTAACTATTGTAAAGATTTTGTGAAAATTATGAACAATGCTTTTAAAACATTAAGTAAAAAAACTACAACTGAGGAATTAAATTTTTGGATAAATAATAGTGTAAAAAACATTAGATTACTGAATAAATTGTTAAGAAATGGATCTGTGTCATGTGGAGAGAAAAAAAAGATTTTGTCAACTATTGGACTATTGAAAGCAAATAGCAGAAAGTTTAAGAAACTAAGAAGAACAGGAACTGGTTTATTTAAAAAGGATGAGAGATGGATCAGGTGGGAAGAATTAGAGAATGCTTTCGAGAATAGAATTAGAACAGGTGTTGTTATTAATTTGAAACATAAAAATATGGACAGTTTTCTCAGTGATGCAAAGAAAATGATTATTTCTCGATTAAAAAATGCATTTAAAAAGGTAGGAAACATGAAAGTTAATGTTGTTCTTGCGGCAAATTATACTGTTTTAGAAGAAGGTGAGGAAATTGAAGATATTAAATATTTCAATACCAGAAATTCAAAAATTTTAGAATCAACAAACTTTGATGAATGGTTTGATCATAAAATTCGTAAAAAACTTTTTGTTAAGATTGATGATTTTCAACAAAAAAAGTCAGGTTGGTCTTTAAATGAAATTATAAATTTAAGTGTTAATATAAATAAATATGTCCCTCTTGCGGCTGGATACTCAACTTTTATAAGAATGCCAAAATTTATAATCGATAAAAGAGCTGTTATTAATGTTAAAAATTTTGATAAATACTGTTTTTTATGGTCAATAATTGCACAACGTTATCCAGCTAAAAAGAACAATGATCTTACAAGTTCATATCCCCACTTTAAAGATACTGATTTAAAGTTTGATGATTTTGAATTCCCCATTACTCTCAGCGATATTCCAAAATTTGAAAAATTAAACAATTTAAGTATTAATGTTTACGGAATTGATAAAAGCAGTAATAAAAAGAATGAAATTGTTCCACTTTATTTAAGTAAAAACAAATCAGATGAACCTACTTATCACTTATTAATGATTGAAAATACAGAACTTGATTTAGACGATGATGATGATGATAATAATTTTCAAAATAACAAAGTTTATCATTTTGCATTAATTAATAATTTATCTCGATTAGTAAAATCGCAAATAACAAAAGATCGAAATCGAACCATACTTTGTGATAGATGTTTATGCCATTTTAAATATGAAAAATCATTTAATAATCATAAAATTGATTGTGATAAAATAAACATGTGTCGAGTGATTTTACCTGAAGAAGAGAATAAAATTTTAAAATTTAAAAATCATAGAAATAAAGAAAATGTTCCCTTTGTCGTGTATGCTGACACTGAAAGTCTCTTAGAACCAATAGCAAGTACACACACAAACACATCAACATACCAAAAACATATCCCGACAAGTTTTGCTTTCTATGTACATTGCAATTTTAACGAATCTCTTTCAGAATTTAAATCATATCGGGGTCCAGATTGTGTTGATTGGTTTATGACAGAATTAAAACAATTAGCTGAAAAAGCAAATTCTTATTTTACAAATATTATTCCAATGGAAAATTTAACTATTTTACAACAAATTCAATTTGACACAGCAACAGTTTGTCATATTTGTGAAAAACCTTTTGAAAATGATGACATTAAACACCGCGATCATTGTCATTTCACGGGAAAATATCGTGGTCCGGCACATCAAGGTTGCAATGTAAATTATAAAGATTCGCATGTTGTTCCCATAATTTTTCACAACTTGTCAGGATATGATGCACATTTCATTATTAAAGCTTTAGCAACGTCTTTTGAGGGTGAAATGAAACTGTTACCAATAAACAAAGAAAAGTACATTTCATTTTCAAAGTATGTCAAAGGCACAAAAGTAGTATTAAGATTTCTTGATTCATTTAAATTTATGCCCAGCAGTTTAGACAAATTATCCTCCTATCTTGAAAATGATGAGAAAAAAATTACTAAAAAGTATTGTAAAAATATGGACGAGTTTAATTTACTGACAAGAAAAGGAATATTTCCTTACGAATATGTTAGTAGCTGGGAAAAATTAGAAGAAGGACAATTGCCAGTAAAAGACTCTTTCTACTCTAAATTAAATGACGCTTATATTTCAGACGAAGACTATGAACATGCTTGTAACGTATGGAAAACGTTTAATTTAAAAACAATAGGAGAATACTCTGACTTGTATTTACAGACTGACGTTCTACTACTTGCCGACATTTTTGAAAATTTTAGAAAAACCTGTTTTACAACTTATAACTTGGACGCGTTACATTACTATACTGCCCCAGGACTGGCATTTGACGCTATGCTCAAGTACACAGACATAAAACTTGATTTGTTGACAGATGTAGAAATGTTGTTTTTTATTGAAAAGGGAATTAGAGGTGGTGTTTCACAATGCTCAAACAGATACGCGAAAGCTAATAATAGATTTATGGAAAAAGATTTTAATCCCTTAATACCAGAATCTTATATAATGTACTTCGATATAAATAATCAGTATGGTGCTTCTATGAGCGAGAGCTTGCCATATACAGATTTTGAATGGTTTGAAAATTATAGTAATGACTTTTTCCTAAATATTCCAGATGATTCTTCAGAAGGATATATTCTTGAAGTAGATTTAGATTATCCAACTCAACTTCATGATTCACATAAAGACTTGCCCTTATGCCCTGAACATTTCATACCTCCTCTCCCAAAATGTAAAATTCCTAAATTGATTCCAAATTTATTACCAAAGAAGAACTATACAATTCACTATAGAAATTTAAAGCTATATTTATCTTTGGGAATGAAATTAACTAAAATACATAGAGTTTTAAAATTTAAGCAAAAGCAGTGGTTAAAACCCTACATTGATTTAAATACCGAGCTTAGAAAAAAATCGAGTAATGAATTTGAGAAGAATTTTTACAAGCTAATGAACAATTCTGTATTTGGCAAGACAATGGAAAATGTTAGAAAACACAAAGATGTTAGATTAATAACAAAATGGGAGGGAAGGTATTGCGCGAAAAATTTAATTGCTCAACCAAACTTTCATAGTTGCACCATATTCGATAAAGATATGGTCATTATTGAGATGAATAAAACAAAGGTATACTTTAACAAACCAATTTACATAGGATTCACTATTCTAGACATATCAAAAATAATAACATATGACTTTCATTACAATTACATTAACGAGACTTTCAGTGATTCTGCAAAATTACTCTACACAGATACTGACAGTCTCGTTTATCACATCACAGTACCAAATTTTTATGATTATATTAAAAGAGATTTACATAAATTCGATACATCCGATTATCCTGAAAACAACATTTATAATATACCACTTGCAAATAAAAAAATCCTGGGTCTTATGAAAGACGAAAATAACGGTAAAATTGTAGACGAATTTATAGGTTTAAGATCAAAACTATATGCATTCAAGTTATGGGGTGATGAGGAAGCTAAAAAGAAAGCAAAAGGGGTAAAATATTCAACTTTAAAAAAAATAGGTTTCGATGATTTTAAGCATACTCTCAATGAAAATGAAAACCTGATCCGATCTCAGCACTTTATACGCAGCAAAAAACATGAAGTATTTACTGTTAAACAAAATAAAATTGCTCTCAGTTGGCAGGATGATAAAAGAATTTTGATACCAGGGAAAACTGACACCTTTCCTTGGGGTTACCAACAGCATGATCCAATGGAAATAGATGAAATTGATGTATAAAATGTAAATATTTATTTAAAATGTAGTTTGTATTAGTTCTCTGCTATTCGATTTATACAATTTTTACAATAAATTATACTTAAAAAATATTGTAATTTATTATAATAAATAAATGTATTTAAAATAAATGTCGTTTCTTATTCCTGAAAACAATAAGGTTAGGTTAGAAATAATAATTACAGTGCAATTGATATTTTATAATTTTATTGAGGAAAAAAATAGAATACATTTTCAACTAAAATACTCAAATATTACAGTTTTTGCAGAACCAAGTTTTTAAGTTTATAACATTCTGAAGAGCACAAGTAAAAGTTTTCTTGTTGATTAAATGTTTTGAACAAGTTCCAATACATGTTTCAATGTTTAATTTTTTTAATAAAGGACAATTTAAATCATTCATATCGATAATGTCTATACAATATTTTTCATCGATTAAGCTTTTTAACCATTTTTTCTTCTCTAAACCTTTAACATAAATTGTCTTTGCTTCTTTAAACACATTTTCTAAAATTTCTTTTAAATAAACGTACGGTACATCACCAGCATTCCAACGAATACCATGGAAATTATTTTCTAACCAACGATTGATACATTTATATTTGTTTGTGACGCAATTCCATGGACAAGGAGGTTGGAAAACCATATTTATTGGTATTGAATCATTATTTACAGAAACTATAGCTAATTCTTTTAAAACAAATTTATTAATTGGCAATTTGAATCCTTGCACATCTATCAAGTACTGCATTTTTATATCAACTAATCTCATTACGCGTAAAGAGTTAAATATATATAAGCTTAAAGTTAAACAATTTTTTTGACAATTCCACTGATTGGTTTATATTCAACGATGCGGTCATGCAAAACTAAGCAATAAGCTGAAGTATTGGCGGGAAAATTTTCTTTTGATTCAAATTCTAAGCGGATATCAACTGGTCCACTTTTTAAAGACTCATTTTGTTTTGAACAATCTACTACAACTAAAGAAGCATATTGTAAAAATTCTTTTTTTGATAAAATTGGTTGAGACTCTTTACTATAATAAGATGCTTGAAAATTTGTAAACATTTCATATAAAGTAGAGTACTGATTTCTACCAATATTCAGATTCATGTTGCCATAAGGATAACATTGTGAATTTAAAAATAATTTTACATCAGATAAATTACAATGATCAAAATAACTAGAGTTTTGAACTGTATTATTTTTTCTGTTTCTCTGAAACCCTAATACAATAAATCTAGGTTTCTCTAATTGACTTGAAGTTTTTACACTCCAAATATGCTTAGGAGTAATTGGTAATAAAGGATATTCATACAATTCCCAAGTTATAAAGGTTATTGGAATAGATGGATCTTTTTCAATATATTTTAATAATTTAAACTTTCGAGCATCTGATAATTTTATGTATGGTAATAACCATTCAATTTTTTTAATAACAATTTTAAACTCTTCTAAAGGTGCTACTTGCAACACTGCGTTAGCATCCGTTCTTGATCTAATTAAAATAAGCTTATGCTTAGCGTTAATAATGACTTTTTGGTAATCTTCAGCAAAACCAAAAATCATACTCAGAGGAATACAAACATCAAAATAACCTTGTGCATTTGTTAAGGTTGGTTCATTGGTAAATTCTAACCAGCCAACATTTTCAAGAAATTTATTTTGACTAGAATCGAGAGAAATATAATTTTTCATTAAACTTGTAAGACCAACATTTTTATTTTTTCAATTTCTACACCATTAAGTTCATACTTTGCTTCTTCAAATAAATGACATATGCCATTAGAAATTAAATTTGTACGCTCTAGAGCTGTTCCATCAGGTTTCACAAGTCTTCCAGTGATGTGAATCGAGCTTTTGCTTGGAAATAAGCAATGATCCTGATTCTGTACCGTGATGCGGATTTCGTCACTATTGTTGTATGTTGATGAGGTGTATGGTTGTTGCGCATGAACTTCATAATGAGCAATAGATTCATCAAAAATTACTGGTGAATCAATATTTAAAATTTCCCCTTCCATAGCAAAAAATAATACGTTGAAATACAAAGGCACAAATACAAGTAAAAATAACCTTAAATCTCTTTTTTACTCTCTTCCTTTTTTTACAATCCTTAGACCGAGATTTTTCAGTAGTTGCAGGTTCTGAGGTGTTAATCTCTTCAAGATTCGCCGACGACTGATTTGCTTCTGGCATGGTGTCTTAATTTTATAACCAAAACCAATCCTTTTTCTATTATTAAAAACAATACCCATTATTTTAAGGATTTAATATGAAGCCTTATTGTTAAAGTTTCCCCTCGAAAATTAACTAAATTTCCGTCTTGGTCTACAATTCGCAATTGAATATAGTCTATTGTCTTGACAGCGACTGGCAAGTAAATGACGTGATTTGGTACTTCCACTATTTTATATCCTGGTGGAACAATAGGAAAAAATTCATGAATTGTATGCACTTTTTCACCATTAATGTATGCTCCCGTTGTTATATTACATTCTACTCTTAATGAATTTATTTTAATGATTGATACTGGTTGATCAGACTCATGGTATTCTTGAGCTTTTAATTTGCGAGGAGAAAATCCTAACAAACTACCTATAGAATCATTGGGTTTAAAATTAATTTCTTCATCACAATAAACTGTACATTTCAATGTATTATTGTTTGGTTTGATTCTAAAATTAATTCCTTTATTTTTTAAAATTAAATGCAAAACTTGATCAATATCACTAACTTCATAACTTCCTGTGGGTATAATAATTTCTTCATTTCCTACGTAAAATTTATTCTTTCCAACATCTATATTAGGAATAGAATTAAAAGTTAAAAATTCAACAAGACCAAGAGCATAATTTTTAAAATTAGACAACTCTATTGGTGGAAAAAATTGAGATTCTAAGATGGAAGAATTTCCAGACAACGTTAAAATAAGTGAATCGTCCATGCTGAGGTCAAAGTAATAACTAACGTTTAAACTAAGAATATCATTTATTTATATGCAGAGTATACAAATCAGGAATATTCAATTGTTTACATAAAAATTTAAGACATAAATGTCCGCATACATATGTATTATAGTTTTGATATCGTTTATGATTATATTTTATGCTACCAACACCAAAATATTTAACAAGATCCGAAGGTGGTCGAAGATTACCGAAGCTATCAAAATATACGATTTTATCTTTATTCTTTTTATATGCACACCAATGTGTACCGGGACCATTTTTATCATCTAGATTAATAATTGCAAATTCAGTTTCTTTAGGACCACGCATAGGTAGTTCATTTCGCATAAAAACTCCTCGAAAATATGGAATTTTTAAAAGCTTTGCAAATTTAAGTAAATCTAAGTCGGTTAGGGCTCGGTGAGGTAGCTTTACTTCAAGTTTTTTGACTTGCATCCTTGTCCTGCTTTATAAGGTTTAAGGTGTAACCCTAGACCTGTCCTATATGGTTTTAAATAGAGCCCTTTTCCTAAGGCAATAGACTCCATTGTTTGATTGTGTCGCTTGCTTTCCTCTAGTTGACGTTTTGCAGAATTTGTATCATTTACAGCTTTAGCTATGCCAGCTACTCCCCCTGCTAGAGCCCCTGTTGCACTTAAACCCGCAAACAAAGGAATAAGAAAAGGTACAATTCCTCCCACTTTAGAAGGTATCGGTAAAACTCGAGGTTTATTAATTTTTCGCCTGCCACCAGCAATTTTAACTGCCAAACGTGCACCTTCAAGTGCTGATTTAATAGTAGACTGGGCATTTGTATCCAATTTCATAGATTTTTTAGCTGCGGTTACAATCTTCCTCAACGTTGATTTTTTATTTTCCCTCTTTTTCTTCATATTTTCTTTTGACTTGATTCCCATACCCAATTTTGATTTGACCTTCATTGCATTTGTTATTGCGTAAGCTGCAGCTCTTTCACTATAATTTGCGTCAGGAGCAAACACACGATGCCAAGCTTTATCAGCAAGTACTCTATCAGCTGCGTTTCTCGCTTCTACACTTTCCCTATTTTTTGAATAAGAAATATCGTGCTGTTTACAAGCAGCGTCGAGAGGGTTGATTCCTGGATCACCTCGTGCTAATCTCTTTGCTAATTTTGTTCCTGGACCACAGTATTGATAGCCAGGTATATGAAGTTCGAAAGGTAATTTATTGATAATTTTATTCAAAATACCTCTACCTCGTCTTACTCTTTTCGAAGTTTTCTTTAAACTAATTTGTTTTTTATTTACACCCATATTTATATTCTTTACGGTTAGAAAACTTTTTCAAGACTAAAGGGGAAATCTATATAACCAATGTATTTATAGTTTTTTGCCATTTGACTACAAACAGTCGACCTTTAATGATCTAACAAAAAAATTATGACAGCAATAGTCAATTATCACAGTAATAGTCAATTATCCCAATTGCCTCCGACAGTAGGAAACGTGGACCTTGCCCAAAGCATGAAAGAGTTGACGATCGACACCAAATCGCAAACCTCTCCTAAAAAACTAGACCTAGCAATCAGATGCTGTAAAGTAGCATGGACCTTATTATTGGACTTGCATGCAAACGTTACAAGCGACTACAGTAAACTGACATTGAAACTATTAAAAACCTTGTATTTATAGTTTTAACCTCAGTTATCGTAAGAATGGAGTTCGAAGCACAATCGATTAAATTACCAGTTTACAATTTTGACACTCTTGTTCAAGATTGTAATAAAAAAACAGATAATCGTCATGGAAATTTATTGCCAAATAGTGTGCGAGCAATATTTTGTGGACCGTCAAATTGTGGAAAGACAAATGCTTTACTTGCTCTTTTAATACATCCCAATGGATTACGATTTGAAAATGTTTATGTGTACTCAAAATCGTTATATCAACCAAAATACAAATTTTTAGAAAACATTTTGCAACCAGTAGAGGGTGTTGGCTACTTTCCATTTAATGAACATGTGGATGTTGTAGAACCAAACAATGCGTTACCAAACTCAATATTTATATTTGATGACGTAGCATGTGAAAAACAAGATAATATTAAAGCTTTTTTTGCTATGGGAAGACACAAAGCGGTGGATTGCTTTTATTTATGTCAAACATATGCGCGCATTCCAAAACATTTAATACGTGACAATGTTAATTTACTAGTTTTATTCAAACAAGATGAAATGAATCTTAGACATATTTATGATGATCATGTAAATACTGATATGACATTTATGGAATTTAAAAAACTTTGCAACTCTTGTTGGAAAAATAAGCATGATTTTATAGTGATTGATAAAGATCGTGATATCAATGAAGGCAGATATAGAAAGTGTTTTGATTGTTTTATAAAATTAGAGAAATGATATTCTTTATAAACAGTTTCATTCAAGACATTGGTCAATCAACATGTCTTCTACACACTTGAAACATTTGCGAAAACAAAAAGATATTCTTGGTCAAATTGCAAAAGCCAGTGATGCTATTCGACGAAAGCATAGACTGATGAAATTGGGCAAGGAAGAAATTGAACAGACTTTAAATAATACCTTTAAACCTATAGTGACACCAATTCAGAAATTAGTTGACGACATTGAAATTGTCAAACAAATTCGACCAGTAAAAATTGAAAGAGAGGGAGACCTTCCTTTAGAGTTTGAAGAAGATCAAGAAGTTAAGAGAGAGAATGATTCATTTTTAAGAGATGACTTATCATTTGCAACAGCTGCTGATGATGACGATAACGGTGATGATGATGGAGATGGAGATAAATCAGAGAAAGATGGTGCTATTTTATATCTTCAAATGTTGGATGAAAAGGGAAAAGATTTAGATCCTTCATATGGAGTTCGTAAATTATCTAAAGGGCAATTAATGATTGGTAATTCAGGAATAAATTTTGAACAAAATAATATTAGTGTAGGTAATAAAACATATCCTGCAACGAAAGGTTTACTTGAGCTTTTATTCAAAAAAGTTCCAGAAGAAGCTGTTTTAAGTGTAGTTGATCGGGAAAATTATAAAAATATTGTAATATCAACTAATGCTCATAGAAAATATTACAAAGCAGATGGCGCTGTTAGAGATAAAAAGAGTTTAAAATATCTAAACTATATAGCAGTACATTCTGGTGAAGGTTTAATTCCAGAATATATGACTCAACAAGAAGATGCAAAAATTGATTATGTTTATTGGGATGATCCTAATGAATTGGTTGATCGTTTAAGATTGCTCTTGGCATCTCAAGCAGCTGGAAATCCCAGTCATAATAATGAGATTATATCAATTATTGAAGAGTTGAGAGAAGCTGGAATTGTTTATTAATTAACAGTTGTAGAAATTTTTATCATTTTCATTATGAGTATCGACATATTCGGACGTCAGTTTAAAAGCACAGAAACTTCAAATCGAGGTCCACCAGGACTTGGTTTTAAGTTGACTGCTGAAGGAGATTTTACTATTGAAAATAAGAAACTTTGTAACGTAGCTGATGCCGAGAGCAACGGTGATGCAGTAAACTTGAATATTGTAAACAAAGTTATTGAATCTAAAGCGAACGCCATCCATGATGTAATCGGTTCCGTGAGAAATGATGTAAATGACAATGTAGTAAAGATTTTAGATTTAGAAGATTTGATAAAAAAATATTTTGAAAATCTAAGAATCAGTATTGAAAGAAATATAGAGATGATGTCTACCAACAAAGACATTATTTTACAATTAGACAGCAGACTGCGCACACTTGAAGGTAATTAGCAATGGAGGATCAAAAACTACAGTTGGTGAAAGAGTTACATAAACCAGCGAGAAAAAATTATAAGCGAAGAAGTGTTGACATTCGAGGTTTTGACGAGACTTGGCAAGCTGATCTTGTTGAAATGCAACCTTATGCGAGAGAAAATAAAGGTTACAAGTACCTGTTAACCGTCATTGATACATTTTCAAAGTTTGCCTGGGCTGTTCCAGTAAAGTCTAAAAAAGGTGAAGATGTGACTGCGGCAATGAAATCTATTTTAATTAAAAAACGCATACCGAAAAATTTGCAAGTAGATAAAGGAAAAGAATTTTATAATTCACATTTTGAAAATCTTATTAAAAATTATAACATTAATTTGTATTCTACTCATAGTAATTTGAAAGCGTCAATTTGTGAACGATTTAATCGTACTTTGAAGAATAAAATGTGGATGCAATTTAGTTTACGCGGTAATTACAAATGGATAGATATATTAAGTGATTTAGTAAATGCGTATAATAATAGTAAACATCGAACAATAAAAATGAAACCAATAGATGTAAATGCTGAAAATGAAAATAATTTGTTGTTTAATGTATTTAAAAAAGTTGCAGTAAACAGGCAATATAATAAGAAATTTAAAGTTGGAGATAGAGTACGTATAAGTAAAGTTAAACATGTTTTTGAGAAAGGTTATACACCAAATTGGACTACAGAAATATTTACTATAAGCGATGTAAAAAATACTAATCCAATAACATATGTCTTAAAGGATTATCAGGAAAATCTAATAAGTGGATGCTTTTACGAGCAAGAACTTTCTAAAGTTAAATATCCAGATGTATATTTAGTTGAAAAAGTATTAAAAAAACGAGGATCTAATGTATTTGTAAAATGGTTGGGTTTTGATAATTCTCATAACAGTTGGATAAACGAATCTGAATTATAATGTATTTAAGAAAGGTTAAAATAAAAATAAATTGAATTGTATGCATTTTTGTATTTATTTATCCTCTCTTTACAATAATTTACCATTGATATATTGAATATTTGACATTTGTTGAATAGCTTCATTTGATATTTGTTTACAGTGAAATGTGACAAGTTCCAGCAATAATGTCTCTAAATTTAAAACATTAGTTCTTCCCATCACTTTTTGAAGTATTCTACTGTAATGTTTTTTAATAAAATCCGTGGCATGTTTTGTAGACTTTACATTATTTTTAAAGATTAATTCTGCAATAGACTTTACAATTATATCTTTACTATACTGCAAATTGAATTTTGATAGTTCTACATGTTTTTGTTCAACACAAGGAATAAGTTCATTAAATATTGCAAATGAAGTTTCACTAAATGTAAATGATTGATCTAAACGCTCAATTGATATTAAACGATATGTAACACTAAAACGTATTCTAACGTTTCACAATCCAGCACTGATGCATCACAATCTCCGTTGAAAAATCGCATTATATGTTTTACTGCATCACACAATAGGCGCCATTCTTGAAGCTCCAAAGACAATGATACTCGTGGATGGCTGCTTCTTAGTTGAATTTTAGGTATTATTTTCCCATTTATGTCTAGTTCTGCTCCAACGACAACTTGCTTTGTAAATGATGGATTCAAGTTGTAAATTTTTGATAATAACATTTCTCTGCATGGTAAATATGACATTTTATGTCTTCTACTGGTCAACTCCCTCAGGAACAAACTCTATCTGATTGTAAGGTCCTCCACGATTTCTTAAATATACACCACCTCTGACAGCTTCAGCTTTTAGACTGTTGAAAAGATTTGCATCCTCTTCAAATATTTTTAGCATTCTTGGTGGTAGGAAAATGTTAAATTTATTATTTATTTCAGCAACAATTTTCGGACCAAATTTCGTATCAATTTTTCGAATGTCTGTTACTTTATAGAATGCATCGATGGTTAACTCCTTTGTTGTTTTGGTGACCAAGACTTTGCTTGCTTTGTTTAATTTATCGAAATTCATTTTCATCACTTAAATTTAAATTTTCAAATTTTTTTATTAAAATATTTAACTGCGACCTTGCTTCAATTAAACTTTTAACTTTATGTATTTCTTGAATTAATTTGTTCAAGCGCACTTGAATTTCACGACGTTGTTCTGCTAATATGTTCATTAACCAACTTAAACTGCAGGAATGATTTCGTTTATAAAAATTGCCCTCTTTATATACATGAGATATGACCTATTTGACCTTCAAGTTAATTATAGATTTCTTGGAATTTCGGTAAGATCAAAAGCATTCTTATGAAAAGAACCAAAAATGTTTGTAAAAATTCCTTAGATAAGAATCTAATAAACAGTGATTTGCAATATTTAGACGAAAATAATAATTCCAAGAATAAAATAAGTAAAAACAAAAACAGGAAATACCAATGATAATGAGTCATCCATAAAAAATTCCAAAACTCTGAGTCATCAACCCTATTTTGCGAAAAACAAAGAAATTATGTGTCATCGTTAAAGAATGCACCATGTAAAAAACAAAAACAGGAAATTCCAATGATAATGAGTCATCAACCCCATTTTGCGAAAAACAAAGAAATTATGCGTCATCGTTAAAGAATGCACCCAAAAAATAGGAAATACCAATAAAAAATTCCAAAATTCTGAGTCATCAACCCCTGTGGAAAATTCTAGGATTGTTTTATAATTCCAAGAAATTAGATAAATTCCAAGAATCACGATCTCAATATCCCCCCCCCCAATTCTTGGAAGTATGACGTCATATCCAGCTCATCATAACAGTCTGAATACCCCCCCCCAAATGGTTTGAGTCTTGGCTAAGTGGTTTGAGTCTGGGCTAAAAGTGTCGGTAACATGTCGGTGCAGGGATCTCTAGATAGAACCCTCCCTGCCTATCTACTCATATTTTATCTTTCTTAGTATAATTATTTATTTTCTGCTTTTTTATTTTTTATATTTTATTAAAAATACTAATAATTGTCATTGAAATTGATTAAATTAAAAAAAGGTTAATTTCAATATACAATTTTTAGAATTGCTTTAAATAAAATTCATCTTGGAAAGTTGGTTTTCCTCAGGAAGGAAGAGTAAGGAGACCGAACTCTGTGTAGAAAGCGCTTTAAAAATCTCAGAGAAATATGCACGAAAAGTGCCAGGCTCACTGCGTTCTAGTCGACCTCCAATTAAGTTGATCATGCGCATAAGCTGTGTTGTGTCTCTGTTTCTCGTAAAAATTGTGCGAGTGAGATGTAAGATCTAATGTTTACATTTAGCCGGTCTTAGTGAGATACATACATAATTATACAATACATTTCGTTTTAATAATTATTTATTTATTTTATTTAAAAAATGTCGTGTTGTCTGCCAGGATGTAAAGAAAGAAAAAGAGTCTAAAAACATTAGTCTCTTCTATCCTTCTACGGTATGTAAATATACTCTAGTTATAAACACAATTCTTCTTAACCATTTTCGCAAAATTTTTCCCTTTTCATAAATATATTATTAAATTTTATTATTTTGAAAATCTAAATAATATCACAATTGCAAATAAATAAATTTGCTTTTAAAATTAACACTGCTTAAACTATATAATATTTACCTTGACATAACCACACTTTTCATCTATGTCAACACTGAACTTTAGTTCAGTGCGCATGATCGACTTAATTGGTGATCAACTAGAACACAGTGAGTCTGGCACTTTTCGTGCATATTTCTCAGACATTTGTAGAAGCAGAGTTCGGTCTCCTTACTCTTCCTTCCTGGTTTTCCTATTTCTTGTTTTGAATGTGGATAAAACAGAGGAGTTCGAATGTCAGTCCCGCCATCTGTCGTGAGAAATGCGCGGCGATATATCAAGTAGTATATTATCATTGCTTCACACACACACGCATACATCTCACGGTAGAACTGACATCTCCAACTTTAAACATTAATTATTCAATAAGTAAACATTAATTTGCCCTAAATATGTAATAAATGAATCCTTTAATGATTACTTTTGTTAAATTAAATAAGTTTTCCTATTTTTTTCTTTTCATTATTCACTAAATATGCTATTTAAAACCCACTATATTCACTGAAAACTACTTTGTCACTTTTACATATCAATAATTTATTTTTAATTGTTTAATTTACATAATATAATTTAAAAATTTAATCTACAAATGTTACTTTATTATTCCCAATAATTTATTTTATAATATTTCATTGAATAATAGCAATTTTTTGAGTCTACCCAAAACCTACCTTAAATCTACCATAACTTGGGTAGATTTACGGTAGCCCAACCCGCCAGGGTTATCGTAACTTTTAATTCATTTTATGAATTATTTGTTTCACAAAGGAAATTAGCAAACAAAAATATTCACTAAGTAATAAAAAACACTGATTCTAAATAATAACTTTCATCAAAGAATTTTCCCGAATGTAAATACCGATGACACCGACTGAATGATGAATGCTTGATCAGCCATATTTGATGCGCATTACGAACTGCGCATACTACTGACACTCGCGAGTTCACGATTTTTTCGTGAACTTGTACCTCTACTTTTGACGAACTACTCTTCATTAACAGTTCATCAAAAATTCACTAACTTTGTTTCAGTTTTTCGTTGACGTTCGCCATTTCTAATCAAAAGTGAATGAAAATTTTGAAATTTTGTGTCCCATCCAAAAGTGATATAGTTCACTAGAGATTCGTGAACTTTTTTTTCCGTGTACTGTTTACATTTACCCGTTGTTTACATTTACCCCAAATGACCCTAATTGTTTATAATGAATAAACACTTAAGTGTTTTTTTTTGCAAATATTTGCACTTCCCAGGCGCGAAAGACCAATGCTGACGATGGATTGAAGCTTGATTCAGTCTTGAACGCCCAGCGTGGGTAACCCAGTGTTGAAGCAGTCTTTATATCACTGTCACTCAATATTGATTCAGCATTGGACACCAATGTTCGTCCCATGCTCGATTCAAGGCTCGGTCAATCTTCGTGAGTGAAGCTTGAATATCTAATCTTAATTCAATTCTGAATCAATCTTGACAGTTTATTTATTGACGTGTGCATTTAAAAATATAAAATATAAATATTTATAAATTATTTAATATTAAAATATTTTTTATGATAATTTTATATACTATTTAAAAATTATTATTATTAAGATATCAATTGGTAAATAAATATTAATATTTATTTAGTATATAATTTTTATATTAATTAATAATAATAATAATTATATATTATTATTATTATTATTATTATTATTATTATTATAATAAGAATATCCCTCCCTAGGGGTTTCAAGACCTTGCCGTTGGTGGGAGGTGCACGAGGGGCTTTTACCCAGTGGGAGGCTACTTCTCGATATCTCTCGTGGGGACTGAGGGGGCGAACCCTTCAAAATGGGTCGGCCGCTACAGAAACCGAATCTTCTGTGTTTCGCTGGGCAGTGTCTCAGGGCACGGGGATTTAGAGGGATATCGAGAGAGACGGGATGGACAGAGGCTTAACCGCGGGTCCATTCCGAAGACTTCCTACTGGTGGAAGTCTGACCAAGAAGAAACCCTTCCATGGTTACGTTGGCTGTGCCATGGCGATTGAGGCGCGAGTCTCTGCCACCCAATCCGTGATGAACTCGTGTCCATGGATGAATGATACTAGGGTTAACAAATCCGTCGGGTTCTTCCGTGGGGAGGGGGTTGGACGGGGGACGACCTTCGCTGGGCACAATTAACCGTAAACCGTAAAGCTCGGGAACGGTTGTGTTACAGGAAGGGCCCGTCTTCTGGACGACCCGTCCCCGGGGTGGGGCTTGAATGGAGGTATCTTGAACGAGACTCTGAGATACCAGGCGAACTTTCAGATGTAATTTAGCCTTTTCCTTAAATAGAGGCTCTTTAAGGAATGACCTTTCTTTCCTCTTTTCTCGTGGGACCATAATTGATACTACAGAAACTAATAAAAATAAAACCACACACGTGAGCGTCGAAGAGCCCTTTTGGGGGATCACGATGCTGGCGATCAAGGTGTGGACGCGACAGAGGGGACCGTGAGTCAGTCTTAAATATGGCTGCTTCCGGGATCTACTGTATGCAGATTAACTTGCATCATTGTAAGGGCGCTTCGGCGATTTTAGCCAAGAACTTTGCAAGGATGCAGGCAGCTATAGCCTTTGTTCAAGAACCTTGGGTTTACAAGGGTAAGATCAGAGGTCTAAGTGGCGGTGGGGTGCTAGTCAGTTCACCACAGGAACCAGTTCCAAGGGCTTGTCTGATCTATAAAGGTCTAGATGCTTTCCCTCTATTGGAATTAACTACCAGGGACTTAGTTGTTGTTAAGGCTAAGTACCTAGAAAAGAACGGAAATAAAAGGGAGGTATTAGTAGCTTCCGCATATTTTCCGGGATCGGGGGATGACCCCGCACCACCTGCAGAGGTGGAGAAGTTGGTAGATTACTGTCAACGGCAAGGTCTCCCATTAATAATAGGTTGTGATGCCAATGCGCACCATGTCGTATGGGGCAGCACTGACATTAACGATAGAGGCAGAAGACTTTTAGATTTTCTGTTAGATACAGATTTAGATATTTTAAATCAGGGTAATGAGCCGACTTTCGTTACTGTTAACAGAAAAGAGGTGTTGGATATTACGATCTGTTCCAAGTCTTTTTGTGATGGCGTGAGGGACTGGAGGGTGTCTGATGAAGATTCCCTCTCGGACCACAGGCTTATTACGTTTAGATTGGAATCGAAGGATCGGGAACAGGAGTGGGGACGTAATCCTAGGAGTACCGACTGGGCTTCATATAGTGAAGACCTCAAGGCCTCCATGGCATGCTTCCCCACTTCCTATGGAACGATGGAGGAGTTAGAGCTTGCAGCGGAATATCTGCGAGATTCTATTATCTGTTCCTTTGAAAGGAACTGTGTAGTTAAAAAAAAGGGGCTTCAATGGGGGCGGTAAATGGTGGACTCCCCGTTTGGAGGAACATAGGAAAACTGTAAGAAAGCTTTTTAATAAAGCCAAGAAACGTAGGCATCAGCGAGCATGGGATGAATATCATACCGCTCGCGATTCTTATAAGAAAGAAGTAGATAGGGCAAGGGGTGTCAGCTGGAGAAGTTTTTGCGAGGGAATCGAGAGGGTACCAGAAGCTTCAAGACTTCATAAAGTACTAGCTCGAGACCCAATGGCAAAATTAACTACTATTAAGCTGCCTAATGGGCAGTATGCCCAGGATAAAAGGGAGTGTCTAAAGCACCTGATGGAAGTAAACTTCCCGGACTTTAGAGAAGGTTTGGAGAACAGCCAGGGCATAGGACCAGGTAGGAACCGAGGATATCGGGAACACTGGAAACTAGCAGCCAGGGTTGTAACTCCGGAAGGGATTGATTGGGCAATAAGCACTTTCAAACCATTTAAGGCTTCAGGGGGGGACGGTATATATCCGGTTCTTTTGCAAAAGGGATTGGATTGTATTAGAGTACCCCTGTGTAAAATTATGAGAGCATGTATAGCTCTTGGTTATACACCGGAGTCTTGGAAAAAGACGAGGGTTGTGTTTATTCCGAAGGCCGGTCGGTCAGGCTATACTGCGGCGAAGGACTTCAGGCCAATCAGCCTAACTTCCTTTATATTAAAGACGTTAGAGAAACTGGTGGATAAGTTTATTAGACAGGAATGTCTTAGAGATTTTCCCCTACATCAGGGACAGCATGCATATAGAGCAGGCTTCTCAGTAGAAACAGCCCTCCATTCGGCAGTAGGTAGAATAGAGGGACAAATTAGCAGTGGTGGTTATGCGGTTGGTACCTTTCTTGATATCGAAGGTGCCTTCCCTAACACCTCTAGCAAAACTATCTGCAGGGCAGCCAGAATGCGAGGTGTGCCCGAGCCGCTAGTTAAGTGGATCGACAGCATGCTTCGCGAAAGGGCCCTGGAGGCAGAGTATGGTGAGGCCAAGGTAACCGGCCTTGTCTCAAAAGGGTGCCCACAGGGAGGAGTTCTCTCTCCTTTATTGTGGTGCTTAGTGGCAGATGAGTTAATTAGAAACCTCAATAGCCAGGGATATTATACGCAAAGTTATGCGGATGATTTCCTTATAATTATAAGAGGGCACTCAATTGAGACCCTCTTAGAACTTACGGAACGTGCGCTTAAGATTGTCAAGGATTGGTGCAATCTGACTGGACTTTCTGTAAACCCAGAGAAAACGAATATAGTAGTTTTCACAAGAAAATATAAGGTACCGAGTTTGAAGAAACCGATATTTTATGGAAAAGAGATTTCCTTTTCAGAATCGGCTAAGTATCTGGGAGTAATCCTGGATAAAAAGCTGGTTTGGAGGGAACATTTCGAATATCAGTATAGCAGGTTTTGTACCGCGTTTTGGGCGTGTAGAAGGGCGATAGGGTCATCATGGGGACTAAGGCCTAATATGGTCAACTGGCTCTATCAGATGATCTTAAAACCAAGGTTTCTTCACGCGGTGGTTGTCTGGTGGTCCAGGACTCAACTGATAACGGTTAAAGAGAAACTGGGCCAACTGCAAGCAATGATTTTCAGGGGTATTACGGGGGCAATGAGGACCACGCCAACAGCTGCGTTGGGATTCATGCTTGCCGAGGCACCTCTGCATATTGCCGCGGTGAAAAAGGCGGCTCTTACTATGAGCAGGTTAACTGCGCAGGGAAGGTGGAAGGTTGGTGGTATACACACCAAGCTTCCACGCTCAATTCTATCAATACCAGAATTAAGTATGGTGCAAGATAGAATGATCAAGAGGGTGAAATTTAAACCCCGCTTTAAGATCATTACACCTTCCAGAATGGACTGGAAGAAAGGTTTTCCACTTGGGGACGAAGTCTGGTATACAGACGGCTCCAAGATGGACTGCGGTGCAGGCTTCGGAATTTATCGGAAAACTGGCTGCATTAAAGTGGCTGAGTCATTAGGACAACATGCCACGGTCTGGCAGGCAGAGGTCTGTGCGATTTTAACTTGCGCCCAAATATCCATTCGAAATGGAACAAAGGGCAAGAGGATTAGTATTTGTGTGGACAGTCAAGCGGCCTTAGGGGCTCTGAAAAATCCCACAATAGAATCAAAACTCGTCTGGGAATGCCGCAGCGTACTAGATGAGTTGGGTTCAACAAATAAACTTTCATTGATTTGGGTACCGGGTCACTCGGGAATCAAGGGTAATGAAAGAGTAGACGTCTTGGCGAAAACCGGTTCCGAGACGAAATTTATAGGTCCTGAACCAGCAGTGGCAATAATGCCATGCTTGGTTAAGGGAGCCATAGAAAGATGGGGTGAAAAGGAACATGAGAAGTATTGGGCGAACGTTGGGGTGGGAAGGCAAGCGAAAACTCTGTTGGGGTTAGCACTCAACAAGAGGCGAGCGAGCGATCTCCTAAAACTCGATAAGATCAGAGTTAGAACCGTAGTTCGTCTACTTACGGGTCATGGACTATTGAACTACCATCAGCATAAAATAGGCAGACAAGTTTCACCTATGTGCAGACTGTGTGGGGAAAGTAACGAAACTTCAACTCACATATTATCTGAATGCCCAGCGTTAGCTAGGATCAGGCTATCTAGCTGGGGTCAAGCAATTATTGACCCTAAGCAGGTGAGCAACCTATCGATAGAAGAGATACTGGACTTCTGGAGAAGAACAGGACTCTAAGGGGTTGCTATAAACGAGCGAGCTGGAGTCTGGTACAATGGGTTCTATAACCTAGGTGCTTACTTTCCCCTCTTGAGGAAAATCCAGCTCGATCTCGGTATTAGATTAGATTAGATTAGATTAGATAATAAGAATAATAATAATTATTATTATTATTATATTATTTATTATTATTATTAATTATATAAGATTCATATAAATAAAGTTAAATTATATATTATTATTTTTTTCTTGCTCAGTGTCAAATTATTGTTTTCAAAGTCCAAGAGTTTCGTTTGTCAGAAAAATTTTCAGTAAAAAAAATGTTCATTAGAATGTAATAAATATTTATGCCTAGTAGTTTCACACTAGGATTAACTGTTTAGTAAATATGTATTATCAAAAAACTATTTTTTGTCAAACGCGTGCGATTAAACACAAATAATCCAGGGTGGCGTTAGTGTAGATCATGTGCCCTTCGTGTGCCTCTTATAATCGGACCAATCGGACTACTTCGTCAATCTTCGGTCTATTAAAGGCGGTAATCGGTAATGTTTGAAAATATTAACAAAGCGATAATTTCTCATTCAAATTTAAGATTATAATTGTATACAATTAATTAAAAAAAATTGTTGTTTTTCTTAACTATACTATATATAATTAAATATAGTAAATTAAATTCTTTTATTTCGTTGTATATTTAAATGTGTGAATCCGGGAAAAAATAATGATTTCGTGATCGCGTTCTCATTTAAAAAGAAATAAGAAAAGAATATTTTCAGTCGGGATTTTTTGGTAAATATATAGACAAACGGTTTGGTATCACGGTATCATTTTAAGAGGACAAAATTTTGCGAGGAAATTATCTTATTAACGATTGAAAGTGGAGTAATTTGCGAGGTTAATTTAATACATTTCCTTAGTTTAAGTCGCGGCCACTTCCGAGAATTGGCGCCACCTCCTTGACCACTGACACATGGATCCACGGTATGGAGTCAAAAGTTCCAAAACAAAAGTTCCAATTCCGAAGGGCCCAAATTATTATTTTCCCAAATTAAATTTTTTCCAAAATATTATTTTTCCAAAGACCATTTTTACCAAAGTATTTTTTTTCCAATCGTCGTTTGTCCCAATCATTGTTTTTTGAAATATTTTTCAAATTTCAAAGTACAACTTCACGTCAGGAAACTTTCAGTTGTTATTATCGTTGTTATTTTCATAAATTGTCCTTCGACGTGTGCTCATTCCAAAATCATGTTGTGAAATTAAAAATTGTATTCAAATTAAAAATAGTAATCAGTGAAATTGTATTAAATTGTAAAGTATATGAAACACTTTATTTAAATTAGAAAATAGTGAACAGTGAAATTATATTTTTGATTAATTATGGCAGAAATATTACAAGTCGGAAAAAAAATTATTTACATATCGAAGGATTTCTATATTGCAAGCATTCGGATGGAAAGTTATATAAAATATATTTAATTGTTTTAAAAATAAAAAAAAATAAATATAACTAATATTACTAAAATTAACTAACATTATAGGTTACTTATGTTCGCGGTAATCGCCGAAAACAGGATTTTTAATATCGTTCTAAATGTTCAAGATTGTGTGGATAATAATGACATTCTCGGATCTCTTAGGGCCATCGGCTACAATTTACATTTTTAAACTTATTTTTTCAAACAAACACTTTTTATTTTGGAAATTTTATACTTTGGTAAATTTATATTTTGGACATTTTGGATTTTGGAACTTTTGTACTGTGGAAAAATAAATTTTGGATATTTTCATTTTGGAACTTTTTTCTTGGAACTTTTCGATTGGAACTTCCGTTTTGGAACTTTTGTACCCCAATCGGATCCACTTGTCTGTGTGCTCGCCGCCGTATTGTCTCTCACTTTTGCCAAAAGTCCAACTTTTGTAATTTCGTGTTTCAATATTTATTTTAAAAATTACTTGCAAATTCCGAGAATATTCTTTATCAGAAAAAATTCCCCTAATTATCCTGACAAATCAGAACTAGATAGTAGATATCTCTAATTATTTAGGGGTACCCTACTAAAAATAAAATCAGGAATCGTCATGAATGGTCAGAATTTCTGAACATTCCTAAACAGTCTCACCACTTCTGACGTTTTCGAACGTTTCTCACCATTCCTAACCAAATACTTTCCAAGCTCCTCCCACTTTACTCCCACCATTTTCGAAGCTGTGACCATTTCTGAAATTCCTGACCATTTCTGAAATTCTTGACTATTTCTGAAATGTGTGAACACATAACCTATAAAAATTTTGGTACATCTTTCTAATTTTGGTAAAGTCTCATGAAAATTTATATATACATATAAAATCTTTCAAATTTATTTTTTACATTTCAGAATACATTATTCTATTATAAAAATTGTTCTTTTAACTTAACAAAAGTTCTCATTTTTCAAATTGGTATAATTATTGAATTAATTATACAGCAAAAGTAGGTAAATAAATCAAAACATTCGGACCATTCTTTTAACATTATTTAATATATTTATTTAATGTATATTTATAATATATTAATTTAATATATGTATATTTACTTGTAATTATTTAATATAGTTAATTAATAATAAATTTTGTTTCATAATATTAGTAATTTACTATACCAGTCAGTACTTATTATGAGAAGTATTTGCATTATAATTGAAATACAGTTATATTTAAATTATTATTAATCATTAATAGAATAATTTCTTACTATAATGATTATTAATAATTTAAATTTAAAATATATAAAAATTTCAATATTGCATTAATAATTCATTATTATTATAAATTATAATGTTAAATTAAATTAATATTAAATACTAAATTCATTTTAAATGCAGATATAATAATAATTATTATTAATCTGTATTCGTATTAGAGTTTATGAAACATTCCAAATTGTAAAGTTAAGACTTAATTTATTATTGATTCAATTAATAATGTTAATTTTTATTAATTCACATAACCTATTATGACTAAATTGAAACATAATTAATTAATAAAAGTTATTTAACAGTTTATTCTGATTTCTTGATAATATTGGTAATTAAATTTTACTATTTTACAGTTGCTCTTTATATAGACAGTTGAATCCAGAAATATGTAAGTCGGTTCGGTAGTCGCAGTCGTTAGGGCAGTTAGTTTAGGCACTAGGTTAGGTCATGCGTCGGGGTTCGATCCCCGTAGGGTCCAAATTTTAATTTAATTCCGGGAATTAGTTTCAAGTTGTTCCGTATGTAAACAAACTGATATTAATTAATAAAATATATTTTTTAAAATTAATTTGTTGCAACTTTTTGCATATTGTTTAAATAAATAAAACAGAAGTAGCTTACACTGAAAAAAATACATGAGACATTTTCAACTACATCCCCTTAGTAGAGTAAAAAGTAATAAAACGAACTACTTTTTTAGTTAGTCTGGCTACTTTTGATACTTATTTTAACTGTTTTATGTAGTTAAAAATTATTAATTAAATTAATGTAATTTTACAGTTAACTTTGTAACTGCAGGTATGTTACAGAAATGACTACAGAAAGTAGTAGATTCTACTACTTAAAGTAGTTCGATAGACTCATTTTGTAGTAGTTTTTACTTCTTCTAGGAGTTGAATTATTTTCCATGTAATTTATGTTATAGATTTTTATAGAAGATTATCAACTGTGAAAAGTTGTAAATGCAACTACTCCAAAAGAAGGGTTACGGGTTTTAGTGGGTCGGGCTGGTAGTAGGTCGCCAGTTAATTAAATTTACTATTTTATATATTTATTTTTCTTTTTTTTATCTCCTTTTGTTTTATCACACCAACCCCACATAACCTTGGAGTGCGGAATCCAAGGTATCTGTAGGCAGATTTCCCAAAAGTCCCTAAGCAAAAAAAAAAAAAAAAAAAAAAAGTATTAAGCAACTCATCGAAGCGGGCGAGCGTGGTTAGGTGGTTGGGTTATCGGTTTACGAATGTTAGGGTCGAGCGTTCAACTCCCGACGTTTAGAGATTTTTCTCCGTTAGGTATATAGACATTAAATAAATAAGGTATAGGTAAACAAAAGTGGGTAGGGGGAAATATAAAAAAATACAACTCGATAATATTTATAATAAATTATAAATAATTTTATTTTACCATTTTCAGTAGTTGTCTTTATTACTGAGTTATCTTAGTAACTTTAACTACATATCAGCAGTTAATTCTACTGCAAAACTGTCATTGGTTCCTATTTAACTAAGAAAAGTAGTTAATGCAACTGTATTATCACTTCATTCAACTACATATCTGATAATTAATGTAAGTTCAAAATTATCTTTGGGGACTTATTGAACTAAGGAAAGTAGTTAAAAAGTAGTCAAATCTACTAAGAATTTTTTTCAGTGTAAAAATATGGTCAAAAATGAGATACAAATGGTCTCAAATAGTCACCAATTATGGGCGGGGTCAACAAAGAGGAGGGGATAGTAGCAAACTTGTGACCACTTTAAACTTCCTCCTGATCAGTTGTGATAGATTTCTGACGAGATCCATCCAGAATCGTAAGAAAACTGGATTAAAGTGGTCAGGCGGCCTGACCATTTGTCTGACCATTTCTGATTTTATTTTTAGTAGGGTAAGAGAAGACACGCGGGAAAAACACTTTTTGGAAACGATTTTTCCAAACAAATGTTTTTAAACATCTTCAAAATAATTATTTTACAATAAAAATAACGCGACCCAGTGAGAAATTGCCAATAGACTTTAATCGGTCCAATATCGGTCCAATATTGG
Organism: Leptopilina heterotoma; assembly: GCF_015476425.1. NCBI lineage: Eukaryota > Metazoa > Arthropoda > Insecta > Hymenoptera > Figitidae > Leptopilina > Leptopilina heterotoma. The sequence continues at coordinate 1,755,024 of NW_025110916.1, forward strand.
TTGCCGTGCTGGGCGCCGATTGACTCCCAATATTGGACCAATATGGGCTGATGCTTGGGATGTAACGGCATCGCCAATCATCGGTTGTCAATATTGGTCCAATATTGGCCGAATATTGGCAACCAAGAGAAAAAAATTTTTTTAAATAAATTTTTTTTAATTAAATAATAATAATAAAAAATTAATGTTTATAATTTTTGTTTAATATATTTATTTGTTTAATTAATTATTTTTAATAATTCATGTAAATAATAAATAACTTATTATTTATAAATTATAATTATTTAAAAATGCAGCAGCTATTAGAAAATAGCATTCTGCAAAAAAATTCTATCATTGAAAAATCAATGATAGGCGAGAGAAATCCGCGTCTTTAAATAGATTCGCAGATGATAGACAAGAGATATCCGCGTCATTAAACGGATTCGCAGATATACTCTGGTCTCGCGACGAATCTCTCGATACTTATATACACTGGAGTCGCCGTGTCAGTTGCGAGAACGGTTACAGCGTCCCTCTTGCGGCAGAGATAAGAATTGTCACGTAAACTGCTAAATCGCTTTACCGACGGCCATATTATACCCGCAGTTTACGTGACAATTCTTATCTCCGCCGAAAGAGGGACGCTGTAACCGTTCTCGCAACTGACACGGCGACTCCAGTGTATATAAGTATCGAGAGATTCGTCGCGAGACCAGAGTATATCTGCGAATCCGTTTAATGACGCGGATATCTCTTGTCTATCATCTGCGAATCTATTTAAAGACGCGGATTTCTCTCGCCTATCATTGATTTTTCAATGATAGAATTTTTTTGCAGAATGCTATTTTCTAATAGCTGCTGCATTTTTAAATAATTATAATTTATAAATAATAAGTTATTTATTATTTACATGAATTATTAAAAATAATTAATTAAACAAATAAATATATTAAACAAAAATTATAAACATTAATTTTTTATTATTATTATTTAATTAAAAAAAATTTATTTAAAAAAATTTTTTTCTCTTGGTTGCCAATATTCGGCCAATATTGGACCAATATTGACAACCGATGATTGGCGATGCCGTTACATCCCAAGCATCAGCCCATATTGGTCCAATATTGGGAGCCTTTATTGGACCGATGATCGGTCTCTTGGCTCCCAATATTGGACCGATATTGGACCGGTGAGAAATTTCTCACTGGGGATTAGCATATATAAAGATTACTAAAATATTTCAAAATAGTTTAATTAAAAAGAAATTAAAATAGGTGTATTGTGGAAGCTAAATGATCATGAAATGAACAACTTGTTGTTCTTATTATTATTATTATTATTATTATTATTATTATTATTATTACACTGAAAAAAAATGTATTTGATTCAATTAACCGATTAATTGACTATTATCAATTAAATATTTAATTGAATCAAATAATATTTATGAGAGTCAATTAAATAATATTTGCTTCAAATACTGAAGTCATTGATTGAAATAAATATTATTTGATCCAAGTAAATAATAATATTTAATTGATAATAGTCATAAAATCGGTTTTTTGAATCAAATAAATTTTTTTTTCAGTGCGTAAATTAAATATCCTCTGGTCCAAAGTAATGAATAATTTTAAAAAAGACAGAAAATATTTGTTTAAAAATTAAATAATTTTAGCATTATAGAAATTTTATTATTGTTTGATACAAAATATTTATCTCATTTTGCAATCTTTATGTATTTTTAGCCTTTCCCATTCTGTTAAACACAATTTTTAATTAAAATTTATAATTAAAAAAATTCTATAATAAAAATATTTCATTTTAATTAAAAAAAATTAAGGCAAATTAAACAAAAACATTCGGACAATAAATAAAATATTGATTTACTGCAACGTTTCGAAGTCTATCCAAAAAAATATACAAAATTAAAATAATAATAAAAATAATTTAACAATAAATAAATAAAATAAAAATTAATGGATAATTATCTTACCAAAAAATAATAATTAAAATAGAGACGAAGACTTAAATTTTTATGCCCTGACGAGAGAGTAGAATCTCGAGTCAGAAAATTATAAAGGAACTTAATATTCATAAAATAAATGAAAAATTTTTTTTTAATTTAAAAATGTGAAAAATAATGATCAATAATAAAATTAGTAACAAGTTCAATAACAAATTAAAAATTAATTAATAAAGAGAATTTTAATTTATGAAACATTAATAATACAATTAAGAAAATTAATAATAAATAAAAATAATAAATACCCAATGGGAAATGCCAGTGTAGTGCCGATGCTCACCACTGGCTTAGTACTCAGACGATTGTTCGGCGTAGTCTAGCCGAGCCTCGACAATTAGTGCTGGCGCAGTACAGAATTTTTGTTTCGCCAAAGCTTGGACAAGCCACGGCGGCAAGTGCTGGCTGAGTATAGAAAAATTGTTCACAACGCTCTTTGCCAACATTGCTTTTTTGACATAAACTTGAAAAAAATTATAAAGAAAGTTTATAAATGTTTATAAATATAAATATATTGAAAAAAATTAATATTTTACTTTTCAGTTATTCATTTTTTATTCTTGTCAAATTTAATAATAACAATTTAACACAATTGTCTAATTTTGTAAATAATAAATTATTTAAACAAATTAAAATTATAAACAAAATTTAAACTTTAATCTCAATAATAATTTGGTTCCTATTAAAATACTATTATACTTCTTACTACGAATAAAAAATTATTAAAAAATTACCACGTAATTTAAGAATTACGTAAAATGTTAAATGCAATAAATAAAGTAATTTAATTTAATTATTAAAAATTTAGTTTAACTTATTTTACTTCAATTTATTATTTCTAACGTATCCCTTTTTTTTCTCATCTTTGACTCAATAATTGTATGTCTGAATGATACTGAGATATTAATACTTTTCTGTACACACGTGTCGTTAGCATAGTGGTTAGAGCGTTAGTCTGTTAGTCCGTAGGTCGTAGGTTCGATTCCCCTCGTCAGCAATTTTGTTTATTTTCATAGGTTTGCAATATTTCTAGATTCCAATCGTTAGGTACTAAAATATGAAAATCTAATGCACACTTACTGTAATTGTTTATTATTTAATTTTTAAATGTTATAAACAATTTTTTTCTACTTCATTTACTATATCCATTGTTAGTCTCCATCTTTAATACAATTTTTTTAAGAAGAGAAATATTTTATGAATAATAACTATTTATTAATATTATTTACCATTTTGTTGTTAAATTATTTATAATTATGAATTTACGACTAATTAATAACAATACGGCATTTATTGCGGCAATATTCTCAGCCAGCACTGGTCCAGTGCTGCGCCAGCGCTGTCTGGCAGCACTGACAGACAGTACTTCGGCAGCGCCAGACGGCGTTATCATCCCAGTGCCATGCCAGTGCTGGCTCTCAGCCTTGCCGCCAGTGCTGCCAGTGCTGGCGCAGTACTACGCCAGTTGTAAATTTCCCATTGGGTAGTAAAGAATAAAAAATAAATAATAAACATACCATAAATAAATAATAAATAACACATAGATAATAAATAATTAAATAAATAACGGTTCACAATACAATAATTCACAATAAAATAAAATAAATAGTATATTACGATACTAGGCCAGAAAGTTGGATTTCCTGGCCGGCGTGATATATAAGGCCGAGGCGAAGCCGAGGCTTTATATATCACGCTCGCTAGGTTATCCAATTTTCTGGCCGTGTGTCGTATACAATTTTTCTGTATCCCCAGCCGAAAGTACGTTAAATAATTATTGTTTGAATAATAAAATAGCTGAATAAGTTGCCCGCCCGACTTTTGCAAAGTCGAAACGAAGCCGAGACTTAGCTGGTCGGGGCGGGCATGAAAAAAAATTATAAGTAAAAAATAATTGGAAGTAAAATTTAAAAAATAGTAAACAAGAAATTTTCTTTTACAAATAAATATTTAATAATATACAAAATATAATAATAATAAATAAAAGAAAATAAGAAATTTCATGCATTATTTTGATGACTGTCAGTTGTTTTCAAAACTTGAGCTCTGTAAGTAACATGTCTGTGTGGTTGCTATGCTAACATGTACGTGTGTTGAAATTCTTGTAACCAATCAGAGCGCTCGTTGGGTCTGTCGAGCCGGCCACAAAAGTCGCTATTCCCGGAGCCAAATCAGACCGGGAAGACAGTACTTTCGGCAAAGGGATACAGAAAAATAATTTATCAAATTAAGTAAAAATACGTATTGCAAACTGCAAAGTCAAATTTGAAACTGAGCTCCAAACTCTATCGAGTTATTACATTACAATGAACATTATAATTATCGATTAATTTTTATTTTATTTATTTATTGTTAAATTATTTTTATTAATATTTTAATTTTAATTATATGTATATAATTTTTATTTTTATTATTATTTTCATTTTGTATATTTTTTTGGGTAGACTCCCTGAAGAGAAAATCATTTAGATTTCGAAACGTTGGAGTAAATAAATATTTTTTTCATAGTCCGAATTTTTTCGTTTAATTTGCCTTAATTTATAAAGATTTAAAGATTAATTAACTAATTAAAAGATTATTTAACTAATTAAAAATAATTAATTAATTTAATTAATTATTACAAAATTTTATTTTAATTAAAAAAAAAATTAATAACTTTTTTTTATAAGGGAAATTAATTACAATTAATGACCAAAATATTTTATTTTAAATAAAAAAGTTAATTAAAAATAATAATTAGCTTTTTTTATTTTTAAATTAAAAGTTTTTTATTTTTAAAAATTTTATTTTAAAAAATTGTTTTATTACTTTTTATTGTTATCACAAAAACACGTTTTTTTTAAAAAAGAAAAGTAGTGATATTGGCGAGAAATGAAATTCTAGCCTTTCATGACTCAAAAAATGCGATTTCCAAGCGGTAACCTTGGAAACGGCGAAAAGTTGAATAGGGCAGCACTAACATACACTGAAAATTTAGTATGCTATATATATCGGTAGTCCCCACCATCGACCTTCCCCGCATCTAGTATATTTATCTAAACACTACCTAATGAACATTTTTTTCACTAATAATTTTTCAGATACAAGAAAAAAAAATATATATAATTTAACTTATAAAATTATCATAAAAAATATTTGAATATTAAATAATTTATAAATATTTATATTTAATATTGTTCAGTGCACACGGTAATAAAGAAAGTGAATATTGTATCAAGATTGACCGAGTCTTGAATCGAGCATGGGACGAACATTGGTGTCCCATGCTGAACAAATATTGAGTGACGCGCCGTATATACAGAATATACGGCGCTGGCATTGAAATAGTAGATTAGGCGAGGTGCCTTCCAGCCTTCTGTGGCCGAGCGGTTCAAATGCGTGCGTTTAGGACTTCCGGTATGCGTTAGGGGCGGGGTGCGTGAGTTCGATCCCACATGCGAGCGAATATTTTTCATTCTTTGTTTTAAGCGTTATATCTAATAATAAAATTGTGTGTTGTGTTGTGAATAAAAAATGTGAATATGTTTGTAAATAATATTAAAAAGTCTGCTGAAAAATCGAGAAAAAAATGTACTGATTAACAGAAAAATTGTTTTCTTTTACTAAAATTATTTTCTTAATATTACTATTTCAAATGACATTTATTGTTAGTAATATATTATTTATATATGATAATAATATAATTATTATAATAGTAACTTAATGCCATTAAATTAACAAACGCATATAATATGAATAAAAATAATAACAATAATATTCATTACTATTATAATTATAATTATTACTATTATTATTATTATTATATATAATTCATATATCCATATTATATTGAATGAGCGCGAGAGACGCGTAAATTTGGGAACAGTGGAAGCAGCCTTGTTTCAGTCCTGCATTAGGGTTCCGCAGCATTGATTGAACATTGAACGCCAATCTTCAACAAGGACTGGAGCGTCAGTCTTAAATAAGTGTTACATTATGGCTAGAAGCAACCTTGCTTCCGCCGTCCCACCGAGGCTTGATCAATGTTGACCAAGCCTCAACGAAACTTTCGTAAAGTCTGAACCCAGCGTCAGTTCTCACCTGGGTAACTATATATTATAAATTATAAAACAGGAAATTAACAAAACATTATAGTAACTTTTTCAAGGTATTGCATGTCTCAATTGAAAACTGAGGATCAAAGAAAAATTAGGTACTCGCAAAAACACATTGTTCAGACATAAATATAGCTACATAAAATAATTTTCCAGTTCCTAGACTTCAGCACGGAGAGCAGGAGAGCCGTTTGATTTGGCAAGAGAGCGCTGTTTTCCCTTTATAAAGCACAGCAGTAGCGCCGCAAACGTCGAACGGTTATACTTTTTGAGGAGTATCGGTTCTCTTCTCCACACAAATAGAGCCGCTTACTTTCCAAAAAGTGTACCCGCTTTCCCCAAAAAGGAGAACCGTTCTCCCCTCGAGAGTAAGCAGCGTGCTTCTAAAAAAATACTTGAGATTATGTTTCTTATGTATTAACATTAATTTATCGACTTTAATTTTTGGTATTTTGTCCACCTAGATTTGGAATCTATCCCACTGTGCGCCCTTGAGACAACGGGGAGAAAGTATCAATTTCGTTTACAGTATGTAATATTGATGAATCATTAAGTTTTACTCGTATTATATTTTTTACAAGTCGTACTTCAATCCCAGAAGAGCCACGAATTTTTTCATGTTGAAATTATCGTTCACAGTATACGAAAAAAAAATCTATTACGTTAGGGTTCCCACTTTGCCCCACATTCCCCTAAGCACTGAATTTAAAATTAGAAAGATATTTTACAATGACAACTTGAAAACTTGAGATTTTGAATATTCAAATAGAAAAAATTGAATTTTCAGAATGAGAATTTATAAAATTCCCTGACAATTCAAGGTTTTCTAGGTCTGTGGAAACTAGAGCTCCAATCCCTCAAAGCGGGATCCCGCAATCCCGCGGGATCCCACACTATTTATTGAATCCATAACATACTTATAAAAAAGGAGCGGAATCCCGCGGGATTTCTAACGGTCAGGGAAAAGTCAGGGAATGTCCTTTTTACAGAGAATGCCCAATATGTATATTTTATATTATATGTATTTATATATTAATAAATTTCGGATTTTGAAAGTCTGACTTCATATTCGTCATTAAGGGGACACCTAAGTCACCTAAAAACAATGCAAAAAGAGTCAACTTTCGGTACACTTTTCTCGAAAACTATTATTCCAATTGCGTTCGCCCTTTTTTTCTTCGATTACAAATATAATCAAGTATATGAATAAGAAGTAATACGACGTTATCTTCAATAGAAACTTTTTTATGAATATTTATACCCAAAGCAAAATAAAAATCCCATTTTCTCTGATTCATTGACTCATATCTCCGTTTGTACAACTCAAAATGATGTTAAACTTCTTATTCGTATTCTTGGAACCTTACTGAACAAAGTAAAAAAAAGAAATTACAAATCGGTTTAGTAGATTCGGAGAAAAGTGTACCGAAAATAAAAAAAAATTGGAAAAAAACAATTTTGACAGGAGACACGAAAAAAGAAAAAATACTAAAAACTCATGGTATTCAGAATCATGTAATCAGATTTTTTCTACTCTTCAGAAAAGGTTTCAAAAAGTCTTGTTCTATTCCTAATTGAGTCAACTTTTAGAAAATCAAATTTAAAAAAATCGATTTTTTTGTCATTTTTCCACTTAGGTGTCCCCTTAACGAAAAACCCAAAAACCCCTGAATAACACGTTTAAATCGAATTCCATCATTATTTTAAAAAATTTCCGCCATGTTGGATCCGCCTTTGTGAATTTTAAAAATCTAACTTCAGATTTGTAATCAGCGACCCCAAAAACTCCCGAGTAAAAAGTTTTAAGTGAATTTGATCAATTTAAACAAATTTACGCCATATTGGATCCGCTATTGTTAATTTTAAATATCTGACTTCAGATTTGTAATTAGCGACCCCAATAGTCCTGACTAAGAACTTTCAAGTGAATTTGATTAATTTTAAAAAATAAGTCCGCCATATTGGATCCGCCATTTTGAATTTTGAAAATCTGACTTCATATTGGTAATCAGCGACCCCAACAACCCCCGAGTAACAAGTTTCAAGTGAATTTGATCAATTTTTGAAAAAGTCGTCCGCGGGATCCCGCAGGATTGAGAGTTATTCCGCATTCTAGTTCCGTGGGATTGCAAGCCCTAGTGGAAACCCTGCATTTCTTTGATGACGATCTCTTTAACATCATTTTTTACTGCTTCTTTAAAAGCATTTTGCATTGATTCTGAATTTTTGTCAAAAAATGTAAAATTACACCGTCCAACGGTGGAAAAAAGTGATGACCACACGTTCAACCAATTAATTAACCGTGGTGGATAATTTTATACCTTGCTGTTGAATTTAGACAATTTAAAATAAAAATTTTATTACAATAATTTTACGTCACATTTACAAAAAATAATTTATAAAATCGTCACATGCTAAATTCGAGGGTTCCGTACCCGTACTGAATTTTTCTTGAAGTCTAAATATAAAAATATATACGTATATAAATCTGCAGTCTACTAGGTCAAGAATTGTAACTGCCAGGGATGAGTCCCAGTCAGAAATGAAAGATCTAATCGACGTCTAAAACATCTATATCAATGTGGAATCTAAATCGAGATCTATATAGACGTCGAAGTGGGACGCCACAAGACGTCGAAATTGTTGTCTATTAGACGTCTACCGCGCAAAATTCGGCTGAAGATACGCAAAAGACGAGTGGTCTTTACGACATCTTAGATGCTAAGTAGGTGTCTAATCGATGTCTAGGACTTCGAATCGTCGCTTGGAGGCAGCAACATGCCGACTCAGCTAAACGGTGAAAAAGATGCCGTTTCAAAAAGAAAAGTGAAAAACATGCCATTTCACGAAACCTGTGGAAACTATGCCTCGCCGCGAAAGCGCTGAGAAACATACCTTCTCCAAACGAACGGTGAAGAACATGCCTTTTCAACCGTTAATATTATATTAAAACGATGGTCAGATTTTCAAATTTTTAAGACTGAGCCAGCTCTTGGCCCAATAATGGCACATTCACGGCATAGATTGATCAATCTTTAATGGCAAAAGACAATTGACAATGATGTGACGAAGATCGGTCCATTAATGGCTCATTAGTGGCACTTTAATGGCAAAAATTTTGTATCTTTGAAGGCAAATTATAATTGCCAGTATTGGGGCGTAGCTTGGCCCAATAACGGCACATTCACGGCTAAGTTGATCAATCTTTAATGGCAATATTCAATTGTCAGTGATGTGACGAAGATCGGCCCATTATAATGGCACTTTAATGGCAAAAATTTTGTGTCTTTGATGGAAAATTATAATTGCCAGAATTGGGGCGTAGCTTGGCCCAATAACGGCACATTGTTGTATAACATTTTCTATCTATGATGGCAAATTATAATTGCCAATATTAGGATGTAGCTCGGCCCAATAATGGCACAGTATCGGCCAGTGTAGTGTAGCTTATAAGAACCCTTTTGCTTCCTTGACTTCACGTCAGAGTAGCAGAGTGGTCAGAGTGTTAGGCTGCGTGGTGCGTCAGGTTCAGGTATCGATCCCCGCGAGCGGTAAGAATTTTTCAAATATTTGTAAGTTTGCGTTTAATTTAGGGAAATAAGCTGTATAAATATTATAAATTAATTAGTTAATTAAATAAAAAATTTTTTTTTTAATTTTGTCAACACTGGGGGAGTAATGGCAGCCAATAATGGGCCATTAATGTTTACCGAGAATCGGCCGATAATTGGCTGCCGCGGTTAAGCTCCAGACAGTCGGGCCACTATTGTCTGCCAAGAGTAGGCACTGACTATGCCGTCACTGGGCCAGTTTTGGGCCGTTTTTAATTTCGCACTTGGGACGTCTCAACGGGGCGCCATAGACTTTTTCGTTGATTTCTCGAAAAGTTATCACAATCCCACTATATGAAACTTTTACGAAAAGTTTCTTATTACTTTTGGCTATCACTATAAAAACAAGTTGTAATTCCAGATGTTCATTACATGAACATTTTGCTTCCTCTTTACGATCAGCAAAAATAATTTGCTTCCTCGTGGAGGAAGCATTATCGATAAGTATATTTCATTTTAAATCATTTTTAATACTAATTAATATTTATAAAATAAAGTTCATTCGTCTTAATAGAAAGAATAAAATTTTCTTATACAGTAATATAAATCTAAATAAACAAAATATTTTTGGAAAAAAAGTGAATTTTTCAACTTTAATTGTAATTAATTCTATAAATTTCAATAGAATATAATTATACTTTATATACATGAATCATAATCCCTCTTGGTGCAAAGAATAAGATTTTAGAAATAAATGAGTAAGATTTTCTTATACACAACATAATTTTGCGGAAAGAACTCATTTTTTGATAAAAATGCGAATTTTTCAGCTTTAATTGTGATTTACTCTGTAAATTCTCATACAACTTATACTTTGTATATTAATAATAAAAAAAAATTTTTTATTAAATTTTATTAAATAATAAATTTATTTATTTAATAATTATTTTATTTATTATTATTATTATTATTTATTATTATTAAAAATATTAATTTTTTTAATTAATTATTTTATAGAAATGGTTATTATTTTCTATCACATCGAAATGTGAATAACCCTTTCGTTCAGATTCTAAAAATTATTTACCTCACACTCACATCCAACAGTGCAAAAATAGGAGAGGACGGGCAGAATAACCGTGTAAGCTTACAGTGACTTTACTGTGTAAGCTTACAGTGACTTTCATGTGTAAGGCTACAGTAAGGCGGAAGTTTTTAGACTTCATCGTGTTTACCACACTCTTACTTGATAACCTTACAAGCCCTACAGATGTCGTCTCAGGTAACCTTACAGTGAAAAGTTGTGCTATGTGGGTACTAATCGATTCGTCTTGATGCAAAGAATAAGATTTTATTTTATATTAACTTCAATAACCAACTTAAAAAAGTCAAAAAAAAAAATTTTCTGAGAATTTTTTAAAGTCTATTAATCCATTTCGAGATATTTTTATGGTAAATATACCTGGTAAATTTTAGCCAAATTCGTTAAAACCTCTTCGAGTTATCGTGTTCACAAAAATCGGGATCCACACACACACACACATACATAGGGGAGAGTCTCCAGTTGTGAGACGGGTTTCATTTTTGACCTGTAAATTGTAAACGGGTAAACGAAATTGTAAATAAAATACACCGTTCGAAAGGTAACAGAAATACGCAACTTTTATTAAAAGAAAGTATAGTGTTTCGATGAACTCAAAAAATTTTACGATACATTTTCCGAGCACATCGCTTTTTTCAAAAGAAAAAAATGTCTCCAGTTGTGAGACACTCATTAAAAATTGCTAAAATTGAATCAGTTTGACATAAAACGTTATGTGTAGTAGAAATAATTAAATATATTAATAATATATATTATTATATACTAAATAATAATATTTATTCGCCAAAATATGACTATCAAATAAGCACAGTTGAATAGCTTCAACAAGAGCATTAAAATTGATTTCTTCTGAATCAATTGACTTTTTTCCACTTGACATGCCCAAAAATACTAGAAGAAAAATCAAAACAACATTTAAATAGTATGCCTGCAAAGTCGTATTTTTTATGCTGCCCAGATGGGTGTTGACACCGTCTCACAACTGGTGATATGCTGTGTCTCACACCCAGAAATTGGCGCTATTTTGAAAAAGGAAAATTAAATTTAGATTGGAACAATGCAATATTGCATCACAAAATATAAGGAAAACACTAAAAGAAAATGCATTATATTTACCTTTTCCAATTAATTAACTTGGAAAAAAAGTACTTTGCATTTATTGAAAAAACGCTTTTTAGTCGATTATCACACACAGTGTTGGTTATTTAACAAAAACAGTTTATATATCCGCTTCGGCGTACACGAAAAAGTGGGCTCATATAAAAAGAAATGTTTTTATATAAACCAATCGTCTTTTTAATATTGCATGTTAAAAAAAATTGACTGTCTCACAACTGGAGCTGTCTCACAACTGGAGACTCTCCCCTACATATATACATCCGGACAATTGTTCAGGGTCTTAAATAACATAGTCCTATGTAGAAGAAAATTTGTTAAAAGGATTTTTAATAATTTTGTAAATTAAACGAGGAAGCAAAAATAAGAAAAAACTTTTTTTTGAAAAATTTTTAATAATTAATGAAAATTTTTTTTTCTAAAAAATTTATTTAAAAAATGCTAGTTATGCTGAGAAACTTAAAAAAAATTTGAAAAAATATGGAAAACAACCGGAGTTATCTTAATTTTAAAAACTTAGTACCTACATAAATTTTCAAATTGGGTAAGGCTTTCTGAAGTCTACCGATGGTTTTTTAAGCCTGTTCTTAATGAGATAATTAAATTTTCTTTATAGCATTTTATTCTAGGTAGAATTTGAAAGTAATAGCAAAAAAAAATTTAGGGTGCGCATTTTATTTACAAATTACATCTATTTTTATTACGCGCTGTAACAAAGCCATGGCGCGTACAGTTTCGCGGGCGGTCGCGCTGCCGCGTTATATGCGTTGAATTGGTTTCAATTTGTTAGTTAGGGGTTATTTATAAAGCATTTGGTACATAATTTCGAAAATTTTAATTAAAATTAAATTCAAAATGGCGGATTTAATATGGCGAATAATATGGCGCTTAACAAAAATATAGCTTTATTTTGTAAATAAAATGCGGGCCCTAAAATTTTTTTTTGGAAATAGTTCCACATTTTACGTAGAATAAAATGCTGTAAAGAAAATTTAACTATCTCATTAAGAACATACTTAAATTTTCATTCGTTTATAAATTTTTTTTATTATTTAAGCAAATTACATGATAATTTAAAACTGGAATTGGAGTTTTAGAAAGAAAGATTTTTTAAATAAGTGGTTAAAATTTTATCGAATTCTGTTGATTAATTTTCGAGTAATTCATTTTTTTCGAAAAAGGTGTTAAAAAATTAAATTGTTAATAACTTTTTAAAAAACAATTTTTTTAAAAACTATTTTTAGGTGTTGTTTTTATCATTATTTGCTTTTAAAATATAGTGTTTGAAAGAAATTAAAATACTCTTCGAAAATCATGAGTACACTTCAGTTCGCCTTACCCAATTTGAATATTTTCAAAATTTTTTCGAAATTTTCAAAATCGTCTTCACTTTATCGTATCTTATCCTTATAGCTACAAGGAAAAAAGTTTCAAGAAAATTGCTAACAATGTAGAAAAATCGTCGATCATTTGACATGGAATTGCTCACTTCCACGACTAAAACTGTGCAGTCTTGAATAAATCTAGTCACACAGAAAAAAACTCGACTCACATTTGTTGCAACGAATTTGGAAGTCGGTCTCGAAATAAGTAATCGACAACTTCAAGTGATTCGAAATGAGTAATCGGCAACTTCAAGTGACTCAAAATGAGTAAAATGACATATGGTTGCCCATCCCTGTCAGTAGTCAATTCACAAATGTCTAACCTAAAAATTCGTTTTCTATTTCTCATAAATGCGATAAATCGACTTCAAGTATTAATGTTTTGACAACCCAGGCGCGAAGTGACGCCGAGTTCAGGCTTTATAAAGATTGGCCGAGCATTGGTCAACATTGATTGAGCATGAGTGAATCAGCGAGAGCAGGAATGATCGAAGCTTTAATGTAACACCGATTCCAGACTGCAGCGCGAGCCTTGATTCAGCATTGGACATCAATGCTCAATCAATGCTGCGGACGCCTAACGCAGGACTGAAACAAGACTGCTTCCACTGTTCCCAAATTTACTCGTTTCTCACGTTTATTCAATATAATGTGAATATATGAATTATTAATAATAATAATAAATATTATTGTTATTATTTTAATTCATGTGCGTATATGTACATATATATTTAATGACAATAAGTTATTATTTGTAATAATTATATTATCTTAATATAAATAAGAATATATTACTAACAATAAATATCATTTGAATAGTAATTTTAAAAAAATAATTTTAGTAAAAAAAGACAATTTTTCTGTTAATCTTTACATTTTTTTCTTGATTTTTAATATACTTTTAACATTATTTATAAACATGTTCACATTTTTTATTCACGACACAACACACAATTTTATTTTTTTATATAAACGCTTATAAAAAAGAATGAAAAATATTCGCTCGCATGTGGGATCGAAACTCACGCACCCCGCCCCTAACGCATACCGGAAGTTCTCAACGCACGCATTTAAACCGCTCGGCCACAGAAGGCTAGAAGGCTTCTCGCCTAATCTACTATATCAATGCCAGTGCCGTCACTCAGTATGGGACACCAATGTTCGTCCCATGCTCGATTCAAGACTCGGTCAATCTTGTTACAATATTCAGTTCCTTTATTGCCGTGTGCACTGTACAATATTAAATATAAATATTTATAAATTATTTAATAGTAAAATATTTTTTCTGATAATTTTATAAGTTAAATTATATATTATTTTTTTTCTCGCACAGTGTCAAATTATTATTTTCAAAGTTCAAGAGTTTCGTTTATCTGTAAAATTTTCAGTGAAAAAAATGTTCATTAGGTAGTAGTAAATATTTATGCCTAGTAGTTTTACACTAGGATTAACTGTTTACTGAATATTATCAAAAATATATTTTTCGTCAAACGCGCGCGACTAAACACAAATACCACCATCCCATCTACTCAATGCACTCCCCGCCTGTGACGTCATGAGGGGAAAGCATTGAGTAGATGGGATGGTGGGAGCACGACAATCGCAACGTCTCAAGGTTATTTGTGTTTAGTCGCGCGCGTTTGACGAAAAATATATTTTTGATAATATTCAGTAAACAGTTAAACCTAGTGTAAAACTACTAGGCAGAAATATTTATTACTACCTAATGAACATTTTTTTCACTGAAAATTTTTCAGATAAAGGAAACTCTTGAACTTTGAAATAATAATTTGACTCTGTGCAAGAAAAAAAATAATATATAATAATTTAACTTTATTGATATGAATCTTATGTAATTAATATAAATATTTTACACTAAATAAATATTAATATTTATTTACCAATTGATATCTTAATAACAATAATAATAATACTTATTATATTATTTAATAATAATTAATAATAATAATTTTTAAATAGAATAAAAAATTACTAAAAATTATCAGAAATAATATTTTAATATTAAATAATTTATAAGTATTTATATCTAATATTGTTAAGTGCACACGGTAATAAATAAACTATCAAGATTGATTCAAGCTTGAATAAAGACTGGATGTTGAAGCTCCACTCACGAAGATTGACCGAGTGTTAAATCGAGCATGGGACGAACATTGGTGTCCCATGCTGAACCAATATTGAGTGACAATGATATAAAGACTGCTTCAACTCTGGGTTACCCACGCTGGGCGTTCAAGACTCAGTCAAGTTTCAACCCATCGTCAGCACTGGTCTTTCGCGCCTGGGTACTTTTGATTACTTTGTCTTATATTTAACTTTAAACATTATATTACGGTTAAGGCTATATTCATTACTCTTTAAGAAATGAGTCGGACTACCGTCATGCTTTTTAAAATTTTGTTTCTCATATTGTATTCGACATTTTAAAAATGTAAAAACTAACTTCAAATTCATTATCAGCGACCTCGAAAGCCTTTAGATACCAAGTTTGAAGAAAATCTATCATATTTTTTAAAATTCTTCCGCAGTTTTGATTTTTAAAAAATTAACTTCACATTTGTAATCAGCGTCCTTAAAAACCCTTAAGTGCCTAGTTTCAAGAAAATCTATTATGTTTTTAAAAAATTCATCCGCCATATTGGATTCGACGTTTTGGATTTTGAAAAACTAACATAAGATTAGTAATCAGCGACCTCGGAACTTCTTAGTTATGAAGTTTTATAAAAATCTATTCATTTGCTATCTATCCCACTGTGGGGCGGGGAAACAACATAGGCAATATAATTAAAAGTGATTTATTTATATTCATAAGGAAACTAAAGTTACATAGCTATACAAAAATTGAAGAAATATTCAGAATAATCATGTCAACGTTTTTCATATAGCTGAACAAAGCATATTATTGAAACTAAAATCTTTAGATGCTAGAAAGGGTGCAGGCCCTGATAAAATTCCACCATCGATCCTAAAATCATGTTGCTCTGCATTTGTCGCACCCCTTTATCTCTTATTCAATCGTTCCCTCTACTCTGGAACTTTTCCACTTATATGGAAAAGAGGAATAGTCGTTCCTGTCTACAAGGAGGGGAACAAGAATGAAGTTACCAACTACTGCCCAATAATAATTCTTAGTAGTATTGCAAAAATATTTGAAAATTTTATGTTTGATGAAATATATAGACATATAGAATCTACAATAATTGAGGAGCAGCATGGTTTCATAAGAGGTAGGTCAGTTGTTACCAATATGATTTCTCAAAGGCATTCGATAAAGTTGATCATGCTATCTTGTTAAAGAAGCTTGAAGCCATGGGATTTACAAGTGACTTACTTGTATGGGTGAAAAGTCATTTGCTTGCAAGGTTTTTGTCAGTGCGTATAGATTACCATTTTTCAGATGTCTTTTTGGCTACCTCTGGTGTACCCCAGGGGTCGCATCTTGGCCCTCTTTTTTTACAATATTTATTAATGACCTACCATCTGCTTTTGAACATAGTTTCTTTCTTTTTTTCGCTGACGATTTAAATATTTACAAACCTATTAAAGATCATCAAGATCGGATTGATCTTCAATCTGATCTTGGTCGATTACAAACTTGGTCACTAAAAAATAATCTATACCTTAATGTCAAAAAGTGTTGCACGATTACGTTTTCTATAGGTCAAGAAATACTGAGGTTTTTAATTATAAGATTGGCGACACTGTTCTATCTAGAGTCTCCATTGTTCGCGACCTCGGGATCATGTTAGATGCTTCTTTTTCATACCATGATCACACTATTTATGTAGTAAATAAATTAGTCAGGGCTCTGGGCTTCGTCACAAGAAATGCAAAATGTTTTAGAAATGTGAAAATTCTCAAAATATTGTACTTTGCGTTGGTGAGACCAAAATTAGAGTTCGCGGCAGTTATATGGTGGCCATACCAAGATTACTTACTTATAGAAATTGAGCGTGTTCAAAATAAATTTCTTCGTTTTGTCGCTAGACAAATAGGTATCATTATTGATTACCGGGATCACGACTATACTGCATTGAGGAGCACACTGGGGATTCCACTGTTATCACAAAGGTTTTTATTTGCTGATCTGCTTTTTCTTTTTAAAATAATCAATGGAATGCTTAACTGCGCGAAACTCTTGAGTCTATTTAACTTTAATGTTCCGTATATAAAAACTAGAAACGCACTATTATTCAGTCGATCTAAGGCTAGAACAAATTACTTTGATAATTCTACAATAAATAGATTAAACAGAGAGGCAAATGAACACAAAGATTTCATTGATTTTTTTGGAGTGTCCCTTAGTTCTTTTATTCAAACCGCAAAAAGCGTCATTTTTGATATTAACAATAATAATAGTAGAGCAGCCATTTAATTTTTATATTGTAAGCTTTCAGTAGTACTTGGTACGATTAAGCTTTAAAGCCCGTGTATTTTGAATAAATAAATAAACATAATTTTCCAATGTGGTTTGTGGAAAGAAACCTTTTTTAGGTAATTTCCGTCCACCCAGGTGCGAATTTAGGTTGGCCGCCAGAGTTTGAAGGTTGGCCTAACTTTGGCAAGCGAAGTTTTGGTTGCCAGAGTTTGCCCAACTTTGGCAAGTACTAGTGCCCACAGTTGGCCCGACTTTGCAAGCCAACCATTAAATGCAGAGTTTAACCAACCGTCGGGCCAACTTTGGTGACAAAGGTTGGCACAACTCATCAAAACGTCGTTCAAAAGACTTTCAGTTTCGGTTGGCCGAACTCTGGGCCACGGTTGGCCCAACGGTTGGCAGAACTTTGTCAAATGCAGTTTAAATGACTTAAACTTTCTTGGTCGGCCGAACTCTGGGCCACGGTTGGCCCAACGGTTGGCAAAACTTTGTCAAATGCAGTTTAAATGACTTAAACTTTCTTGGTTGGCCGAACTCTGGGCCACGGTTGGCCCAACGGTTGGCAAAACTTTGTCAAATGCAGTTTAAATGACTTAAACTTTCTTGGTCGGCCGAACTCTGGGCCACGGTTGGCAAAACTTTGTCAAATGCAGTTTAAATGACTTAAACTTTCTTGGTTGGCCGAACTCTGGGCCACGGTTGGCCCGACTGTTGCAGCTTTAATATTCATTTTGCGTTATGTACTCCCATGTGAGCGTAGCGTAGTGGTCAGTGTATAAGTCTTCGGTGCGTTAGGTTAGGGGTTCGATCGCAGCGAGCGTTAGATATTTTCGAAAATGTATGTATGAGATTGTGTTTAATAATAATAGGTAAAGGTTATATCGGATGTTCCCGCTAATAATAACCTGTTAATTCTTTAAATAATTTAGTTTTTTAATAATTTTTTACCTTTGGCTGTTGAAGTTGGCCAAACTTTGAAAATTGTGGTTGGCCCAACTTACGCATTTAAAGTTGTGCAAACTTTGGCTTCAGTCTTTGGACCAACCATTAAAATGTGTAGTTGGCATAACATATGCATTGTAAGTTGGGCCAACTTCCTTATGAGTTGTCGGGACAACCATCGTCGCCATTAGACGGCGAACCGTTATCATCTGTATGGTTGGCCCAACCTCTGGCACGAGAAGTTGGACCGACTTTGTAAAAGTTGGCCTAACTATGGGCCGACCACAAAATCGCACCTGGGCATGCTGAAACATGCATCTACATGGTTAATAAATTTGACAAAGAAAAGACAATACTTTAAAACCTCTCCACTTTGCCAAAATTGCAAGTTTTTAGTTAAAAATTCATTATTTCATCAAAAATTAATATAACAATATAGTTTTATGATAAATTTATTCTACAAGGAACCCCCTTCAACACCATTATAAAAAGTTCAGATGAAAAAAAAATTAAACGATTACTTACTTGTATCGTAGTTCAAGACAATATTTTTAATAATGACAAAAAACTAGGTGCGTTTTTAACAGTTCGATTAATTATGCGTCATCAGGTTGGACTGTGTGGTCAAAAAATAACATAAAGGCACTTTTTTAACGAAGTTCATAGTGCCTATGGAAGATCGCGCTTACTTTGATATACGCAAGTTATCGTCAACTCACCGCTTTGCCTCGATCCCCACTTTGCTCCACATGGCCACATTCCCCTACAGTTGAAATCTAAATCATTTCTAAATTTTAGTTTCTTCTGTTCAATATTTTTCTTTGCATAATTTTAAAATAAATATTTTTAAATGAATTTTAGAAACTCAAAATGTTATTAAAATGATTGAAATACTCGTTTAAAGCCAACGCAGAATAGAATCTTTAACCGGAACCGCAATCGTAAACGTAACCGTAAGAATGAGTTAAAGAAGGATAGGTATATTGTTTATCCTTCTCTAACTCATTCTTACGCTTACGGTTACGATTGCGGTTCCGGTTAAAGATTCTATTCTGCGTTGGCCTTTAGTTGTGGAAAATTCTAAACAAAACTAAATTTTTAAATTCTTATAATTTTTCTCTATATTCTTTCGTTTACTTTAAAATATGTAAGTGTTATGAGCTCTGAAGATAGGTACCTTAGAAGCAAAAGAAGAGAAAATCGATTTTCACTTTTTCAGTGATTCTTACAAAAAAGATGTTTGGAATAAATGGAATAAACACCCAGAAAAAAGATTTCTTTGAAATAAAGAAATCGTTTTTTAAACTCTCTCTTTGAATCAAAGATAAAATTTGTTTGACTTAAAAAAAGTTTTCTTTAATTTTACGAAAACCAATTTTCAAGGTTTTTTGAATCAAAGAAATTTTTTCTTTAAATGTTATTTTTGATCCAAAGAAAAATTTCTTTAACTACTTGAGCGGCAGAGCGTCAGAATTGGCGTTAGACGTAGAAGTGACAGAAGCGGCAGAAAGGCGTCAAGACTTGACTCCGATTTTCTAATTCTGTAAGGAGATTTATAATATAAAAATAAAGTATTCTTTATTTTTTTTTCTGTCACTTCTACGCCCGACGCCAATTCTGACGCCGGTTAAGACAAATAAGAGGCCGAGAACATTCAAAGAAATTATTTCTTTGATTTATTTTCTTTGAATCAAAAAAATATTTATTTAAATTAAAGAAATATTTCTTCCTAGTTTATTATACTCATTTATCGTCACATTATACATAGATCAAACAGTTTTCAGAATATATTTCGCAATGAGTGATAAAACAGTTTGTCACTTCTTGGTGCTTGGGGATTTGCTGATACAATACCAGATTTTTATGATAGGTATTATGTATTCTGGTAAAAATTTCGGACTAATTTCGAATTAAATAGTCTGATATCAATCCGAACGAAAAACTGAATCCGAAAACAATCCGGAGTAATCCTGAATGTCTACGAATCCCTATATTAAAGAACCAGTTGAGACCAGTAGAAATTGAACATGGATCTACTGGTGTCAACTTGCTTTCCAAATTGAAAAACTTTTCCGTGTAGCAATTCTACTGGTTTTAACTTGGAAATCTTATTTATGTAACTGAAACGGATATCCAAGATAAAATTGAAATGGTTCTATCTTGGATTGTCCTCTTCAATTTTTGTTTCGACTTGTTTTAACATGGATTTCCAATCTTATCATCTCTACTTGTATTTCCAAGTTCGCACGTACTACAAGTATCAGCTTGCATTTCCAAATACAAAATTAAGTTCAAGTATCTACTTGGTTCAATTTGGATTCTGGAATACTACATTTCACTTGTGCTGTTAAATTAAAAATCAACAAGCTTCAGTTTGGAACTTCCAACTCCAAATTTATATAGCACAGTGAAGGATTAATGTCATCTTGGTTTAATTTGAATCGGGGATGCATTCTATTTGAAATTTCAAGTTCAAATTTAAAGAGTTTGATTAATCGCTAATTGGAATTCTTTAAATTGTCATTTTCGCCAATTGTTATTTTTGCAAAGAATTATTATTGCAAATTTACATTTTACAAATATTTATTTTAGTTTACTGTTATTTTTCAAATTTGTTATTTTTGCAAACTTGCATTCTTCGCAATGGACAGTTTTACAAATTGTTAGATACTTTTGCTAATTGTTATTTTTTGCGAAACTGCTTTGTTGTGTATCATTATTTCTGCTAATTGTTGTTTTGATAATTTTATTTTTGCGAATTTGCATTTCTCGAATTGATATTTTTATGAATTTGTTACTGTTGCTATTTGTAATTTTGTAATTTTATGAAAATCTGTAGTTCACAACAAAACAATAAAGCACTTTTAACCGTTTTTTTGAAAAAATTTTTGTTATTTTTTTAGATTAACAAAATATATTACAAAATTTAAAAAAAATTAATAACTCCTAAAAGCCGTTAACAATAAATTAATGAAACTTACACTATTTACAGAAAATTGTTTACTCTTTTAATAGAAAATATTTGCATGATTGTAAATTTAAAAATTCCGTATTTTTAATAACAATTTTATAAACAATTTTAATTATTTATGTGTTCGACCGCTCCTGTTGCAATGAAACTCATAGGAAGTATACTCAGTAGTCTCTTCTTGAAACCCCCCCAAAAAAAAATGTTGGTATTTTCAATTTGGAATGTACATAACGAATTTTTTTATTAAAAACGCGCGCCAACTCCACAGTGGGAAAAAGTTGATTGTTGTGGAAAATTTAGTCTTTTATTTAAAAAAAATTTATAAAAAAACAAATAATAATTGTAACGTCTAGACTAAATTTTCCACGACAATCACATTTTTCCCATTGTGGAATGGACGCGCGTTTTTATTAAAAAATACGTTATGTACATTCCAAAATGAAAATTTTTTATTAGGGTCTTCAAAAAGAGACTACTATGACTATACCTCCTATGAGTTTCATTGCAATTATGGAGGGGTAGAACACATAAATAATTCAAATTATTTATAAAATTGTTATTAAAAATATGAAATTTTTAAATTTACAATCATGCTAATATTTTCTTGTAAGAGAGTGAACAATTTTGTGTAATCAGTGTAAGTTTTATTAATTTATGGTAAAAGGCTTTTGAGTTATTAATTATTTTAAAATTTTGTAATATTTTGTTAATGCAAAAAATTACAAAAATTTCAAATTTCAAAAAACGGTTAAGAGTGTTTTATTGTTTTGTTGTGAACTACAGATTTTCATAAAAGTTTTAACATTTTAGAAAATCAATGAAATTTTTTAACACAGTTGAGCTGGTCTGGCCCAGTCATTTTGGGAATTTTAATTTTTACGAATTTTCTGTTTTTTATTTCGCTTAATGTTATTTTTTGGCAAATATTTGCAAAAAATTACAAAGCGGTTAAATGACATTTGAGCAAAAATGTATTAAATATTTAATTAATATTTTTTACATAATATCATATATTTGCAAATCTCTATAAATATTTTAATTTCTGCTTGTATTTTTATAGGTACTTACAAAAATTATAATATTTTACATAAACTTATTACGTTTTCCAAAGTTGCAGTTTATATAGACAGGTCGAAAAATATTTCTCACGTCGATTCGATAGCCGCGGTCGTTAAGCGTTTAGATAGATAGGTCATAGGTACGGGGTTCGATTCCCATAGGGTTCAAGTTTTAATTTAATTCTTCCAGTTTAATTAAAATGTTTGTATGTTTGGAGTGTGCTAAGAATATAATGTTATTAATGGTCATAAGAATTTTTTATTATTTTTTCCACAAATATTTTTTTTCAAAACTATCTGTTCAATTGTAACCACCTTGGATTTCCAATTGTGAATCGATATCCAAGTTGAAACAAGTTCATGTTGTACAATGTAACCTATTTGGAATTTCCGGTTGACTGTAATGTTCAAACTGAGACCAGTTCATTTTGAACTTGACATTCCAAATTCAAACCAGCTGAAAATACTTATCTACTGGTTTGAAATTGGAACTTACGTGACAATAACCAATTTAAAGCAAGTAGGCTCCTGATTCTACCCGGTTCTACTGGTTCTTTAATATAGGGATTCAGTCCGTAATTAGTCCGCAACAATCCAAATTTATGACCGATGAAGAATTCTTCTAAAATAAGTACGGAATTATCCTATATCAATATGTAAATAATACGGAATCAGTCCGCAACAATCCGAGTTTAATTTAGTTAAAAAAACTTAATCCGCAAAATGTCTAAAGCAATCCGAACTCTGTAAGCTAGAAATCCGGTATTAGTCCGCAACAATTTGAAATTAAATGAGTCAAAATCCTATTCCGAAAGAAGTACGAAACAATCCGAAATCTGTATGCTAAGAATCCGAAAATTGTCTGCAACAAATCGGATTTAATCCAACTAAAAGGTATAATCCGAAATCTGTACACAAAGAATCCGACATTAGTCCGCTTCAATTCGGAATTAGTGTGGTAAAATCATATTCCGAAACAAATACGAAACAATCCAAAATATGCCCAGTGGGCAAAAAACCATCATTGTTTTAAAAACGTTCCAAAAACGTTTCATGTCTGCTAAATAATGTCCCAAAAACGTTATATGGTTCTAAAACGTTTTAAAAGCAATGGAACGTTTTTAGAACATTATTTTGCAGACATGAAACGTTCTAAAAACGTTTTTGGAACGTTTTTAAAACAATGATGGTATTTTGCCCACTGGGTGTATGCTAAGAATCCAGCAATAGAAGGTCACCCGAATCATATTATATCCCTGGTAAAAATTTCGGACTAATCCGCATTAAATCCGGGCATATTAGTGTGGATTAGTCCGATAATTGTACGAAAATGATCCGCGTTAATCTAACATCAATCCGAGTGAAATTGTGAATCCTAAATCAGTCTGGAATAATCTTGAATGTCTGAAATAAGTCCGTAATTATTACAAAACAATCCAAAATTATGTCCGTCAAAAAACTCATTTAAAATAAATACGAAATAATCCGAAATCAATATGTAAAGAATACGAAATCAGTCCGCAATATTCCGAATTTAATCCAGTTAAAAGATTTAATCCGAAACAAGTATGGAACATTCCAAAATCTGTATGCAAAGAATCCGGTGATAGTCAGCGTCAATCCGGAATGATTTAAGAATAAAAACTTGTCCATAAGCAGACTGTTTCGGATTAGCTGCGGATTCACTGGTTAAACCAACCGGATTACTTCTGCATTTACTAGTTGCATATGATCTGACTAACTGCAGACTAAACCGGACTAATTACGGATTCAATAGTGATAAAAAACGGTATTGATTTCAAACTTAATTCATGGTGAAAAAACTCCACAATAAGCCGTACTGTTGCAGACAAATTCTGGATTAGTCTGAAATCGGTCCTACTTTTTATTCAGGGTATTTACTTATGGTAAATAAAATATTTAATTCTGCAGTCATAATTTGTTTTTACAAATTTACTAGTATTATTAATTATCTTGTTTCAATATTACAATTAACACTGATTATGTGTTATGGAGCGTTTACACCATCTGTAAAAATTGTCCAAAAAGGAAAATTTGCATTGGAGTAAGAGAGTCAGATACAGTCTGTCTCTTTTACTCCAATGAAAAATTTTCCGTTCGGGAAATTTTTACCGAAGGTGTAAATGTTCCCTTAGTTTCTTGTCATTTCTTTTCGTGGCACTTTATGAATTCTATTATGAATTTGAACTCCCATGCGAGCGTGGTAGAGTAGAGGGGGGTAATGTAGTGCACTGGCTTTACTGACTAAACGAATGAATTGAATTACTTGCCGTTGGTATGGTAGGGTTAAGGTATCAAATTATAGTGGGTGTTTACGAGGTGATCGCTCCGAGCGATCCGACGGAGCGAAAAGGTTCTCAACCATTTTAAAATGTATGTTTGCTGAACATCATTTTTGATTCGCTGCCAGATTCCGCATGTGGAAAGCCTATTATGGAGATTTAAAAGTATATCATCCATAGAGTGGTATGAAGACCACTTTATATCGTTTCGTCCCGGTCCCCACTACTTGGACTCATCAGTAAGGCTACGTAGTGGGAGACCTGCCCTAGACGGGGGAAGCAAATTCGGAACTTGTATATATGCTACAAGACTAGCCCGTATTGCACTTGTGAGAGATCTATATGGGAAATTGGCGTAGATGCGAGATCTATTGGCCAATCCCCACATACTCCCCCCCTAGTATCATCGAAGTAGATGATACGATTGGTTAAAGGAATAGGAACGAAGGGAAAGCTTCAGGAAACTCAAGTACTATGTACGAGTGGAAAGAAGACTTTGCGTGCACAATGTGCAGATCAGAAGGTTTTTGGAAAGAGATAGACGGAGCGCGTTGCGAGCGAGAGACAGCGAAGGCATCTGTTTTCTAGTGCTCACCGCTTCGTGGCAAGTGCGAGGAAAGGTACGAAAGGAGCGTTGTGAGCGACCCCGAAAACTCGAGCTCTTCGTTAACACCGTCGCAGAAAATTGCAACACGAAGCGGCCCGTCGGCGGTCACCAATATGGAGATTTAAAAGTATATCATCCATAGAGTGGTATGAAGACCACTTTATATCGTTTCGTCCCGGTCCCCACTACTTGGACTCATCAGTAAGGCTACGTAGTGGGAGACCTGCCCTAGACGGGGGAAGCAAATTCGGAACTTGTATATATGCTACAAGACTAGCCCGTATTGCACTTGTGAGAGATCTATATGGGAAATTGGCGTAGATGCGAGATCTATTGGCCAATCCCCACACTATGAATTAGCCCTAAATTGTTTGGTGAATAAGGGATCCTTTCTTAAAAAAGACATGGAGTGGAAAGGTCGAATGTATCGAAAAGTATCGAAGTAAAGAATGGGCAATGAGGATGTAAAATCTTAATAGAAGGGTGTTTTTAAAATTGTTTGTACATGTGAAGGTGGCGCTGCAGTCGTATGTTATTTAAAAAGAGCGCGAATATATAAATTTTATTTTTGTTAAGAGAAAGTACTCATAATAAATCTTATTTTGCATGGTAAAAAAAAACGTCAACATTTCAAATATAAATAAGCAAATTATTAACTGAAAAAATTTGAATATTATTATTAATGAAATAATGGACTTGGACAATGGACATATAAAAACTAGCACCGTAGACGGCCGCTTGCGGCCGTCGGAGGTGCTAGTAAGGGATAAAGGATACGTTCTGTGCCTAGTGTTATGATTAATGGTTGCGTTCAGATCACTATTTCACTCAGAATAAATGCTCCACCAATTTCAATGGAGCTAGAAGAGCGACATATCTAGCATTAAGGAATTGTCGAGCGAAATACAAAAATACAATTTCGCTTTCTTTAGCAAAAATAAATTTCATGTGAAGTATTAATTAAATGGAAAAATAAATAATTAATTAATATTATTTAATAATTAATTAATTAATTAATGATTATTAAATGCAGAGAACATTTGTAAGGTAAGATTATTTTTTATGTAATATATATTAATATATAGGTATATTTAAATTATTTATTAAAGTCATCCTCTAAAGTTATTTTTTCAGTTTGTCTATTTTTATTTGTTTTGATTTACAGTTTTAAATAATTTATCAATTAAGTATAAGTAATTTTTTTAAGTACTTTTAAAAACAATAACATTCATAGCAATTAGTTATCATTATTTTTTATAAATTTTAAAACAGAAAAATGAGAAATATGGGATTATTAATTTTCAGGTTAGTTTTAATATTTATAAATATTCAAATTTTTTAAAATGTTTTTCTTGTAATTTTAAAGTAGAAAAATGTGAATATTAATTTTGAAGTTAGTTTTAATTTTCTTATTTAAAAATCAATGTAAATAATCTTTATTTATTTTAATAATTTTTCTCTTTCAATATTTTTCAATGCAATTAAATGCTTTCAATGAAATTTGTAAATATTATAAACTAATTGAATTCTTGTGAGAAATTCTGTTGTTTTTGAAAAGAATTGAATTCTTATAAAAAATATAATTAAAATTGTTAAAATAATTGAATAATTCCTTTCCATTTTTTTATATTTTGGAATTTCTTTAATTATTTTTTATTGGAAATTTTATTAAGTAATTGATTTTTATTGTAATATTTATTACATTTTTTTCTAAATAATTAAATTCCTTCTAAGTATTTTGAAAATAATTATATTAAACAAAGAATTTAATTCTACTTTTATAAAAAAGTATCTTTGATAATAATCGTAATTTTAAATTTCGTTATTAAATTTGCTTTGCATTGTCCCAGACAGCATGTAAGCTTGTAGAAACCTTGCGGCAAAATTGCCGCGCAATATTGCCAAGCTTGCACTGCAACCCTGCCGCAAGCTTACCTCAATCTTGAAATGTCCCACCTGTCACAAGGTTAAACTGTAAGATTGCTGTAAGCTTGCCTCAAAATTTTCAATTTCGATAAACTTAGCCAAAAAAACAAAAATTCCAAATTTTTATGACTGTACATTTTCTTCGGGATCAACTCAAGCTTTACTAATTTCTTATCAAACATAAAAAGATTTTTCAAAAGGTTTGAGGAGGGAGCAAAGAAATTCCAAGACTTTCTGAAAAATTTTAATAATTGATGAAATTAGAGAAGAAAAAAAAGAAAATTCCAAATTTCTAAAGGCAGGAAATTTCTTTCTGGATCAACTAAAGTTTCCCTTGTTTTCAATCAAGAATAAAAAAATTTTAAAAAGGTTTCAGGCGGAAGCAAAGAAAATCAAAAGATTTTCTGAAAAATTTTGATAATTCATGAAATTAGAGAAGAAAAAAAAAATTTCTAATTTCTAAAGACAGGAAATTTTTTTCTGGATCAACTAAGTTTCTCTTGTTTTCTATCAAGAGTAAAAAAATTTTTAAAAAGGTTTCAGATGGGAGCAAAGAAAATCAAAAGATTTTCAGAAAAATTTTGATAATTCATGAAATTAAACAAGAAAAAAAAGAAAATTCCAAATTTCTAAAGATAGGCAATTTATTTCTGGATCAACTAAAGTTTTCCTTGTTTTGTATCAAGAATGAAAAGATTTTAAAAAGGTTTCAGGTGGGAGCAAAGAAAATCAAAAGATTTTCTGAAAAATTTTGATAATTCATGAAATTAGAGAAGAAAAAAAAGAAAATTCCAAATTTCTAAGGACAGGAAAATTTTTTCTGGATCAACTAAAGTTTCCCTTGTTTTCTATCAAGAATGAAAAGATTTTTAAAAAGGTTTCAGGGGGGAGCAAAGAAAATCAAAAGATTTTCTGAAAAATTTTGATAATTCATGAAATTAGTGAAGAAAAAGAAGAAAATTCCAAATTTCTAAAGACAGGAAATTTTTTTCTGGATCAACTAAGTTTCTCTTGTTTTGTATCAAGAGTAAAAAAATTTTTAAAAAGGTTTCAGTTGGGAGCAAAGAAAATACAAAAATTTTCTGAAAAATTTTGATAATTTATGAAATTAAACAAGAAAAAAAGAAAATTTCAAATTTCTAAAGACAGGAAATTTTTTTCTGGATCGTCTAATGTTTTCCTTGTTTTCTATCAAGAATAAAAAGATTTTTAAAAAGGTTTTAGGTAGGAGCAAAGAAATCCCAAGACTTTCTGAAAAATTTTGATAATTGATGAAATTAGCCAACAAAGATAAGAAAATTCAAAATTTCTAAAGACAGGAAATTTTTATCTGGATCAACCAATCTTTCCCTTGTTTTCTATCAAGAATAAAAAGATTTTTCAAAAGGTTTCAGGCGGGAGCAAAGAAAATCAAAAGATTTTCTGAAAAATTTTGATAATTCATGAAATTAGAGAAGAAAAAAAAGGAAATTCCAAATTTCTAAAGACAGGCAATTTTTTTCTGGATCAACTAAGTTTCTCTTGTTTTGTATCAAGAGTAAAAAAATTTTTAAAAAGGTTTCAGGTGGGAGCAAAGAAAATAAAAAGATTTTCTGAAAAATTTTGATAATTGATGAAATTAGCTAAGAAAAAAGAGGAAATTCCAAATTTCTAAAGACAGGCAATTTATTTCTGGATCAACTAAAGTTTTCCTTGTTTTGTATCAAGAATAAAAAGATTTTTACAAAAGTTTTAGGTGGGAGCAAAGAAAATCAAAAGATTTTCTGAAAAATTTTGATAATTGATGAAATTAGCTAAGAAAAAAAAGAAAATTCCAAATTTCCAGAGACAGGAAATTTATTACTGGATAAACTAAAGTTTCCCTTGTTTTGTATCAAGAATAAAAAGATTTTTAAAAAGGTTTCAGGTGGGAGCAAAGAAAATCAAAAGATTTTCTAAAAATTTTGATAATTCATGAAATTTGCCAACAAAAAAAAGAAAATTCCAAATTTCCAAATTTCAATTGGTTGAAAATTGCGACCACAGGAGTCTTCGAAAGAAAAGTGCACTACATTACCCCCTTCTACTCTATAGTGGTTAGTGTATTCGATTTCGGTGCGATATAATGTTATAGGTGTAGGTTCGAATCCCTAAGCGTTAGAAATTTTAAGTTAATGTAATGAAATTGCGATAGGTGAATCGAAAACTATGTTGAATGTACCATAAAGTAATAATAATTAAAATGTGTAATAATAATTTTTTTTTTATTAACATTTACTAAATTTTCCGGTCTAATTATTGACTGTTTCGGACTAATTCCGGATTCACTACTTGAAATTGACTGATTAATTTCAGACTTCATCGGACCAACTCCGGATTCACTAGTTGTTCACAAACCGTATAGAGTTCGGATTTATTTGGATTAATTTCGGGTGGCAATAACCTGACCATAAACCGCATTGTTTCGGACTAATTCCGGATTAAATACGGACAGATTATTACGGATTAGTCCGAAAATTGTACGAAAAAGGTCCGAAAATGATCCGCGTTAGTCTGATATTAATCCGAACGAAAACCTGAATCTGAAAACACTCCGGAGTAATCCTGAATGTCTATGAATTCAGTACGTAATTAGTCTGCAACAATCCGAATTTAAGACCGGTGAAGAATTCTTCTAAAATAAGTACGGAATTATCAGAAATCAATATATATCCTAGGTGCGAATTTCGGTCGGCCGCTACAGTTGGAACGTCTTGCCAAAGTCGGGCTAACTGTGACAGCCGAAGTTTCGGCACCCAAAGGTGGCCCGACTTTGGTTGGAAGTTTCTCCCAAAGTCGGGCCAACCATGAATGCCGACCGTGAGAACTGATTATCGGCCCAACCGTCAGCTACAGTTGAGCCAACGCGGTCGGGTGAACTTTGGCCACCAAAGTTGAAAAACCTACTTTTTGATGGTCGGACCAACCATCAGCCACAGTTGGGCCAACGATTGTAGTCTCAACGCAGATGTCACTGTTATTTTGTCATTTTTTTTATTTATTTTAGTATTAGGTGTACACGCTAAAAAAAGTTCTACTAAAGTAGAGATAACAATCACTATAATAGCTATAAATTTCACTGATTTGGCTCCATCGATAATCAATTTTTGCTGATCCAGCGAAAATGATATTTCTTGCGTTACCTTTTGAAAACAACATAACCTCAAAATAACACTTGAATAAAAACATTTTTAAATTAATGTTCAAAGCGTATATTCAAATTCTATTAATTATATTTTTTATGTTATAACTAATAAAATTTAAAATTAGTAAATTAATTCGTATTTAGAGGTAAGAAATGTAAATTTGACATTTGTGATTTTAGAAAAATTTCTATGAGAATGGTAAACTGTCAAATATTTCCAATATGGCTGACCAGTGAAATTCATTTTCTCTATATCAGAGAAACAGTTTGACTACTGCATTGGAAATCATTCACTGAATTAGTTGAATAGATTCTTTATGTTATTTATTTTCGAAATTAGCTGTTCCCCACAGTAAAAATTTTTTTCCGTGTACATATATGTTACATTATATTATACGTGGGTAAATATTACTTATTTGTCATTTTGAATTAACAGACATTTATTTTTCAAAGTTGTAATTTATAAAATCCATTTGCTCTTCCTTCAGACATGTAAGCGTAGCATAGTGGTAGCGTGTAAGACTGTAGTGCGTCATCGTTTGATGACGTAATTGCCCATGGTTGTCCCGACTAACTTTACTGAAGTTGGGCCGACCATGATTATCAAATAGAACCCAACCATTCGTTCTTAAGGCCGGCAAAACTTTGGCATCCATAGAAGGCCCAACTTAGTTAGCCAATGGTCGGGTCAACCTGTGGATTGATCACGTCGGCCGACCATGTTTGCCAAAGTCAGTCCGACCATTTGGTTGGCACCATTTGGTGCCAACAGTTGGTCCAACTGTATCAACCACTGGTCGGACGACGTGATCAAACCACAGGGTGGCCCGACCATTGCCTAACCAAATTGGGCCGACCGACAATTCGCACCTGGGTGTAAAGAATACGGAATCAGTCCGCAACAATCCGAATTTAATCTAGTTAAAAAACTTAATCCGTAAAATTTCCAAAGCAATCCGAACTCTGTAAGCAAGAAATCCGATATAAGTCCTCAACAATTTGAAATTAAGTGTTGCAAAATTCTATTCCGAAACAAGTACGAAACAATCCGCAAACTGTATGCAACGAATCCGAAAATTGGCTGAAATAATCCGGATTTAATTCAATTAAAAGGCATAATACGAAATAATCCGAAATCTGTACTTCAATTTGGAATTAGTGTGATAAAATCCTATTCCAAAACAAATACGAAACAATCCGAAATATTTATGCTAAGAATCCGGAAATAGACGGCCACACGAATCATATTATATCCCAGGCAAAAATTTCGGACTAATCTGGATTAAATCCGGACATATTATTGTGGATTAGGCCGATAATTGTACGAAAAATATTCGAATATTCGTCTGGAGTAATCATGAATGTCTATGAATTAAGTCCGTAATTATTACGCAACAATTCGAAATTATGTCCGTTGAAATTCATCTAAAATAAATACGGAATAATGCGAAATCAATATGTTTCGGATTAGCTGCGGATTGACTTATTAAACCAATCGGATTACTTCTGCATTTACTAGTTGCATATGATCTGACTAATTACGGATTCAATAATTATAAAAAACTGTATTCAGATCAAATTTAATTTAGGGTGAAAAAACTCCACAATAAACCGTACTCTTGCGGACAAATTCCGGATTAGTCCGAAATCGGTCCGACTTTTTGTTCAAGGTATTTACTTATGATAGATAAAATATTTACTTCTGATGCAGTCAATTTGTTTTTACAAATTTACTAGTACTATTAGTTATCTTTTTTTAATATTATTGTTACGTCCGTAACTTCTTATTTAATATTCTTGATTCAACTATGTATTTTCTTATTAATATTCTTGATTGAACTATGTATTTTCTATAATATTCACGTGTGTATGTGTATGTGTATGTCATATATTATTACATTGTATTCAGTACATTTTCTATGAATATGATATTTGTTATTATATATTTTCTATGTATTTCCAACAAATTAATAAGTTATAACAAATCCAAGAAAGAGAAGTTATATTTTAAATAATGTAAGAGGAATAACAATTACGCATCAATTTGACAACCTTCTGCAAACTAGACCACACATAAGGAAAGAAGAATGCACTCCGAAAGAGAGAGAAACGACACATGCCAGAATCAAGTCCAGTGAGACCTATCCAAATACATGGCGAATGAAGAAAACCCTATTGATATTAGTCCGGTGACGTATCGCTGCACCTACCTGCACGTGTAGCATTTCGGCACGTGTAATATTCGTGAACCACCTTGCATTAGAAATTTGATATAAAAAGGGGTAGCATCTTCGATAGAGCAGAGAGTAGGGGAGAGTCTCCAGTTGTGAGACGGGTTTTATTTTTGACCCGTAAATTGTAAACGGGTAAACGAAATTGTAAATAAAATACACCGTTCGAAAGGTAACAGAAATACGCAACTTTTATTAAAAGAAAGTATAGTGTTTCGATGAACTCAAAAAATTTTACGATACATTTTCCGAGCACATCGCTTTTTTCAAAAGAAAAAAATGTCTCCAGTTGTGAGACACTCATTAAAAATTGCTAAAATTTAATAAGTTTGACATAAAACGTTATGTTTAGTGGAAATAATTAAATATATTAATAATATATATTATTGTATACTAAATAATAATATTTATTCGTCAAAATATGACTATCAAATAAACACAATTTAATAGCTTCAACAAGATCATTAAAATTGATTTCTTCTGAATCAATTGACTTTTTTCCACTTGACATGCCCAAAAATACTAGAAAAAAAATCAAAACAACATTTAAATAGTATGCCTGCAAAGTCGTATTTTTTAGGCTGCCCAGATGGGTGTTGACACCGTCTCACAACTGGTGATATGCTGTGTCTCACACCCAGAAATTAGCGCTATTTTGAAAAAGGAAAATTAAATTATTTTCAACCGTAGATTGGAACAATGCAATATTGCATCACAAAATATAAGAAAACACTAAAAGAAAATGCATTACATTTACCTTTTCCAATTAATTAACTTGGAAAAAAAGTACTTTGCATTTATTGAAAAAACGCTTTTTAGTCGATTATCACACACGGTGTTGGTATTTAACAAAAACAGTTTATATATCCGCTTCGGCGTACACGAAATAGTTGGCTCATATAAAAAGAAATGTTTTTATATAAACCAATCGGCTGTTTAATATTGCATGTTAAAAAAAATTGACTGTCTTACAACTGGAGACTCTCCCCTATTTTTTTGGAAATCAACCTAATAACATCTTTGAAAGAGAGTTTTTTTGGAAATCAACCTAATAACATCTTTGAAAGAGAGTATTTTTCTGAACATCAGCCACACTGAAAAAAATTCTTAGTAGATTTGACTACTTTTTAACTACTTTCCTTAGTTCAATAAGTCCCCAAAGATAATTTTGAACTTACATTAATTATCAGATATGTAGTTGAATGAAGTGATAATACAGTTGCATTAACTACTTTTCTTAGTTAAATAGGAACCAATGACAGTTTTGCAGTAGAATTAACTGCTGATATGTAGTTAAAGTTACTAAGATAACTCAGTAATAAAGACAACTACTGAAAATGGTAAAATAAAATTATTTATAATTTATTATAAATATTATCGAGTTGTATTTTTTTATATTTCCCCCTACCCACTTTTGTTTACCTATACCTTATTTATTTAATGTCTATATACCTAACGGAGAAAAATCTCTAAACGTCGGGAGTTGAACGCTCGACCCTAACATTCGTAAACCGATAACCCAACCACCTAACCACGCTCGCCCGCTTCGATGAGTTGCTTAATACTTATAGGCATTCCAGACACAGTTCAACTGATAACTGTAGTTAATTTTACTACTTAAAGTAGTTGCATTTACAACTTTTCACAGTTGATAATCTTCTATAAAAATCTATAACATAAATTACATGGAAAATAATTCAACTCCTAGAAGAAGTAAAAACTACTACAAAATGAGTCTATCGAACTACTTTAAGTAGTAGAATCTACTACTTTCTGTAGTCATTTCTGTAACATACCTGCAGTTACAAAGTTAACTGTAAAATTACATTAATTTAATTAATAATTTTTAACTACATAAAACAGTTAAAATAAGTATCAAAAGTAGCCAGACTAACTAAAAAAGTAGTTCGTTTTATTACTTTTTACTCTACTAAGGGGATGTAGTTGAAAATGTCTCATGTATTTTTTTCAGTGCATAACACATCGAAGTCAACTTAAGTGCAATCCCAGTATACAGTTTAGAAGTTAACTAAACTACATCCCCAAATATATTTTGAGACCAAGTTCGGTACAACAATTAGTAAATTCACTTATTTAACTACGAGCAATAAGTGATAACCCAAGAAGAATTAAATTGTTTTCAAGTTTCAAAATCAAATATTGAAACAGTATTTCTAATTTCTAAACATCGAGATTTGCTTTGGAGGCGACAGTCTGGAAGAAGAGTAAAATCCCCAAGAATACAATACACTAAATCCCATTAGTGTAAACAACAAGGCTAATATACAACCATTAAGGACATCAACCACAGGCTCCTTTGTGTCTACTTCTCATAACCACTTCAGATCGGAAATCGAGATAACAATCACCAGTTTTTCAACACTTGCAATAATCGGTATTCCAAAAGTAAGATTTTTATACTCATTGTATTTTTGTACTATTGTCAATTCTTTTCTTTCTTGGTTGGTTTTAAATAAATATTCTCTCACAACATTTAATAGGCTCATTGACTTATCCTCATCCTAAATTAGATTCAATTTCTGAAACTAATTTAAAACGAGGAATGTTCGGTATATTTAAAAAGGTTTCAGTTTTGACGTAACATTATAATTTACACTGATGTGTTGGTTTTTTGTAATTTCTTTTCGTAGTACTTCATAAATTCTATTATGAATTTGAAATCCTATGCGAGCGTGGTATAGTGGTTAGTATATTCGATTTCGGTGCGTTATAATGTTAGATAGGTGTAGGTTCGAATCCCGAAGCATTAGAAATTTTAAGTTAATGTAAATAAAATTGCGAAAGGTATATCGAAAAATATGTTGAATGTACTATAAAGTAATGATAATTAATATGTGTAATAATAATTATTTTTTTATTAAAATTCACTAAATTTTCCGGTCTAATTTTTGACTGTTTCGGACTAATTCCGGATTCACTAGTTAAAATTAACTGATTAATTTCAGACTTCATCCGACCAACTTCGGATTTACTAGTTGTTCACAAACCGTATAGAGTTCGGATTTATTTGGATTAATTTCGGGTGACAAAAACCTGACTATAAACCGCACTGTTTCGGACAAATTTCGGATTAGTCCGAAAGTATTTATAGTTATAGTATAAAATAGAATTACTGAATTTGTATGTTTTAAAACATACATGTGCATTTTTTATTTTCTAATAAGAAAATCATTGACAAAAAATGTAATTGTATGCAATTTTCATTTTAATAACTTTTTTTCTTAACAGATTAAACCTTACTTTAATTAGGGAAATGTAAGGTATAGTGGCGTGTAAGGTATGGTGGCGGACTTGTCAAATCTGGCATGTAACGTTGCATCTGAAACGCCTTATCACTATGGTCGATGTCTTTTATCGTGATGACATTTTATATGCAGTAGTATTAATGATCAAACGCGTGCTTTGTACTGTTAGTGATTTTGAATAAAAAAGTAGTGAAAAAAAATAAAAAGTTTTATTGGATATGTGTGTTAACAGTGCCAGAGACAAGATTTTTTGAAAATTGAGTCAGGTAAATGTATGGAACGTATTGTTTAGACCTTGGACAACAATTTTTTGTATTTCACATTTTTTTCAAATCGCGCTGTATGAAAGTAACACCATCATGTTTCCATCAATAGCTTGTAAGGTATGATGGCGTAATTTTTGTAACGTACAGTGGTGAACCATTTTTTTGCACGAGTTTCAATTGTCTTTGCATGTTTTGTGTACTAATGCCTCTTGTGCTCTACCGCAAAAATTCTCGAATATGTGACACTTGCGGTCTTCTCTTATTCTAGTTGCGTTAAAACAGCCACCAACTACTTCACATGTCCAAATTGTAACCATAACTGAAGTGAAACGTTTTTTTCTATAATGTAAAATCATCAGTTTCTTCTCATTTTGTTTTTTTTCATCATTTCTAGTAGTTTTAATAAATGATTTTAACATCTACATAATGTTTTAGCTGAATACACCAAATCCGCCACAGAAATATGCTTAATAGATGTGAGAAACTGCCTGCTTTTGAAATTTTGAAAAATATTGTTTTTCGAGAGAGAGAGACGCAAAAAAAAAGGTTTCGCCACCATACTTTACACTTCCCTACAAAATATAAAATTAACTAAATATTTAGGTACACATTTAAAGCTATTTTTTCTTTAATTTAAACATATTATTTATTGAAACTAAAAAATATATCTCTGATTCAAAGAAATTTGCACATTAAAACAAAAAATTTTTTTTTAACTTAAATAAAAAATTTCTTCAATCTAAAGAAATATTTCTTTGGCTTTTAACAAAAAATTTCTTAAATTTAAAGAAATATTTCTTTGACTTAAAAAAAGATTTATTAAATCCAAAGAAATATTTCTTTGAGTCAACAAACAGCAGTTAAAGAAATAATTTCTTTAAATCAAAGAAACTTTTTTTTGACCCTATGACAATGCACAAATTTCTTTGATTCAAAGAAACTTTCTTTGAAACAAAGAAGCTTTTTTCTGGGTCAACAGCAAATCTCTTTCTTTATTAAATTTTTTACCCATCAAAAATAAACAACAAAATAAATGTATAAAAATTCATCGGTCTTGCTTGAAATTTGTTACTCAGGGTTTTTTGAAGACGCAAATTACGAAACTGGCACCATATTTCCAAAATTCAAAATGGTGAATCGAATATGTCGGACATTAAAACTAAAAAATTATTGATTTTCTATGAAACTTGGTATATGAGGGTTTGCGGGTCTCTGATTACAAATCTGGAATTAGATTTTCAATATTCAAAATATCTGATCCAAGAGTCAAATTGGTTTTGAATTC
Organism: Leptopilina heterotoma; assembly: GCF_015476425.1. Taxonomy (NCBI): domain Eukaryota; kingdom Metazoa; phylum Arthropoda; class Insecta; order Hymenoptera; family Figitidae; genus Leptopilina; species Leptopilina heterotoma. The sequence continues at coordinate 1,792,691 of NW_025110916.1, forward strand.
TGAAAATCTGATGCCAGATTCGTAATCAGCGACCCTAGAAACCTCCGAGTAACAAGTATCAAGCAAATTTGATAAATTTGCAAATTGTTTCAAGCAAATACATTTCGCTATTCGCTATTGTAAATCAACATTTAAAATTTTAAAGATCTGATGCCGTATTAGTAATCATCAACCTTAAAAACTCCTGGGTAAAGATTTTCAATTCATGTTAACTTACTAGGTCACTTATATACATATATTTACTACAAGAATCTTCAGTTTTTAAAAAATCGAGTTTTTTAAAAAAATAAGTCAGGAATGAAATTCAAGGAAATTTAAAGTTTTCAATTGTTTTTAATGTTTACTGGATTAGTTGGTTTCTTATGGATCCTGACATAAGCCACATATAAATTCATACTTAGAAAACAATTAGAAATTAAAATGACATTGAATTAGTAAGTTAAAAAAAATGTTAATCACACAACTTTTTCAACTATTCCAATTTCCTCATATAATTCTGTTTTACTACCAGGATAATTTTCTCGGATACAATCTAATATTTCTGTGACAATTCGCTTTCTCTTAGAATATTCACGTTTACGAACACCTAAAGCATTTTCTATTTTTCTTTTTGATTCAGTCAAGTCTTCTGATCCGGAAACTTCCATGAGTTCACTTAATTTTCGAGATAAATGATCCACTTTATTATTTCTCTCCAATTTCTGCTTTTGAGCCTCTTCAAGAGTGATACTGGATTTCAAACCGGCAAGGCTGGCCTCCATTGTTCGAACTTCTTTTTCAAGTAACTGCTGCTTACTTTCAACTTCGCCAGCGTGAGACTGAAGTTCTCTATCGATGCGCAACAATTCATCCGTATTTCGATTTGATTCTTGAGCAGTACAATAAACTTTCTGCTTTCCATATACTTTTTCAACTAATTTGCCTTCATGAACCAACTGATCAAAGGCCTTTTGGACAACAGATTTGCCTAATTCATTGCGGAGGTTTAAAACAACATCGTTTGTACTGAATGGCCTATTTTGAGTTTTCATAAACTTCAATACTATTTCCTTTGACATTTTTGCACATCAGTGATTACAATCTGTAAAATGATAATTATATAATATGTAGAAAATGAATTTAAAAATTACAAGTTTATATAGAGATTACAAATAAAAATCTATTTTCGCAACTTTTTTTTAACAAATAGTTTAATAAGTTGTAAATTAATAATACCAAAAGTGAGTAACCCTGGATTCTCTTAATTTCACTTAAAATATGTTTTCATCATAGAAACAGTTGGTGTATAATACAGTTTATGTAGGGGAGACTGGGGCTAAACCGGACGGATTTGGTCTTTGACCAGAAAACTCATAGAAAAAAATATTTTTTGCTAATGAGTAATATACCGTTTTGAAACTTGTCCCTTCACCTACAAATCGCACTTGTTCGTTTTTAAAAAACTACAATGGCTTTGGAAATATATTGCTTTGAAGGTGCACGGAGAAAAATTGAGTTTGAAAAACTGGCGAGTCAATATTGAAAAAACAGGACTCAGTCCAGTAAAAGTACATTAATTCATTTCCATCAAGCATCTTAGGGTATTGCGTATAGTGTATAAAGGGCCTTAGTTTCAAATGTCACTGTAAAGAGCATTGAAACACAGGCGAAGATTATAAGGCGCGCTGCAGTGTGCATATAGTAGAGAAACTGGACTCAGTCCCCTACTTCGAAATTTTCACAATGAGGGAACGCAGGCGCGGAACCTGTCAAAATAAATGGCCGACGCGACGCGATACGAGTGTTTCCTTGTATTCACTTCGTCAATTTTATATAAAAAAAACAATAACCAATCATTAAAAAAAAGAAAAATATGTTAAATGCACTCTTTATATATTCATATTCATTAATTCACAAGTTTTATTCTTCCCACATCTTCATACTTACAATTAACAACTAAATGCATCGGAAAATCTTACAATCATACGGGATTGAACACCTACCTAACCATACAACTAAATATACGCATATAATTATAAATCGCACGCTTTTACATTAAGCCTCTCGGCTACGCAATCGATGGGGGAAATTTCCTATTTAAGAAACATCCCTTACCAATGAAATAAATTAGATGATGCGTGGATTTTACTTTGTAATTAATGTAAGTATGGATGTCAACAATATTCATAATATTGAATAAATAATATTGTCAACTAGTTTAAATTTGATACGCGGTTATTAGAATTTAATAATAAATAAATAAAAAACATTAATTTTTTCCTAACCTTTTTCAAGTTTGACACTCCTCATGGTAAATTTGATTATTCTTTTTTTCCGTGTACAAAATAGTAAATTGACGTTGAATGAAATGTATAATTAATTATTCTCACAGCAATATTTAATAATTTAATGAACTTAACTGCACTGCATAATAGTTGAGAGTAGTAAGAGTAAGTGAACGACCATTAGTGTGAGAGAGAGAATAACTTGTGGTTTTCGAGTAGGTATCTACTTTATGTGCACGGCGTTCATTCTTCGAAAGAACTGGACTGAGTACTAGTTGTTCAATATTCGCTTCTATTATTGACTTGTGTTTTGTACACTGCCGCGTTCTTTCAACAATTACATGAGAAAGTAATTTCTCATTCCAATTTTTTATACTCTTATTCCCTCTTAGACTATATAAACAGTCTTGTTTAAGCTGATGAATGGGATAACTTGTGTTGAGTCCCAAACTGTTCAGCTATGAAACTTCTAATACTTATAGTGTGTACCTGTCACATATTATTCTGTAAAGGAGTACTACACTGACTGCTTAAATCATTTTTCAATTTTTCTCCGTGTGACTACCTCAAAAACGAAAATCTGAAAATTGGTGGGGCTGAATAGGACACCCCATGGGGCTAAATCGGACACGGCTAATTAATTAAAGAGCGAGACACAAATTTTCGTTTTTTTGTAGAAAAGTCAAATCAATTCTTTGTTTACTTATTTGTAGGTAGTTATATGCAAAGAATATAATATAAAATGTAAAATATGTAAATAATATAATATAAAATGAATTATAGTTTTCAGACTTGTTTGTTTTCAGCATCTCGCTTGCTAATTCGTGTTTTAAAATAAATTCTTTATTTATTTATTGATAAAGTGGTTCTATGCAAAGAATATAATATAAAATAGGTTATTAATATGAAATAAATTATAGTATTCGCAAATTTGATTGTTTTTTATCACGACGTCCGATTTAGCCCCACACCGTTATCTAATAATTAACCTGCAATAAATTTTTTCTTCTTAACGTTTTCCATTAAATTTTTTTTCTACTAAACTCAGTACACCTTCAGCTAATATAAAATTGCCATATTACCCAGTAAAAAAATTCGATGCACGGACCGCGGAGTTCGTATACGAGCTCGGTAGCTCGTATGAGAAATATGAGAAATCTCTCATACGAGCCTTTTCCGTAATGAGAAGTGTATACCCAGTAAGAAGCGAGGAATTGAAAAGGATTGAAATAATTCAAACTCTGTATGGTGTAGTAGAAATTATCCAATACTTTTGAATGCCATTTCTGTCCAATACTTTTCTATACCATGATAGGACCACGTTTCGTCTAAAAATGAATGCAATTCAATTCTGTTTGTAATTGTTAACAAAGACAAAAATTTTTTCTGAATGCTTTCCAATCCCATCCGAAATTATTACAGCCTGTCATTACATCACTTTTCAAGTTTTCATTGGAACCGCGTTTCTGCATGCATTCAAGCAATCTTCTGGATTTTTGTAATTTATAAGATACATACATTGGCAGATTTTGTAAAAAGTGTTTGTGTTCAAAGAAAAACTTGCTGAAAAATTGATTGTTTACCAATTTTACGTCATTTTAACGAGTCAGGGCCGTTATTCTATTAGACAATAAATCATAACCTAAAAATTTCAGAGACCTTTAAACACTTTTAACCCTCTTAACTGATAATAATTTAATAATTATTCCTTTTTAAAATAGCAAATAAAGTCATGAGTGCAGTTATTTGAAAGTAATTGAACATTCTATGCAATGTCAACAATATTAGTATTGAGTCAAATTTTCTGAACTGGGCCACCAAAAACAATCTTTTTAAATTTACATTATATCTATACATAATTTTTTACAGCCGGGTGATACAAAAACATTCCCGGAATGCGTTTTAAAAAATTTTCATTTTTCAATTAGTTATAAACAATTAAACTTTAAAGTACCTTTTTAGAAAATTTAATATTTCTTCGTTGTTTTTTGATAAAATTTAAAAATATTTGGCAGAAATGTACAAAAATACTGCCTCTATTAATAACAATAAAATTTAAAAAAATTCATAATTATTTATGCAAAATTAATTGTTAATTAATTAAACAATTAAAGTTTTAAGTGACTTCTGGACTAGTTACGAAAACAATTTAAAAACTACTGAAATCTATTTTTTCTATACTTTAATTTCCAAAAACAAAATCTTAGTACCTTTAATAATTGAGCAAATGACATAATTTTAAAGAGGGGCGTGCAAGCGCTCGGACCTCGGCTCGGACTGCCGCGGCCGCTGCGCTAGGACGCGTTGAGACACGATTGTTCTTGAAAAAACGTTTATTTAATATGCTTGTCTTATAAATTGATTTTTATTAATTTTTCCTTATTTCTTTTGCAATAATAATTAATTAATGTTCGTATTGTTTGAAAATATATTCATTATTTTTTTGTACAAACCAAATTGATATACTATCTTCTGTAAAGTTAGTGAAAATAATGCACGTATTCACTAAATTAAGTAATGAGTTATAATATTGATTCGTTTAAAAAATTTTTTCAATTGGATAATTATAAATTGAAATATAAAATAAACAAATAGAATAGAAAATGTTTACTGTAAATGTGAGTAAATTTATTTCACTTTAATGCAAAAAATGTTCCCCAGTTCTGATTGCTCTTGTAGTGTATTATTCTAATGTGTTTTACGTCAAAGTGTGTAATTGTAAAACACTTTTAAAGTGCATAAAATATAAAGTGCATAAATTTTATATATTTTAATGTGAAAACGGATTAGATCGATACACCTAAAAGTACATTAGGAACCGGGAAATATTTTAGCCACAAAAGTCAATTTAATTTTTTTACTTTGTCTTGCAATGTATATAACAAATTTTTAAAAATGTCACCCCCTAAAGTATGTTGCAACCCTTTTAATATCAAAGGCCAAAATTCTTGTTATAAGAATTTAGTTCTTATAACAGAAAAGTGTAATGAAAAATTAAGTGTTTTTTATAACAAATACGTGTGTGTCAAGTGCAAAACGAAACTTTATAAAAAGAAAAGTGATGTGAAGTCCCAAAACATGAATTCACTTAGTAAGCGGAAAATTGAGGAATCAATAAAAAATGTGCCTGAAAACGATGACTATTCATCAGAAGAAATGGAATCTGAAATCCATGATGAGGATTATGTGTCTGTGAGAGTTGATAAGAATTCGAAAAAAGTTAAACTCGTAAAAAGTATTGAGAATGTGATTCTTTCATCAACAAAATCTCAAATAAGTAACAAAGATTTACAACAATCGCTTCTTGAAGTAATTCAACCAAATCTCAATGATTCTCTATTATGTTCCTCTATCGAGATTAATAATTTTTGGATTACTGATTTAAAAACTGCATTGAACAAAGCGTCAACTAAAAGAGAAAAAACTTTTCTTTTAACAACACTTCCAGTGCAATGGAGTATTAGAAAAACAGCGAGAGAATTTGGTGTATCTAGACGAATGGTATCTACTGCTTTTAATATTCGAAAAAATAATGGTTTCGCAACCGAACCGGATAAGAAGAACGGCCAATCTATGAGTGAACAGCTTAAAAACAAAATTAAAAACTTCTTTCTATCTGATGATGTTAGCAGGATGATGCCTGGTGCGAAAGACTACAAGTCTATTGTAGTTAACGGGAAACGTGAGCATGAATCTGTAAGTTTTTGATAATTTTTAGTCAAGACATTTTTTTACTATTAATATTAGACATAAAATAAACATTAATTGCTTATTCCAAATGCTTAAAAATATTTTAATGAAGCTTTTTAAAAGGGATTCAGTAATAAATTGCGAAAAAATTTCAAGATTTAAAAATTTTTCAATTTAAAAGTTTCTTGTTTTTTTAATTGATTGAAGATTGATTTATACACATTATTGAGTTACAAAGAGTCTTAAAACTTTAATTAAAAATAAAATAAGATTTATTTAATTTTTTAAAATATATTATTATAAACATATTTTATCTTTTTGATTAATGAAATTATGAAAATATTGGAGCATATGATTTTGAGGTCATCGAATTCCAATTTAACTAAAACTTCATTAAACAGAATTTATTTTACTTTAATTCACGTTTTATATAAAAGAAGAGTTGAATTTAACTGTATTTTCATTTAACAGAATTTTAAGTAAGTAGAGTTTTTTTATGTTAGAATATCTATTTCATAGAATCTTTGTTAGTCGGAATTTTTATTTGCCCCAATGAATATTTATTGAAATTATGAAATATTCAAAGTGCAAATAAAAATTGAGACAAAAGGATCCAGATAAATGCATATTTTTACATTTAAATAAATTCTTCAAACTTAAAATTCTTTTTAATTGAAATAAAAATTTTGCAAAATGAAAATTCGGTTAAACTTTTTGTCTATGAAATAAAAAGCTGGTGAAATAAAAGTTCTGTTGTATATGAATTTAGTGGTCTAAACATCAATTTACTCTATCGAATCTAATTTTTAATACAATGAAAATTATTTCTATTTATATTTTTTAGAAACATTTGTTGTTGGGAAATCTTAGTGATTTACATAAAATGTTTTTGACTAAATACCCAGAAGAAAAAGTTTCACTCTCCGCATTTAGTATTTTAAGACCACCACAATGCATTTTAGCTGGACCTAAAGGTGCTCACAATGTCTGCGTATGTAAAACGCATGAAAATATGCGGCAAAAATTTGTGGGACTGAAGAATGAGTTAACATTAAGAAAGGTCGAATTTAAAAACAGTTATCGGGACTATTTTTAAATTATTAATTGCGATGAGCCAAATTCAATTTGCTTTTTGGGAAAATGTTCTCAATGTCCACAAGGAATTGAAGTGTTTGGTGAATTGAAATCAACGTTGCAAAAAGCTGATGTTAGAACAATTACCTTCAGTCAATGGGTCACGACAGACAGGTTTGTAAATAATATTTTAGAGTGTAAAATTTTTTAATCCTCTATTTCTTACAAAATCTCATACTTTTTTAAACAGGTGCCAATTAAATAGAGTAAGTGAAACAAGTG